>NC_133653.1:89839029-90192801 GCF_009905375.1 Apium graveolens | reverse complement strand
TAACGATTAGGGTTTAATGACTCAACACAGTTAATCACATAATAATACACACAATTTATCTTTATTATGATATAATACAAGCGTAATTTCTCGGTCGTTACATTTTCCCCCCTTAACAGGATTCTGTCCTCAGAATCTACTATGTAAATAACTGAGGATACTTTTCTAACATATTACTCTCAAGCTCCCAGGTTGATTCTTCAACCACTGGGTTTCTCCACAAGACTTTTACTAATGATACAGACTTATTCCTTAATACCCTCTCTTGTCTATCTAAAATTCTTATCGGCTGCTCTACATATGATAAATCTGCCTGAAGTTCTATTGGCTCATACTCTATTACATGTTTTATATCAGGGTTATATTTCTTAAGCATAGATACATGAAATACGTTATGAACATGCTGCATATGGGGTGGTAAAGCTAACTCGTATGCCACTTTTCCAACTTTCTTCAGAATTTCAAATGGTCCAACATAGCGAGGTTTCAATTTGCCCTTGTTGCCAAACCTAGTTAGTCCCTTCCATGGTGAGACTTTTAGCAATACATGTTCTCCCTCCTGATAGTCCATATCCTTCCTGGCTTGGTCTGCATATCTGCTTTGTCTGTTTTGTGCTGCCTCGATTCGTTTTCGAATAAGATCAATCTTTTCTTTTGTCTGCTAAATTAATTCTGGACCCAAAATCTTGCGTTCTCCAACTTCATCCCAATGCACGGGTGATCTGCATTTCCTCCCATATAATGCTTCATACGGTGGCATTCCAATACTGGCGTGATAGCTATTATTATAAGAAAATTCCACTAGGGGTAAATGTTCATCCCAACTGCCTTCAAAATCGATCGCACAAACTCGTAGCATGTCTTCAATCATTTGAATTGTCCTTTCACTTTGGCCGTCAGTTTGCGGATGATAAGCTGTACTCATATTCAACTTCGTTCCTAGACATTCTTGGAATTGTCTCCAAAATCTTGAATTGAAACGAGGATCTCGATCCGATACAATTGATACTGGTACTCCATGACGCATCACAATTTCTTTGAGATACATGTGCACTAATTTGTCGAGCGAAAATCTTTCATTAATTGGTAGAAAATGTGCCGACTTCGTAAGTCTGTCAATGATTACCCATATCGCATCATGATTTGCCCTAGTCCTCGGTAGTCCTACCACAAAATCCATCGCTAGATGTTCCCATTTCCATTCTGGAATGTCTAATGGTTGCAATAACCCACTCGGACGTTGGTGTTCTGCTTTAACTCGCTGGCATGTGTAGCATTTACTTACCCATTCTGCTATCTCCTTCTTCATATTCGGCCACCAAAAGTTTTCCTTCAAATCGCGATACATTTTCGTGCTTCCTGGATGAATGGAATACTTCGAATTGTGCGCATCTCGCATAATTTCTTCTTTTAATTCTGCCACGTTAGGGATCCAGATTCTTGACGCAAAACGTAAAATTCCTTCATTATCTTTCTGAGTTGTAATCTCTTCTCCTATTAAGTTGTCGTCTTGACTCATCACTTCTTCTTGACAACGGCGAATCTTTTCCAGCAATTCTGGTTGGAAAGTCATAGCGTAGATAGTTTCTGCAGATTCATTGGGAATACGAATTTCGATTTCCAATTTGTCGAATTCCTTGGCCAATTCTTCGCATGAAGTTAACCGATTCAATCTTTCTTTTCTGCTTAGCGCATCTGCTACAACATTTGCTTTTCCTGGATGATAACTGATTGTAACATCGTAATCTTTAATCAATTCCAGCCATCGACGTTGTCTCATGTTTAGTTCCTTTTGCGTGAAGATATACTTCAGACTTTTATGATCCGTGTAGATTTCACATTTTTCACCGTACAGATAATGTCTCCAAAGCTTCAATGCAAATACAATTGCTGCCAATTCCAGATCATGCGTAGGATATTTCTGCTCATGAGGTTTAAGTTGTCTCGACGCATATGCAATGACGTTACCATGTTGCATCAACACACATCCTAAACCACGATATGAAGCGTCACTGTAAATAACAAATTTCCTTGCTCGTCTGGCAGTACTAATACTGGTGCCGTCACCAATCGATTCTTCAACTCTTGAAAACTTTCTTCACACTTACTATTCCATTCGAACTTTTCACTTTGTCGAGTTAACTTGGTCAGCGGTGTTGCTATTTTCGCAAAATCTTTAACAAATCTTTGATAATATCCTGCCAAACCTAGAAACTTCGAACCTCTGTCGGCGTCTTTGGTCTTTCCCAATTCAACACAGCTTCAATCTTTGTTGGATCAACTTGAATGCCTTCTCTGTTGATGATGTGCCCTAGAAACTGCACTTCTTTCAACCAAAATTCGCATTTGGAAAATTTTGCATAAAGCTGCTCCTTCCGTAATATCTCCAATGTCGTTCTTAAATGCGCTGCATGCTCTTCTTCCGTCTTTGAATAGATCAAGATGTCATCAATAAATATAATGATAAACTTATCCAAATACTTCTTGAATATTCGATTCATCAAATCCATAAACGCTGCAGGTGCATTCGTCAATCCAAAAGCCATTACAAGAAATTCATAGTGTCCGTACCTTGTTCTAAACGCTGTCTTTGGAATATCTTCGGCCTTGATCTTTAACTGATGATAGCCTGATCGTAGGTCGATTTTCGAAAACCATGCTGCTCCTTTTAGTTGATCAAATAAATCATCAATGCGAGGTAAAGGATATTTATTCTTGATAGTTAACTTGTTCAGCTCACGATAATCAATACACAGTCGCATACTACCATCCTTCTTTTTCACGAACAATACTGGCGCACCCCATGGGGATACACTTGGCCTTATAATTCCTTTGTCAAGAAGTTCTTGCAACTGCTTTGCTAATTCCCTCATTTCAACAGGTGCCATTCGATATGGAGCTTTCGAAATTGGTTCAGTCTCTGGCGTCAAGTCAATAGTGAATTCGATTTCTCGATCTGGTGGAAGTCCTGGTAATTTATCTGGAAAAACATCAAGAAATTCACAAACTACAGGAATATCTTCAATCTTCAAATTTCCCTTTTCAACATCCCGTACATAGGCTAAATAAGCTTGACATCCTTGACGTAGCAATCTTCTCGTCTGCATTATTGATAGGAATTTCTGCTTTTGCTTCTCACCTTTAAATATTACCGTTTCATTTTCTTCAGTTTGCAATTTCACTCTCTTATTCGCACAATCAATTTGAGCATTATTACTAGACAGCCAATCCATTCCTAAAATAATATCAAACTCCCCTAACCTAAAAGGTATCAAATCAACTGAAAAATGACATCTCCCTATCTCAATATCACAGCTCAGACATACTCGATCTACTGCAATCTGATCATTATTTGCTAATTTTATGACTAACACTTCATCCAACCACTGAATCTCACAATCTATCTTAGAGATAAAAGCTTCAGAAATAAAAGATCTAGTAGCTCCTGAATCAATCAATACCAAAGCATTTACGGAATTTACAGGGAGTGTACCTGCAACCACATTCGGACTCTGTACCGCTTCCTTCATTGACATGTTGAAAGTCCTCGCTCTGGGCTGATTTTGCTGTGGTAGTGGAGGTGGAGGTAATGCTAAAATTCTTGGAATACTGGCAGCCATTGCAATTCCTCTGCAGTCTTTGGCGATATGTCCTTTTCTTCCACATTGGAAACAAGTAACTTCTGCCTTTCCCATTGGACATTCTCCAGAATAGTGTCCCTTTTGCTTGCACTTGAAACACGTAACATTTAGCTTGTTGCAAACTCCTGTATGCTTTCTACCACACGTTCTGCAGTCAGGTACAAGCGGTCGGATAAGTCTCTGCAGAATTGGGGCTGAAAGTCGATTTCCCATCCTTTGATTGTTCTGCTCTGGCCTTTTGAAATTTACTTTTCCCCGAGCTTGAAATCCCGGCCTTTTGTTGAAACGATTCTGAAAATTCCCTGGTCCTTTCTCTTTCTGAGCTGCTTCACTTTCTCCTTCAATAATCATAGCCTTCTGAACAACAGCCATATAAGTTGTCAATTCAAACACAGTTACCCTGCTATGAATCCATGGTTTCAGTCCTTGCTGAAATCTCTTGGCCCGCTTCTCGTCCGTATCCACCTGTTCTGGAACAAACCTTGCCAATTCAGTAAACTTGGTCTCATAATCCGCAACCGATAAGTTGTCTTGTTTCAGCTCCAGGAACTTGATCTCCATCTGGTTCTTCATAAAACGAGGAAAATATTTCTCCAAGAAAAGATTAGTGAATCTGTTCCAGGTCACCACACCTTCTTCCAAAGCTTTCTTTGATTCCCACCAGTAATTAGCTTCGCCTTTTAGAAAATAGCTAGCGAAATCTGTCTTCTGCTCTTCCTCAACCTTTACCAACGAAAAAGCCTTTTCCATTTCTTTCAGCCAAGCTCTCGCTTTTGTGGGATCTGTGGAACCCATAAATTCCGGTGGCTTCACCGACTGAAATTGCTTGAAAGTAGTCGTAGGTGCTGCTGGTGGTATTTGATGTCCTGGATGAGCGGCTTGCTGTAACATCTGTTGCTGGAACTGCTGTTGCTGCTGCTGCATTTGTTGTTGCATCATCAACATCTGCTGTTGCATGAGATTAAACATTTGATCCATCTGTTTATTATTGTTTTGGCCATCGGTGTTTCCATTCGATGAGTCGGGCTGCGCTTTTCTCTTAGGTGCCATTTTTCTGGTAAATAAATAATGGATCTTATTTAATAACAGTATATTAAACATATATTAAAACAGTCGATTTGAGAAAATAAAATAACTTATTAAATAACTGAATAGATAAAACAGTATGATATGTTTTAAATTTAAATTTTTTTTTTTTACAACATGATCGTGAATAAAACTACATTTGTAAATATGCAATGGTACTGAAATAAATGTAAATGCTTAAATGACTGGAAATAAAATAAAGAAAACGTGCAAAAGATTATCTCATATATATATATATAGGTAGAACACCAGCTACAGGTGTCAATGCTTGATACAAAAACCTATGATATAACAGTCGTACTGCTACTACTATCAGTCAGAGTCAGTAGCTACACTCATACAATACTATACTGCCTCTATCTACAAAATATACATAATATAACACTCATCGATCTGCTAATCTCAAAATCCTGGTGGTACGTGGCTCAAATCCTCCTGTAATGCCTCTAGCACTGCCTCGGTAAGTCCTAATGCTCTGCGATATGCTGTCTCCGCACTAAGATCCTGCTGTCTCAAATCAGTAAGCTGCTGCGAACTAACCCGGTGAATATGATGTAGTCTCTCTCTCAGTATATAATCCGGTCGTAATGCTCTGACAGGACCATCCGTCTGTGTCTCATACAACCCAAGGATCTCCCTACACTGGTTCTGCCATCTAATCCTCTCCTCCCTCTCTGCCTGAAAGCGCTGGTAAGTCACGGTATGATGCTCATGAAGATCAGTGCTGGAACCTCGAGAAGGTAATGGTCCATCTACCACGATCTCATCTATAAACTCCGGCTGAGGAAACTGATAAACTCCCGGAACAGGTGCATAAATGGCTAATGGGGCAGGAAATAAGACAGGCTGCTCCATAGGCGCATACACGGGCGGCTCTGCCTCTGGCTCCATCGGTGGCATATCTGGAATCTCGACTGGTGGCATAGGAATCTGAGGCTCTAAATCCTCCCACTGCGGAAGATCAACCATATCAGGAATATCGAACCTCGGGAACTCTAATGGTGGAAAATCTGGTATCTCTGGCTCAAAATATGGAAAATAATCTGCAAAACCTGGTACCTCTGGGGGAAGTGGTATCTCTGGTGCTGGCTCAGGTGGCAATGGAGGTAAGATCTGCTCTGACACTGGGGCTACTACCTGTGCATCCACTGGATCTGTCTCGGTCCTCTCCGTAGATGATGATAAAGAAGCCATCTAATATACATAAAAATAATAACACAAAAACAATCAAATCACAATCCTAAACTCATAACTTCTAATCACATAGACAAACAATCCTAACACTCTTAATCTCATCCTATCTCATTTTCCTATCTTATCTTAGCCCTAACGTTCTTGTTTTCAAAGGTCAAACCGTTCTTGTTTTCAAAGGTCAAACCTAAGCTCTGATGCCAACTATAACACCCTCCAAATCCGGGGTATAGATTTGGGGCATTATTAACAACAATTACCAACTATACCTGCACAAGCGGAATATAAATATAATAATTACCCCGAACTATCACTACTCAAGATCTTTTAAGGTTTGAGTTTGGAAACAAGAATCATGCACTACACTTTATTACAAACCCAACTAAATAAAACCTGTCTCAAGAATTCTCTTTATTACAAAACTTTATTCTATCTACAATTTCACTACGCAATCTTTTATTCAAACTACACAAGACTTTTATTCAACCCAACATTACTATTTATCCTGCTACACCTGATCTGGCAATTCAAAACTCTCTTCGAGAATAGGAAGGAACACTCTTGGTATAAGAGGGTCCCGCTGCTTGACTCGCTTCTTGACTATGCGGGTCCTGATGGGTTTCATTCTCTACCTTAACTGTAAAACAATAGGAGTGACAATAAAAGAAATGAGCCAAAATTGCTCAACAAGCCTGCAACAATATATATATATATATATATTATAAAGAGAGAGAAATAAATGAACCAATAAGCTGCTGGTTTGAACAACCATCTGTATCTGTATATGATAATAATTTGCCAATACTGGCGAGTGCCAAATGAACAAGACTGGAAACAAGAACCAACATATGCACTATAATCTGCTGATCAGTCAGAATATAGTGCGGATCTATACCCAACTGCATAGACCCAACCAACATAAGGAGTACTCAGGCAACTATGGCCTATTAATTAATGGTCTGGGAAAAACCCAGCCTTTATAGTAACCATCCAGTCCAAGGCTGAGCATCCGGAACAATCGGTATGCTATTGATATATCCCAACACCAGGATATACCAGAATATATGTAGGGTAAAAGAATTGAAATATGAACAGGGAATTCAATAAATTGGGTAAATCAAGAATTGAAATGAAACTGGAACAAGTAATAATAAATGGATCACAGTGTATATGAACAATGATTATCAAAGAGAATTGATATGATAGAAAAGAAATATAAATCACTATTCTGAATTTAGAATAGGGGAAAAACTTGCCTTGCGCGTACTTAACCTGGTTTAACTCACTGTCTTCTGACCCTAGCTTGCTCTGCCTTGCTAACACTGAACAATTCATGGAAAGATAGGTGTTTAGATAATTTACTATATACGCGTATCTTGAATTGATATCACGCAACCTTATCAGTCTACCCATGCGTTTCTATCTGACTCGCATATATATATATATATATACATTTATACAGCATATCTATTCACGTAATCACATAAAGCACGTAGCACGTAAGGCACATAATTAATTTCTAGATTTATAATTATTTTTAGAATCAATTCTGGGCTTATTCCTGCATTACTAGTCGTATCTGATTTTATTATAATTTTTCGGGATTTATTCAACTCAGTTATACCCCTATTAGGGCCTACGAACTATTAATTATCTCAAGATCACTCTCTTCCGGGAGAATTTATGACTCACAATTATTTTTATTGGATTCGTCTCATTTTTCTGAGTCTAGGGGTCTTCGTTTTGCTCAAATCGGACTAACGGTTTAATTATTATGAATTAAACAAGATTTAATTAATTAATAACTAATTATAAATAATTAATTATAATTAAATAATCCTTAATTATATTTTTAGATAATTATTTAATAATTATTGCATTTTAAAATAATTAATCCCTAATTATTAGGATTAATTACAATTTACTATAATAATTTACTAATTATTAACGCTTACCCGATCAGATCGATTATTTACAAATAATCAATCGATACAATTAACTGATACGTTATTTACCGAATAACTACGAATTACTTGAATTATAAATCACTTAACGATTAATTACTCGTATAACTATGAGCTACTCGCGATTCTTGCCTTATTATCGAACCATTACATTATTATTGTAACCTATACGATTCGTGAATTAATTATCGATATTTAATTATACAATACGAATAATTATTACGATATTCTTTGAATAACTATCGCTCGAATAATAATTCTAATTATCGAATCCCTACTCGCATAAATACGAGTTACTCATAATATTAACTAGTTATCGGATTATTAATCATATTATTTAATCCTTATTTATTAATTACCTAATTATTAATTAATTACCTAATTATTAATTAATTAGATAACTAATAAATAATTAGATAAATAATTAAATAATTAATTAATAACTGATTTCGAATTTCTAAACTAATAAAATAATTTAGAAATTATTAATACTAATTTTCAGAATTTAAATCTAATTTTTATTATATTTTTAGAATTAATAAAACTGATTTTTAAATTAATAAAATATAAATAAAATAATAGAAAATCCAGAAACAGAAATCTGGAAATGGATTCCGGGTTGAGGGGATCAAACCCGGGTTGTTTTTCGGGTCAATAACCGGGTCGGCGGGTCGCTGAAGAACAGCCGCCGTGCTGCCCAGAAACCGGCACCGGCGAGCTGTCTCCGGCGAACCCAATTCGAACGTACAGATCATTATTTCTGCAAGGTTTTTATCCCGTTCGATTCCATGTGACTGCAGAAACACAACTCCGTCGTCCTCTTCCATCCCTGTCGTCCCAGTCGTCTTCTCCGGCGAAAAACAGAGCATCGGCCGGCGAACTGCTGCAGATTCCGACGAGCTCGGTTTCTAAGGTCAAAACACAACCGTTTGATTCGTTTCTTGGTGGGTTTTCATTCAAAATCACTCCAGGAACACAATCAAATCAGTAACATCATCTAATAACCCCTGGAACAATTTCTCCGGCCAAACCAAGCAATTTTCTGGCCAAAACCTAAACTAACGATTTCGTACATCAAAAATTACAAATAAAATACCAAAATAAAGCTTAACACTTGTATAATCTAACCCCTATAATCATATTAACCTCAGGTTCATACAAAATTAAAAACGAACTAAAATAGAATTGTATAAACTTGAAACTAAGAACTAACACTTAGAACAATTGTTTGTTCAAATAAATAGCATAAATCGATTGTAAACAAGTACAGGAAACTATACCAAGCATCAAAATCAACCCATAACCCCATAATTAAAAACCCCCAATTTCAGTCCAAGAACCCTAAAATACGAATTGAAAATCTAAACATCAAAACATGAAATTGACGGTATGAATAGAAAGTAGAGATCAAAAGCTTTGTTTTGGTTACTCACATGATCGATTTGGATAACAGAATCACTCTCAAATCTGCAGTTTAATTCCCTGGTTGTTCTTCACCCCCACTTTCTAATTTTTTTTATTTTCTGATTTTTAACAATTAATTAATGAATAATTAATAATAAAACAGGTATTTATACTAATAAAAATAATACCCCTAAATAAAATTAAGGGTCTAATTCTACATCTAATAAAAATATTTGGCCCCAATTTTTATAATTTTTGGGTATTAATATTGAATTTTTAAATATCCAATAAATACAAAATAAATGCTAAAAATTCCCAAAAATTGTGAATATTACAAAAATACAAAGAAAAATGATATATGATAATTTCATGATCATATAAAAATAAAAATGTGATTTTTGTGGGGTTTTTGGTACCCAAAGGGGTCCGGAAAAGTCATTTTTCGCGAAAAGGGTAAATTTGTAAAACGTCTAGGGGTTCAAAATAGCGATATGGTATAGGGCATTTTTGGTAAAATAGGACCAATAATTTTATTTGAAATACGGGCTTTTAAAACACTGTTTGAGCTGTACGGGTTTTGATATAAGATATATAACTTGCGATAAAACATTCAATAAATATCCAAAACACATTCGGATCATAACAGACAACACGTAGCACATAACGATTAGGGTTTAATGACTCAACACAGTTAATCACATAATAATACACACAATTTATCTTTATTATGATATAATACAAGCGTAATTTCTCGGTCGTTACAATTCCTGCATTTAGATAGTTTTGACATTATCAATTGGAACTTGTCCATAATTCCATAATGAACAAGTAGGGGGAGATTGTTAGGAGCAATTGATGATATCAAACAGAAACTATCAGAAGTTCATTTCAGAACTTATATATCAACGGATGTTGATGACAATATCAACGGATGATGAAATATCAATGGATGATAGGATATCAACGGATGATGATTTTAAGGGATGATGATGTCAACGGATAATGAAATCAGTATTTGTCACATCAGTTGATCTTCACAGAGGAAAAGGAAACATGACAGTGAAGGACTTTATCTCAGAAGCAATGGTATTGGTTTCGTTATTGTTAATAGAATAAGATTCCTTATACATTGGTAGTTGTGCTTTATATAAAACATAGTTTAGGTTCATGTTATAAGCATTGCGATATTGTTATATCTTCCGCATAACCTAGCAACTCTCAAGGACATTTGTTCATCCTTTCGAGAGAGTACATGTATAATTAGGTTTTTTTCCAGTTAATATAAAAATTGTTGATCATGTTGAAGCTTTGTCGATTAGATTGTGTTAACTGTATTCACCCCTTATACAGTTGATTAAGGGCATAACACGGTACTTATGCGTAAGTGGCCATGTCTAGTCATTCCGGCCATTTTATTTCTGGCCCATGTGCTTCCCAAGGATGTGATCAAGTTCTAAAATTGTTCTTGTCCATCATAAGGTCAAGTTCGAAAAGTGTTCTTGCCTTGGTCAAGTTCGAAAATTGTTCTTGTCCATCTATTAGTAGTAAAAAGTTCCCTCGGAAGGACATGATTGAAATGTCTGATCATAGTTTAATCATATCCAGTTGGTAGAAAGTCGTAGTCCCTCGGAAAAGAAATGTTTAAAATACTTTTAAATTGAATTGCCACAGATAAATGATGATAATAAAAAGAATAAATAACATATTGGATTGTTAAGATTGTTTGGTAATGGAACATCTTGAAACTGATGTTGATTGTTGAAAGATTGAATGAGTAATTATTGTTATTAAATTATATTACAGCTAAGTGCTGGTAAATGATACATTACCGACTGATTGAACAAAACGACTATCCTAAAGTAACTTGAACTATTGGAGAATTATAAAAAGGTTCGAGGTTTATAAAAGATGTTGAGATTTCTTTCATACTTTATACCACAAAGATTTTCAGAAAAATGTTTAGGCAATGTTAGATATATGAGATCACCTTGTAACATTATATTATACAGTTTATATTTTAAAACTCTATTTATAATATGCATAACAGAGGATTTCAGAGATTTATGAAAAGAATATATGTTGAAGTACCTTGTAACTTCATCTTTTAGAATATATCGAAACTTTGTTCATATTTGCATAATAAAGGTTTTTAGAGGTATTATGAAAAATGCTATATATATTGCTAACAAGATATATATTATTTTAGGCTTTATTGCTTCCTTTTATAAAGTATTTTGAACTGTATTTTATAATCAGAAATTGGAAAATGTTAATATCCCTTGTATAGTATTTCGCACCCTATGGTATTTTGAAATCAAGAATATGACATAGAGATTATGGTTGCTATACCAATAAATATTATTCAATTTCAAACTTATAAGGGGAGAAATTATTTATTCTACGGTAGGGATAGTTGCTGAGCATTATTGTGCTCACCCTTACTTTATTTATTTAACCTTACAGTAGCTGGAGAATATAGTCAATTATTCCGTACTACAAGGAATAGAAGTGGAAGATTCAACCCTGAGTTAGCTAGTTCAGAATGGTTAATGTAGAAGAGAGTTGTACACGTTTTAGTCGGGAATGTTGAAGTTGGTATTCAAGTCTAGTTGTTTATTCAGTACCCTTGTATAATTAAGATTAGCTGTTAATATAACTTCAGGCAGAGGTTGTAATTAATAATGTGAGACCATGGATAATACATTTGGATTTAATAACTAATGTTACTTTTGAGAATTGTTTTTAAGGATCTAACTTGTGTGTGTAAGAGATTGGGGTCATTTGGTGTTGTATTATTGGACTTTTGAGGTAATGCGGGTAATATATGTTTGGGCGGTAGCGTAACGACTCAGATCCCTGACCCCGAATTTTGGGGTATTACAGAAATGGTATCAGAGCGATAAGTTATAGTGCTTAGAGACGAGAGTGTTAGGAGTTATATCCAAATAAGAGAGTAACGTAAGAACTTATATAGAGTTCATTATTGGACTACCGGATGTAGTGCCAATAAGTAAGCTAGATTGAAAGGTTGACTTGAGGTAATATATTTGGACCGATAGAATATTTAAGAGACCGTCATAATAATGGGAATATTGGTTGTTTTGCATATGAATTATTAAGGACTTTGACCTGGAAAGCGGAGCAGAGACACTATAGCACACTACGCCATAGATTGCTTTAAGCAACATCCAAACAGTGTTGCTATAGACCCGAAAAAATGTTGCTAAAGGCCCAAAAAGGGCTAAGGCAACATCAGAGTTATGTTGACCCGTAGATAGTTAGTATAGGTATTTATAACAACATAGACAGTACTCTATTACAACATACCATATTCTGTTACTATAGATCTCAATAGCAACATTTTTGGACTCTATAATAACATACTTTTTATATTGCAAAAGATCTTTGAATTTGTTTCAGGATGGTAGACCCCACCTGTGAGGCCCACATTAATAATTTTTAAAAATTCATATGCAATAGTTTTTGTTGTTGCTTATATTTTCTTTAATTTTCATAAATACATTAATAATAGACAAATATATAAATCCAAAATATAATTATAAATATAAACTCATGAAATCAATACAAAGATATCAATTTACAACCGGCATATCTCGGTGCCTTACAAATTAGATGAACCTCCATAACAGAAAGGCTAACCTAGAAACAACATAATTGAGTACATAGCTCAAACAAACTCCTAATAAATATTCTAAAGCAAAACTATAATGTCAATATGCAGTATATGTCTGGCATTCATCGCAAGCTTGTGAACTCTTGAAAGAGCTTCATTTTATTTGTTTGTGACATTTCCAGGATTTATTATATTACTTCAACTTAGCTCCAATAGAAACTGTCAAAAAATAAGAAAGCAAAACTGAGTTATTTGTAAAAGCCAAGCAAAAATCATAGAAGAACTTAAAAATCAATTTTATTAAAGATAAAAGATGACTGTACTTAGCAGTGCCTGTAAGACATTTGAACTCACCTGACACTCCCTTTGATGCAATCACCCGTCGTCCAGTATACAGGCTATATATTTCGTACAGGGGTACCCTAACAAAAACAAGAACCTACATAACAATAAAAGAAGTAAAATTATGGACATTGAAAACCAAATAAATTGAGTGCAAATAAAATTTGAATCACTGTGTCGATATATAATCATTTGATCAGGTTTATGTTTCCATGATCGAGTAACTATCACTTTTATAGTCATTTTTTATTCTGCCTAACTAAAAAGAGACAACTTAGTTACACCAGGAAATCAAACAATTAAATACAACCAGATATGCTTTACTATTTCAGAGTTTCTAATCACTGGTTGCTTGCTTGCTTATTGAAGAACAAAGTTAGTCCTTAATAACCAGCATTACGCTGCCCATAGCTTTTCTTTTGTCAAACTGTGTACATGCTTCTTTTTGAGATACAGTGTCCATAGCCAAATCCTAGAATGTGTTGTAAATGGTAATCCTTTAGAAACACAATGACAAAAGATCTGCCGGACTCAAATCTTATATATTCTGCACTTTTATTAGGAATTACAGTCTACAATAATATATAAAATGAGTTATTATTGTTCCATAGGAATGAATTTAAAAAGATGATATATAAATCTAACCAAATATTCCTTTAAATTTAGAAAAAAGGTGATATGGCATTGGATTCATTACATATCTTGACGCTTGTACCTATATACGAACATATATGCACACAGAATACTGACCAGGGTTGGTGAAGCAAATACAGAGCATTCCGTGTCCAAGTTTTGATGTTTGGAAATTGAAGTGCATTTTTCCAGCCGCCCCTCAAGAGTCTGCAACAATAGTAGAAGCATTGTGGATGCATAAAGCCTCCTAATCCACATAGAATTGTGAAAATGAACTGCAATTCTTTCTCCAGCCACCAAATATTTCTTGAATCATGTAAAATTAGGCTTAAAATTGTTGCTCAGAGATGTATTTTGTAAGTAACAAAAATATTGAAATGACAGCAGATAGTTAGAGTCTAATCATTCTACTATCTAGTAATTCATTCACAATCTCTTTGAACAAATCTCTGATATGTTCACGAACAAATAGTAAGGACTTCAAAATTTCATATAGCAGGGTAAATTTTATTGCAATTATAATTTCACAATCCAATCATACAAGTTGACGAAAAGTACAAAACTTAATCCAATAAGCTAATAAAAAGAACAAAAATCCTATCAACTTTACACTGATCCCACACTGGTCACAGTCAAGTAATCCAACTGAACCAAAAATTCCTCCAAGTCAATATAAATATATCATTTTTTGCTAAACTTTTAAACCCTAATAGCTCCTAAACCCTCCTACCCTCCAAAGAACTAAAGAACTCTGACCCAAATTAAACAAAAACCCGGAAAAAATAACGAAAACACATACACAGGACAATAATCAATGCTCTTTGTTAGTGGGAGAGAGAGTAATTGAACAAAATTACTCAATAAATACACAAATATAGCTTAAAAAGAAGATGGAAAAGAACCTTAAAATCGAACCCCGTGTAACCTCATCGAACCCTAATTGAACCGTAATTGAACCCTAATTTAGTTTGAATCGTAATTGAATGTGTTCCTCGAAACCCCTTGGACCCTAAGGTGAGATTGTGACCTTGCTCGACTTGGTTGCTCGTCGCCATACTCGTCGTCACAGGAGAGAGGGAGAATTTATTTTATGCTAGATCTATGTTTACTGTTTAGTCAATCCAAATGATTTCCTCCCCCCCCTTTACTTTTTAGTCTGAAATTTCAGTTCCCGTGTTAATATTTTAGCCACCCATACTAAATTTCAGCAGCCCAGCCCAATTTCATCATTTGTATTTATTTAATTTTATAAATATTGTAATATTGTTAAATTGACACATTAATTTTGTAATATCCGGGATATATCGTGTAATTATTTTGCTATTAAATAATTATTATATGTGTTCAGTATTTATTCTGTGAATTAATTGTTAAGTGTTATCTGTATTTGGATATTCAAAAATAATATTAATTGAGTATTTTAATTTTTATATGTCTAAAATAAAATATAGATAATTGTCATATCTTCCTAATTATTTTTATGTTGATTTATGAATTTATAAGAATCATATGAAATTTATAAAATCTTTTTCCGCGTATTTAAAATCTATTTTATTAAAACGGGAACCAACTGACGTCATCCGTTGTTACGTTTTTGGAACCCGAAACTCTTCCGAGAACTCCTTCCTAACCTAATTGTAATATTCCGAGCATATTCCATGTTTCAACTTTTTCGATCCGGCGTACGGTTTGTTCTGCGCGGGTCCCGGCGCAACATTTTCGATACAATATTCGTTTCGGTAAATCAATAAAACCCGTATTTTCGATAAACGGGAGCTTTTTATTAAAATATCACAATTATCACCTCGTAATACGTGTAACCAGGCGCTGAGACCAAGACCGCAGTACAAATTGTACTGATTTGGATAATTATCCCGGAAACCGATACCGATTGTATCAGTTTTTATAAATAAACGTACCGTTTTAAATCCGGAATGATCCAACGGGATACTAATTTTCCGTAATTATAAATAGTCTTTTCCCGTATTTTATTTCGTATCAAAATCATTTGCAGACAGATAATTATATAATTTTCAGAGAAAAACTCTAATTTCATAAACTGTTCTAAGAATCAAACAGCAAAACGAATGCGTTACCGATCTCTGTTTTCAAAGCTCGAGTACTTAATCCAAAGGATCTGAAGTGTTCTATCAGATTCTGAGCTTCGTTTTACTGTAGAAATCAAGGTTTATTTTCTATATTTTTATTTTTTTTTGAATTAATTTTATTATAAATATGAATTTTTGTTCGGATGATTATTTGTATGATTTGATGATTGCATGTTGTAGAGCTTGTTTTCCTGATGATTTTGATATATTATACGTCTAATTTGGAGTTCAATAACATGTTCAAATTTGAGTTTAATTTTCGAATTTCAAAATTAGGGTTTATAACCCGTATGAATGTTCTTAAGTGAAATTTGGGGGTTTCTTATTCTGGAATAGATAGATGTTGTGGTATAGTGGATTGTGTTCTCTGTGAAATTTGCAATCCAGTCGTGTAAGTTTCATGAATCAACGAGGTCTGTAGAGAAGGGAGTTGTGTTTGAATATTTTCGAAGTTCGCCGGAAACTGGCAAACTTCACGGCCAAATTCCGGCCAACTCAGGGATTGTTAGGTTGTTTTGATTGCATGGTTGTGTTCCTGGTAGTTTGTAGATGTCATCTGGAGCTTGTGGTAAGGTGAGGAGGCCGGAATCGTGTTCTCCGGCAACCCCTGCATTTTCCGGCGACAGGGGTGTAAAATTGTAGTTTGATACCTGAACTTTTGGGGACGATGCAGTTTGATCCCTGAAGTTTCCAGACTTTGCAAATTTAGGATTCCTGTTTTAAAAATATTTAAAAATTATATTTCTTATTTATTTTTATTATAAACATTCGTTTTTAATTTTTGAAAATTCTAAAAATTATTATTTTAATTCCGAAAATTATTTTTAATTCGAAAATAAAGCTGAATTAATTAGTTAATTAATTTCAGTTAATTTTAATTGATTAATTGGTCAATTAATTCAAAAATTAATTTATTAATTGATTTAATTAATTATTAATTGATTTTAATTAATTATTTAATTAGATTTAATTATTTAAAAATGATTTAAAAATTCTGAAAATTAGTTTTGAGCTTTAAAATATTATTCTAAATTATTTCCAAGGCTCGATAATTATTATAAAATTGTTTCGAAGCCAGAATTGGCCAACCGAACTCTGTTTATTGCTCCGAAATTGATCGAGCGACCCGTTTTAATTCCGAAAAATGTTTTAAAAATCATTTTAAATACTAGAAAGCATATTTATGACCCGAAACTTCTTTATAAATGATATATCATTGATTATGTGACATATTATGTGTTATATGTGACTTGTTGGTTGACTGTCGGTCTGTATATTCGATGTTTACTTGTTCATTACATAACTTTCAATCCGTTAATCGGATTTGGGTGAAACGAAGGGTAGATAGAAGTATGTGTTGAACAGAATCATATGAGTTGAATATTGATAGATGTTTTTAATATGTGATGTGAGCAGAAGAGGCAAGACGTAGGAAAGGGAAACAGGTAGTTGAGGAGTGAGACGGTTGAGATTGGAAGCGAGTACAGTGTAGTAAGCTAACACCAGGCAAGTGTTCTGAACTTTCTCGAGATATTGTAGTACTTAGTAGTCCTGTTGATATTACAAGTGCTTTGAGGCACTGAAACCCAAACCCTGATTCCAGTTATTACTCTTGATCCGTAAACCCTATTCTTTCTAAGCCATTGATTATTGCATACTCAAATACGAACCTCAAGTATACGATACTACTCCACAAATACATACAAAATAAATACCGAACACTGAATCGAATTACCCACACACTCCAATCATTGTATCCTATGCTTTGAAAGGCAAAATCCTTGAAACACTGATTCCTTTGTTATCCAATTCTTTCATTACCCAACAGCTAAGCTTTGAAAATGCCATATTGATCCTCATGAACTCTGGAACCATTTCATTATGAAACATCCAATATTGTTAATGATTCTATTTATTGTTTATTATTGTTTATTCTGTTATTATGCTAGAATTGGATTGTTTTTATAAAATTGTGGACTAGATTCGTGGTATGTCCATATAATGGTCAAGTTAGGCCAATGTGTGCCTTCGATCCAGTAGTTAGAGCAATGTTGTGTGCTTTTCTCGGGGTTAGTGCGTGACTGATCAGCAGCCTAACCTTGGTTTTTAAAATAAAAGTATAATATCCAATTCTAAATCATAATCCATTGTTCACTTGATATCATAACCATATTTACATGATGATCATTATTCTCAGTTTTGTCATGGTGACTTGCTGAGCTAGTTAGCTCATTTGTGCGATGTTGTTTATATTCTTTCCAGTTAAAAAGGAACAAGTTGGTAGCGAGGATCCCCAGTCCAGCGCGAGAGCTAGGGGTTCAGGTTGATCGAGTTAAGCTAGCAGGCTTCTTTTGGAATAATTTAAGTTTGTAAAAATTTGTAATAATGCTTAATACTCAGTTTGAGTTTGAATGGTTGGGATTTGAACGGTTTGTAATATAAGTAGATGTGTTTGGCTTGTGTGCATACTTTAACCAGTTGCGATCCTTGGTAGTTGGTAAGTAGGGTCATTGCATATTATTATTATCTTTATTATTGTTATAAGCAGGTTATAATTAAGGTGTGTGAGTGGACCCCAAAATTCTGACCCGGGTTTGGAGGGCGCTACAAATTTATTATTTTTAATTAACTTATTACTTTCATTATTTGTAAAAATTCAAAGTTATTACATGTTGTTATTTACTATAAATAAATGATTTAGTGTTTTTAATCAAAATTTATTAGTTTTATTAAATAATTAATATAATATTTTAATTTAGTTTGAAATCTAATTTTGTTTTCCATCCATCCCATCCCATTTAATTTGTTATTATTTTACTTTTTTTATCCAAATATTTTTATTTTTATTAATTCCGCATATTATAATTATTACAATAAAACTACAGATTAGTTCGATATAATAATACTTTCCAAGACAAATCCATGAATATCTAGATCAAATATTTATAAAAATCAATTTTATTTTTGATTTAAATTTAAATTTTATTTTATTCTTAGTCTATAACAACACACTATATCATGTTACCTCTATTTAACACCTCAGTGGCCTATGACAACACAGTACTATAGCTTTAGTAACCCGCATAGTGTAGGTGTTGTGATAGGGTGAAAATTTCACATCTATAGTAACATAATCTAAGGTAATACCCCTACTCAAATGTTTAGTTAGGCCATCTATGGCGTGGCAGTGAAGGTAGAGGCATTATTGCCAATACCACTGATTTAATTGATTAGAACGAAATGTTTCACCTATATTTCTTCATAGTTTCCAAGAGGAGGCAGAATATGTGAGAGCGAAAATGTTTCAACTTCATTACACAAGTTAGGTTATTTAGTACCTGAATTAGTTCAAGGCATTGACTTGTCTATGAGATTGGATTCCCCACGAGCAGGGATTTAACTAGAGATAGTGTATACTACGTTATTGAGGATTCTATTGCCTCGAGGAAGATGTATATGCATGTATTAGGGGAATGTTATCTTAAGGCCAATGTACTTGACGACATCACAAATACGCTTCATATGATAGGCCATGATGGTTCGGCTCAAATATTAAGAATGATGGAAATTGATGGCATGACTTTAATGAAGTGCATATGGTTATAACGAGAAATATGGAGATTTAGAATTGGAGTCTTTCGATACGACTCTGGAGAGCGAAGATGAAAATATTGACTAGTACACCTCCATTTTTAGGGGACATATCGATTCGGCTGTTGAAGACTCAAAGTTGGATGAATATAGGGGAATGGCAGATATGCGGACCCCAATCCAGTGAATAACTTTGAGATGATTTTGAGAGACAGTTTATTTGTATCTTATGTTCTTAAGGTAAGGAGATGGGATCATCCTAGTACCGGTAATGTTAGAATTTACGAGGACCATTAACTTATTTTGGTATCTACTAGCTGGTGCACTATCCCATCTAAATTTTATTTATGGACCGTGTTACCTTATTTAAGTTTATATCGGGTAACCCTTCTTGCTTTCTACTTAAAAAGTAGGATGTCAAAAATAACTGATACATTCATTTGATTCCTTTTCCTTCTCCTCACATTACTTCTAAGGTTTGAATACGGAGAATTAAGTTATCACTACTTATCAGAGCGTTTTGTTTGTGCTCTAGGATGACTAGAAGGGGAACAATCATTTCTTCTAGCCTTCTAGGTCTATACTTTTAATTCTTTCAATTATTCAAAGAACATTCAAATTATACTCCCTTAATTATTTGACAAATATTCTTCGACAATTATTTGATAGTCAACTCCTTATCTCATACCTGGATTTCTCAGTCGAGCTAGTAAAGATCTAACTATTTGGTTAAACATAGATGGTTTATTAATTCAGATATTCCTTGTAACTTTTTTTCTTCAAGAGGGGATTTGCACATTGGATGTGGAAATCGTTGAATAGATATCAATTTGATATTGATATTCCGAATCACTCGTTCATCCCAAACTTATTTATTCTTCTTTTAATTAGATATCCGAATAGCCAAAACATTGATTATCTTTCTTGGCTACGAGGTTGGGATTTTGTGCTAGCAGTTTAAAACTGGCTAGTTATATATGTTCTTATGGATGACTAGTTAGTTATATTAACTAGTTAGAATTTTAACATTTTAATGAAAAGCTAGTTAACTTTCCTATCTAGCTGTTATGTTTTGAACTAATTGAAACTAATTGATTTGGTTTAGCTAATTCTTAATGATTCTTGAAATAGACTGGTTATTGCTTCACTGGCCCAACTTCCAATAAATTTGTTTTCACAAATTTAATGCATGTTATATACAGTAATGTATAGTGATGAAATTTCCAAAGGATGCTATAATTGAGACCTAATCAGGTAGCCCACTCAACCAGAATTCTCATCCAGTTTTGTCAAACTTGGTTTCGCTTGATTATTTTATTATTTCATTTATATAACGAAGATTCGTTCAAAATCATGAATTATTAAATAACCAACTGCTTCATTCATTATTTATCATGAAGTAGAATTCCTTTTTTAGATTGACATAATTGATGAGACCTTATTCGTTGACTTTTATCAGTAAAATTATTTGGGGATTTTCCTTTTATTGTTCAAGAGTAAAATTATTCGTCCAATATGGGAATCTTATAAAGATTGTTCGTATGATATTCATATCCAGCCTTTAGCTTAACAAATCGAACAATGGTTTGTGTTTGAGAATCGAGCTTTTAAATAAATTAAGTTGAGGTTATTTCTTAAGAGACATGGTTTTGAATTTGAATGGAAAGAGATGAGAGTTTAGAGGAAATTTTATATGGATAAAATAGGGTTCTAATAGAAAAGACGGTGACATGTTGAAGTGGAGAAAAATGGGAGATCGAGGAGTTAGGGGAGAGCAGTCGGGGAGGGAGAGAGCGGCGATGAAAGAGAAAAAGATAGAGGCGCATATTTAAGGTTATGGCTTGAGTATGTGTTGGAGATAAAAGGGGGAATTGAAATTTAAGGGAGAATTGAAATATTGACAAAGGGGGAGTGAAACAATACAAGGGAACATAAAACAATTTACTAAATAAAAAATTTAAATTTAGGTGATAAAGAAAAAAATTAAAAAAATTTACTAATTTTTTTTAAATTTTTTGATATGAATTAAATGAGTATATCTAAACATCTGTAAGGTTGGATTGTCAAAGAAATTATTTAAAATATTTATCTTGTTAATCGGGGACGAGTTTCGTGTTTAGAAATAGTACTTTTACCAAAATTTTCTATTCCTGACATTCGAGAAGAATTTAATTTTTTTTTAACCTTTTTCATATGAGTAAAATAAGTATATCTAAACATCCATATGGTTGGATCATCGAAAAACTCATTTAAAAAATTTATCTAGTTCATCGGGAACGAATCACGTGTTGAGAAGTAGTGCTTTTACTAGATTTTTCAATTCCTGACATTCGAGATGAATTTGAAATTTTTTAATACTTTTTTCATATTCCTAGAATAAGTATATCTTAACTTCCGTACGGTTGGATTATCAAAAAAATCATTTAAAAAATTTATCTTGTTCATCGAGAACGAATCCCGTGTTGGGAAGTAGTGCTTTTACCAGCTTTTCTATTCCTGACATTCGAGAAGAATTTGAATTTTTTTAATAATTTTTACATGTGATTAAAATAATTATATCTTAACATCCGTACGGTTGGATCATCAAAAATGCATTTAAAAACTTATCTTGTTCATCAGGAACGAATCCCGTGTTGGGAAGTAGTGCTTTTACCATATTTTTCTGTTCCTGACAATTGAGATGAATTTGAAATTTTTTAATACTTTTTTCATGTGACTAAAATAAGTATATTTTAACATCCTTACAGTTGGATCATTAAAAAAATTATTTTAAATATTTATCTTGTTCATAGGGAACGAATCCCGTGTTGGGAAGTAGTACTTGTACAAGACTATTTTATTTCTGACATTCGAGATGAATTTGAAATTTTTTAATTCTTTTTTCATGTGCCTAAAATAATTATCTTAACTTCCGAATGGTTGGATCATCGAAAGAATCATTTAAAAAATTTATGTTGTTCATAGAGAACGAATCCCATGTTAGGAAGTAGTGCTTTTACCAGATTTTTCTATTCCTGACATTCGAGAAGAATTTCAAATTTTTTAATATTTTTTTCATGTGACTAAAATAAGTATACCTTAACTTCCGTACGTTTGGATCGTCGAAAAAGCATTTAAAATATTTATCTTGTTCATCGGGAACGAATCCCGTGTTGGGAAGTAGTAGTTTTACCATATTTTTCTATTCTTCTCATTTGAGATGAATTTTAAATTTTTTGATACTTTTTAGATGTAACTAAAATAAGTATAACTTAACATTCGTACAGTTTGATCATTGGAAAAAATAATTTAAAAAAATTATCTTGTTCATCAGAAACGAATCCCGTGTTGGGAAGTAGTGCTTTTACCAGATTTTTAAATTCCAGACATTCGAGATGAATTTGAAATTTTTCAATACTTTTTTAATGTGCCTAAAATAAGTATATCTTAACATTTGTACGGTTGGATCGTCGAAAAATTATTTTATAAAAATTATCTTGTTCATCGGGAACAAATCCCGTGTTGGGAAGTAGTGCATTTACCATATTTTTCTATTCCCGACAATTGAGATGAATTTGAAATTTTTTAATACTTTTTTCATGTGACAAAAATAAGTATATCTTAACATCCTTACGGTTGTATCATTGAAAAAATAATTTAAAAAATTTATAGTGTTCATCTGGAACGAATCCCGTGTTGGGAAGTAGTGCTTGTACAAGATTATTCTATTTCTGACATTCGAGATGAATTTAAAATTTTTTAATATTTTTCTCTTGTTACTAAAATAAGTATATCTTAACATCCGTACGGTTGGATTGTTGAAAATTTTATTAAAAAAATTTATCTTTTTCATCGGGTATGAAAAAAAATCTAGTACGAGGCAACATCCAACGGTTTTCTATGAAAAGGTCTTGTCTGATATAAATTATGACAACAGTTTTTTTGACAAAAACCATTGTCTGAGTTGATCAACTTTTTTTAAATATTACGGCTGATATTAAATCTACTTTTAATGAACGACTCTAATTACACCAACATAACAATCCAAGTGAATGTTTTTTTTACCAATCACATGGTGCCACCTCATCACAAGCAATGTTCAGAAATTTGAAGAGTCAGACTTACAGACAACGATTTTTTATGAAAAAAGATTGTCTTAGATGAACATTGACAACATTTATTTGAACAAAAACTGTTGTGTAAGCGTAGCAACATTTTTTAATCTAATGGATGATATTAAATATACTTTCAACCAACTGCTCTTATTAATTACACCAACTCAGCAATCCAAGTGAATAATTTTTCACCAGTCATATGGTGCCACCTCATCACAAACAATGCTTTATAAATTTCTAGAATCAGACGTATAGACAATGGTTTCTATGAAAAAGGTTGTCTTAGATAAACATTGACAATATTTCTTTTGAACAAACAAGGTTGTGTAAGCATAGCAACATTTTTTAATCTAACGGCTTATATAAAATCTCCTCTCAATGAACGTCTCTTATTACACCAGCTCACCAATACAAGTGATAATGGTTTTATGAGCAAAACGCTTGTGTGATGTCGTGACATACAACAGAAGAAAAACACCTGTATGTCAAGTGTTATTCAGAAAACACAACGGAAGTACGTTGTTTCATTCCAGCTTAACTAAGGCAATGAGAAAACACTTGTTTGTTTCCAACAACAGTGTTTCACAACGTTGTCTCCATTACTTTCAGACAATACAAAATTAAACTGTTGTACAAACTGCTTCATTTACACAACATCAATTTAGAAAGGCTTGTCTGTGTCGATTATCTAGACAATAGTTTTTAAAGTATTGTAGGAATGATGAAATCTTTTGATTTAAACAACACCTTGTCTCATAAAACGGTTATCTGATACGATCTGCTAGACAACAGTTTTAAATCTATTATAGTAAAGGGATTCACACAACACCCGTTTTCTGGTTTTTAAAAAACCGTTGTGTAAAATTTCTGGACAACACTTTTTTGGTCAAGCGTTGTCTGATGGTATTTTTCTTGTAGTGTAACGACCCGGTCGGGGCCGAACCCGATAATTTTTAGTAAACCGAAACATTTCCTAAATTATAATAAATTTCAAAAATAATTATAAAATATACAAACTCACACAAAACGAGATAAATCATGTAACACGTATCAACCGCTACTAGACACATGTTCAAATAACTTACAACTTCGTTTAAATGCCTTTTAACATGTAGCAATTATCCAAAAAAATACACTAATCTACATATGACCACAAATTACCAATAACACGTAACATTTATAGCTAGACACATTTTCAAATGAAATAAAATATGAAAGATTATATTTAACACATAATAAAATAGTTGTTAAATAGCGCGCAATATTGACTCAGTTGGTTAAAGAGGGGATAACTATCCTTTTGGTCACAAGTTCGAATCCCACGGAAGGAGAATTTATAATTATGCCTCCGGAGTCAGAGTCTGTCGCTTAAATGCGGTTTACCTTGATTCACGTGAAATAGCTGTAAAATACTATTTTTAAATATTTTCACAACTCACCTGTTATTAGGGTGAACCCGGATAAAATACCAAATATATTTTTTGACGCAGAGAAATATCCACTCGATCCGGGCCCAAGGCTATAAAAAAACTAAATGACCGATAACCATAAAATGACCGGCTTTAATAAAATTTAAAATAAATTAAATACTTTCAAAATACCGACTGGTTTCGATAGATAGAACTAACAATAACACATCAAGCCGTTTAATGACACGAACTCATCAAATAAGAATAAAACATCAACAATTTTAATCCTTCCTTATCATCAAAATCATATAACAATACTCAAATAATAATATTAATAATTTTTGAAAATACCGAATATTACATATACTAACATATTATAAGAATTAATATATATACCGTTAATTTATATAAAAATTAAATTACAAAAGAAAGTAAACATGCATTTTGGTTAATAATAAAGTTAGGTGTGTGTCTTAACCATAAAATATAAACAAAAAAACATAAGCAAGAAAGATGACACAAGGAGAACGAAGAAGACGGACAATTTTGAGTAAAATTGAGAGAGGATGTGATTTGGGTATATCCCTATATTACCGCCCTTTATTTTTACATATTCACAGAAAGTGTTATACATAAAACAGAGAGGTGCCACCTAAATTATTTAATTAATGAGTTTTCTACCCTTAAAAATGATTTTAACAATATAGTGAATGACTTTTTGATTTTAACAATATAGTGAATTGTGACTTTGTAACCGTAACAAGTTATCTCGATAGAATATAATAGAATCATTTAATAAATGGGTCACTCTAAATTATCAAGATATTAGAATTCAGGATTTTATATTATTACACTCTCCCTCATTCGTTAGTTTATTAATGGATTGAAAAATTGATCACGGACACCTACTAAGAGCTCATTAATGGGTTGAATAGTAAATCATGGACGGACATCTTTTAGACATAATTTTGCATTTCGTGTCACGATAAATTCTGAGAATATTGGAGGGTGACGTAGAGTCGAATCCGAATTCTTTAGATAACCTGAAATCTGATACCATGTTAAGAAAACAGTTACTCTAAAATCTCAAAATACTAAGGGAGGAACCTTTTTTAAATTTTATATTATTATTCAAACTACAAAATCTCAAATTTTGACATGTTTTAGTTCGGTTCTGTTGTTTCACTTGAGCTGGATTTTCTACAACTCCGTAATTAGTTTCTCTTTATTAGTTACATATTTTCAACTTAATTTCAATTTGTTTCTATTTATTAGTTACATGTTTCAACTTAATTTCAATTTCTCCTGGTCACAGGAAATAAACTATATTTCAATTTCAATTATCTATAACTACATGTTTTTATTTTGATAGTTAAATATCTCCCTTTCTCTAGTGCAGATTATCGGCTAATATCTTACAAGCCCCCTATTACTTTATGATGGCATGAAGCCTATATTATCCAACAGCAACATAAATAAAAAAGAAAAGAAAAATAATTTTTACAATTCGTCGGTGTTATGATAAAATGAACATTTACATCAGGTACACCGTATACAAGTCTTTCCTCATTTAGGATGAGAGCCATAAGTACTGCCATCATAACCTGGAAATGATGATCGGTTTATTTGGTAAAGCAAAAAAAGTTGGGAAGTAGAGCTGCATGCATGGCTATTATGAAGAGACAATTATGAGAAAAGAAGTTAACATGAAAAAGCATGCATGCATGCAGATTTAACAGACAACATACTTGATCAATCTCTGTTATTAAGAACGCTGAACGTGCATGAACCAATCATACCGGTGTAAGTAACTCAAGTTTTAATTACTCCCTCCCTCCCACCGGCTGTTTACATGGGTGACAGGAATTAACACTCATTTTAAAATCCCTTAAAAACATGATTTTCTAAATAATTTTTAATAATTTTTTCTTTTAAATAAAATTATAATATTTAAACTTTTATACAGAAAAAGATTTTTTCTTAAAAAAAATATAGAACTATAAATTGTATAACAGGTCAAGTATGAGGCAAAAGTATGTAAGCATGGAGATTGTTTAATGCATGCATTCGTTTTTATTTAATATATTATAATAAATACTAGCCTAAAACCCGACACGGTTGTTTTAAAATTTTGTTATTTTATTATTTTAATATTATATTAATTATAGTTGTTAAAAGAGTAAGTAATATGTTGTTTTTAGCTCGGTATCATTATATCGACCAACAAATTATTTTTTAGTTTAATTTTTTTATCTCGGTTCAATACTATAATTGTTTCGACACAGTCAATAGAATCTATTATTTTATTTTAGATCTACCCAAATACCGTCTCATACTCGCGTACCGTATCCGGTTATATATAACTTTATGTTAGGTGTTTCATAATTTTTAACGATAATATTATATAAGATAATTATGTCAAAATAATAAATAAATTCTTCTTCTTTCTTTCTTTATAATATATCAGCTTAGCAAAAAATAATAATAATAAATAAATTAAGTGAGACAATTAAGTAATTTCAGCAAGTACCCACCGACTATCAAACTTTTAATATTTAGTGTAAACCCGTACGATGCACGGTTATTTTAAATAATTGTTATTTTAATGTTAATATTTTATTAATTATATTTGTTAAAACATTAAGTATATCTGAATAAGCAAAACAGAATATATATTATTATATCATAATACCTATTTTATAATAATTAGGTTTTAGAAAAAGATAATTTGATAAACTAGCTCAATAATATAGATTAAATTTTCATCCATAACAATTTACTATCAATGTTGGACAAGTTTTCTTACACAAAATATGTTTAGTGCAAACTTGGATAAAATTAGTTTCAAAGTTATGAATAGGAATCTTATCTAATTCATGATAAAATTCTCTTTTTTCATGTCCATTCATTTGTAATATTATAGAAGATAATTATGTTAAAATAATAAATTAGTTAAGTTAAACAATTATGTAATTTCAGCGAGAACCGACCGACTACCAATTTTTTTATTATTTTGTCTGTTATATTATAGTATAGATTGATAGATAGATAATCAATATATATTAAAAAATTATCCATAATAGTTTTAGAGAAATTTTTATTTTAGTTGGAGAAAATAAAAATGGCAACATGTTTTATTTAAAAAAGGGTATAAATTAAAAGGAATTGTCTAAAATACATGTAGAGAAAGAATTGTTTTAGTTGGTGAAAATAAAAAAAAGCAACGAATTTTACTTATAAAGGTAATTGGTAATTTATTAATTAAATAAGGGTAATTGAGTAAATTATTGAATTTTTTTAAGGACGGACAATTATGTAATTGAAGGAAGGACCGTACCAACCAAAATTTTAATATTTCGTTTATTATATAATAGTATAGACTATAGCATAAAACCGGTACGATGCAGTTTTTAGTATTAGATAAATTTTTGAATTAATTTTGAAATGAAAATTTTAAATTATTTTTTTAACGATTTGATAATAATTATAAATGTACTCATGTGTATAAATTAGTGATATTTTTTTAAATACGTTTTATTTTAGTTAAAAAATAAAATTAATGATTGAAAAATAAAGATTTTATTGATATTTATAGGCCTGTTCAGAAAAGATAATTTATGTTTTAATTAAAAGGTAATTTTAAATCATATCACTACTATTCAAATTATCTTTTGATTGGTTTTAATAAAATAATACGAATATTATAAAAATTAAAAAAGTATGTCATTATATGAACCCTAACATTCTGACCGACTATCAAAATTTTAATATTTTCGCTATTAGTGGTGTATCCACCGTAATCCAACACACTTTTAATCCTACATTTTATCTACCAACAAATTAAATACAATTTAATTTCATTCTTGGCCAGATAAATATAAGAATTTTATATAATTCGAATTTTATTCTTGATTTTAGCGTGAACGTGGTTTTATTTTAAACCCCGCGTGCCTGTTATATTTATATCAATCACCTAATTATATTTAATTTGTTTTTTATTTTATTTTAGTCCAGGGTGAAGATTATTTTGAATTAAATTATTAAATTAATTAATAAAACTAAAGTATCGTACCGACCGACCGACTATATCCTTTTAATCGATATTTAAATGTGAAATTCTTTGGTTTAAATTTTTTAAAATTAAGTAATAAAGCCTAAGTGCCATATCGAGTGATCATCTATTTCTTTAAAAAATATTTAAAATATTTTGGCCCTAAATTTGTGTTTATAATGTATTTTGAAAAAAAAATAAAATAGAGTAATAAAATCATAATATACTTATAATTGTTTTAATTAAAATATATTTGTAAAATAGTTAGACCCATATTTATTTTAATTTAAATAGTTTTGTAAAATAGTTATGCATTTTGCAAATACGTTTTAAATGAATAAGAAGGTAAAACTACTAGAGAGATTTATATTTATCTTATTTCGCTAGATCATTGTACCGAATTCGACCAAGGAGTTAATTTTAATATGAATTTAATAAAGTAGTACATAGTAAAAATAAATAAATAAGGGTAATTAAATTAAAATAAAATAAAGATATATAGATTATATATTAGTATAATATATACCGTAACTAAATAAGCCAGCTAAATAATTACAAAAAATATATACCGTAACAAAATTTTAATATTCGTTTATTATAATATAGTAATAATATAGACATATAGATTATATATTAGTATAGATAAATTAGGATATCAATATCAAAATAAATATAATTATATAACTTAAAATAAAATAATACATGCAATTTAATTAAAAAACTAAAAAAGGAAAATTGATGTTTGAGAGGTAATAGTACATCTATGCGGTAAGGGGGGGAGTTTGACGATGGATAAGAATTATTATTACTTGTCTTTGAGATTCGATGACATGTATCAGTTTCAATTAACTTTAATAAGTTAACATGGAGGCATATATATATAAAAATTATATGACTATCCCGCTTTATAATTACACTATTATGATCTTATTTTTTGTTTAGATTATAGGATTAAGCTTGAAAACATGATATATTAAAAAGTTTATATATAATTAGGAACCAAATCAATATCTTGAAAAGAAAACCTCAATTCAATTCGTACCCAATTTTTTTAGTAGTTGTTTGATCGGATGATTATTAATTATAAGTATAATTAGATAAAAATTAGATAAATTTGTAAAATGTTATTTAAAAATAAGGTAATTAAGTAAATTTAACGTGTACTAAAAAATAGGCACCGTACCCAAACTTCAATAAGTCGTCTTTTATACAATAGTAACAGTTAAAATTTTAAGTTAATATAAAACATAGATATATGTTTTCGTAAAGCAGTTTTTTTAATGTCTAACAACTATTTAGCATTTTCAATGGGTTTGAAAATGTAAATGTCGGTTCGGGGAGCAGAATAGGGTTACATGTCATTCCAGACTTTAGTAGGCCAGCCTTCAATATATTGGGCTTCATCGGGCACCAAAGTAGCTTCTTTTGTGGATGATCGACATCTAACAATAATTACCTATTTCTTAAAAATATAATTTATAATTTGTTATGGGTAAGAAATTAGGGTGTATTTATTTCAAGGGTTTGTGAGCTTCAAGGCTCGATTGGACTGCTCTCGTATTTCGTGACTCAATCTGCCTTCACAAGATGCCTATGTACCTTGCTGTTTTCCAAGGATCAAGTCAAGACGTAGTTCTTGATTGGTGGGGGCGAGACCCTTAATATAGGCATAAGATTCCTTGAATTAGATTAGGGTTGAGAGACTTGGTGGGCAAGTCTCAGATGTAGAATAGATTGTAGAGTCCCAGAGAGTAGAGATTTGCTTCCCTATAGGACTGTGTGACTTGGGAACTACTCTTTTGAGAGTCTGATTCTAATTTGAACTTGGCTTCCCACATACAACTTGGGCTAATATCAGGCCTACAAATTTAATAATAAATCATTGGTTTGTGGGCCCTTTGAGCCCAATTAATGACATATTAATTGCTAAGCCTTGATAATTGGGCTTTGTATTTGGGCTAAATTAGTCATAATTAATGCGTTTATTTATTACACAACCAGGGTTTATTTTACTCCTTATCATTTTCCCCCCAACTTCTGGGAAATCGTCTAGATTTCGCAGAAGTTAGGTTCATTTGTTCCCGTACAGGGTATCATGTTCAACGTAAAGTGTGGAGTAAACTACACATTTACAATGACTTGCCTTATGCGAGGCTTCAAGATATTTTCTGAAACATCCGTATTTTTTTTTCTTACCTTATGTTATTCCCAAACAATTTAACAAAGAATTACTGAAGGGGGTTGAATGTAATTCCGGTTCTTTTTCAATTTCAAGAATTATTATATCCCTAATATATATAACAGTGTTTGATTAAGCAAAAGTACGTGATGAAAAATATTGATGTAATCAAATACAAAGTAATTAAACACAAGTATTTAAATACTTTATGGTGGATTGAACTTTTCCACCAGAGATATAAATAAGATTGAGAACTCTGTGATGCAAGGTTTGTACACAGCTGCTTACAAGTAGAATTACAAGAACAGAGAAATTCTTCACACAGATTCAGCTTTTTCTATTTCTCTTGTTGATTGCTTAATTTACTACTAGCTACTCTTGGTTTATATATTACCAAGATACAAGTGAATAAGACAAACTAATAAAACGAAATGTGTCTTTGTCTAATCACATGCTTCTTCAAGTATCTTTGATTTTCTTCAAGTAAGTGATAAGTGGCATTTTATACCACTTAGAATGTCTTATAATGGCTTTAATTGATGCCTTGCAATCAAGTATTTTATGTATTTGATACGTTTTTCTAGTGTTTGTGCATTTCAGGGTATTACTTGTATTTGTGGAGAGATATCATTAGGAATAAGCCTCGGTATGTGCTTGGCATTGCAAGTGGGAAGTTAGGAGCAGAACGCAGCCGAAATCGGGAGCAAAATAAGCATTTTTCCAGAAAGGTGTTGGGCGCCTGCTCAGCCTGGCTGGGCGGCCGCTCAGGAAGCTGGGGGCCCGCTCAGGATTGTTGGGCGGCCGCTCATGGTCGTAAAATTAAATAATGATTTTTAGAGTTATATTTCTATTGGACTTCAGACTTCTGAGATAGCTGGGTCTTGTGGGGCTTCTATATAAGTAGTTTCAGAGACGTTTCACGTGTGAGGAATCGTGGTATCAATCAAGGAGCAAGGAGAGAAGGAAGAAGACCGTTTTAGCACATCACAACGAAGAAGAGGAAGCATAGTTTTCTTGTTATTCTTTTATTCGTTGTATCAGTGGATGCTAGTTTATTTACTTTAAACCTTATTACTCTTGTGACGTACTCTGGTTTTAATAAGTATTTTATTTAGTTTATCTTGTGTGTTATTATCATGTTTTTATATAAACCCATGGTGACGATGACTTCTATCATGGGCTAATCGTAATCATGGGGTCGTAACGGATTTACTATGGAATTCTTTAGTTAGTTGTTTAATACCTTAGTGTGTGATGATTGTATGATATCTAGTATAGGTTGCGCTTATTCGTCTTATGGGCGTCGCGAACATATAAGATAGGGTGTTAATCTCTTGTGAAGTGACGGTGGATCTTGAGGTTTAGAACTTGCCATGCTAGCATAGGTTCATGTATGTGTATGCATGATTAGTGGGTAACTCTAACCGTTTTACTTGCCCTGTGTAATCATAAGGAATAACTTGTGCTTAAATCGTTATGTTGTCAAATTCTGTAGACATATAGGGTCTCAACATAAGTGATACCTATTCAACTTCTATCTTAATTGTGGATGTTTGGTAGAATGTTATTAGTACAACGAAAGTTGGCTTTTATCAGTTTCGTGTTGTTCGTTTAATATCATCACCGTTACATGCTAAGGGTAATAACAATAACTATTGAAGGAAGTAGTAATGAAGTCATGATCTCATGAGTGTTTAATATTGTTAATTCAAGTATCAGTTAAGTGTTTAATTCTCGTAGTTAATTATAGTTAATAATTAGTTAATCAAATCTACGTGTTATTGTCTTGACGTTGAGAAGTAATCATACATTTGTGAGTAAGTGTTAATTGAACATAACTAGTCTGAGTCTCTGTGGGAATGAACTAGAAAGTATTCTACATTACTTGCGAACGCGTATACTTGCGTGAATTATTAGCGCGTGTTTTCGCCCTCACAAGTTTTTGGCGCCGCTACCGGGGACTCGGCATATTTGTTTAGTTTATGTACTTACCATTAGTGGTCGTTAGGACTCATTGATTAAGACATGTTACTTATTGTTTTCGGTTGTATTTCAGGTACTTTAGCGAGCATTTATGCAAACACGTTCTCGTACTCGCAAGAGGAGACAGACTCAGTTCTTGATATTCCGGAGAAGATAGATTTTGAAGATTCGGATAAAGAAAGTGAGCAGAAAGAACCAATAATCATGGGTGATCGTATAGTTCCGGCAGATCCAGCTCTTATGGACTTTTCTCGGCCAAAAATTGATGACATTCAGTCAAGCATCCTTCATCCGGCTATTCAGGCTAACACTTTTGAAACAAGCCAGGAACTATTCAGATGGGGCAGAATTCTGTTTCTTTCAGAGGTGCTGCGGCTGAAGACCCCAACATGCACATCAGAAATTTTGTCGAGATCTGTAGTACTTTCAAATATAATGGTGTGACTGATGAGGCTATCAAGCTGAGGTTTTTCCCATTCTCTCTGAGGGATAAGGCTAAGGACTGGTTACATTCTGAACCAGCTGGTTCCATCACTACTTGGCAAGATCTTGCACAGAAGTTTCTAGTGAAGTTCTATCCAATGGCAAAGACTGCAGCTATGAGGAGTGCTCTTACTCAGTTTACGCAGCAACCAACATAATCTATGTGCGAAGCTTGGGAGCGCTACAAAGAGATGTTGAGAAAATGTCCACATCATGGTATGCCTGACTGGATGGTGATCATTGGTTTTTATAATGGTTTGGGGGCCCAATCTCGGCCAATGCTCGATGCAACAGCTAGAGGCGCCTTGTGGGCCAAAAGCTATACTGAGGCTTATAATCTTATTGAAACTATGGCTGCAAATGAGTATCAAAACCCAACTCAAAGGATGATGCCTGGGAAGGTAGCAGGTATTCTGGAAGTCGATGCAGCTACAGCTATTGCAGCACAGCTCCAAGCGCTGTCTTTGAAGGTCGATTCTTTAGCCACCTATGGAGTCAATCGGATAGCTACGGTCTGTGAGATTTGTGCAGGGTCTCATGCTACGGATCAGTGTTCTCTTGTTAATGAATCTGTTCAGTATGTGAACAATTATTAACGACCGCAGTAGCCTGTGCCAGCTACTTATCATCCTAACAACAGAAATCATCCCAATTTCAGTCGGAGCAATAATCAAAATGCTGTTCAACAACCATATCAGCAGCCTATCAGTAAGCAGTTTAATCCACCTGGATTCCAACAACCACAGCATTATGTTCAAAGGCAATCATATCCTCAACAAGGAGGTGCTGCTCCACCTTCTAGTGCTGATTTCGAGGAACTCAAACTGTTGTGCAAAAGTCAGGCCGTTTCTATCAAGACCTTGGAAAATCAAATCGGTCAAATAGCCAATGCAGTGCTCAACCGTCAACCTGGCACACTTCCCAGTGATACTGAAGTGCCAGTCAGGAAGGAAGCTAAAGAACAAGTCAAAGCTATTACCTTAAGGTCTGGGAAAGTTGCTGATGCTGAAAAAGTGAAAGACGGAGAAGCTGAAGTTGTTGATGAAGAAGAGAAATAAAAGGAGAAAGCGGCGGAACCAAGGAAGACTACTGTTGAACACATTCTCCCTGAGGGTAATACAGGGGAGAAATAACTCTATCCTCCACCATCTTTCCCTAAGAGATTGCAACAACAAAAGCTGGATAAGCAGTTTGGTAAGTTTCTTTAGGTGTTCAAAAAACTTCACATCAATATACCTTTCGCTGAGGCTCTGGAGCAAATGCCTAGTTATGCAAAATTCATGAAGAGTATTCTTTCAAGGAAGGTGAAACTGGATGACCTTGAGACCGTTGCTCTAACGAAAGAGTGCAGTGATGTCTGCAACAAAAATTACCTCCAAAGCTTAAAGATCCAGGTAGCTTCACCATTCCTTGCACCATTGGCAAGTTATCTTTTGACAAATGCCTGTGCGATTTGGGAGCAAGCATCAATCTAATACCGTTGTCTATCTTCAAAAAGTTGAATTTGCCTGATCCAAAGCCTACCTACATGTCTCTACAATTGGCTGATCGTTCTATTACATACCCACTAGGCATAGTGGAGGACGTGTTAGTTAAGGTGGATAAGCTCTTCTTCCCTGCAGACTTTGTCATTTTGGATTTCGAGGAAGATAAGAAGATTCCCATAATCTTGGGAAGACCTTTCTTGGCTACATGCCGTACCTTATTAGATGTGCAGAAAGGAGAACTTACTATGAGGGTGCAGGATCAGGATGTGACATTCAATGTATTCAAGGCGATGAAATTCCCTATAGAAGATGAGGAGTGCTTAAAGGTGGATTTGATTGATTCTGCGGTCACTTCAGAACTTGATCATATGCTAATGTCTGATGCCTTAGAGAAAGCCTTGGTGGGGGACTTTGACAGTGACGATGAGGATGGCAATGGGCAACTACAATATCTAAATGCTTCTCCTTGGAGGCGAAAGCTAGACATGCCATTTGAATCTCTGGGTACTTCTGATCTCAAGAATGCTGAAGGAAAGCTCAAACCATCTATTGAGGAAGCACCTACTTTGAAGCTTAAACCATTGCCTGAACACTTGAGGTATGCTTTTTTAGGTGATGCATCTACTTTGCCTGTTATTATTGCATCTGACCTTTCAGGTAGTGAGGAGGACAAGCTCTTGAGGATCTTGAGAGAATTCAAATCGGCTATCAGAAGGACTATAGCAGATATCAAAGGGATCAGCCCTTCGTACTGCATGCATATAATTCTGCTAGAGGAAGGTAGTAAGCCGACTGTTGAGCAACAATGACGACTTAACCCTATCATGAAAGAAGTGGTGAAGAAAGAAATTCTGAAGTGGCTGGATGCAGGAATCATATATCCTATTTCTGACAGTTCTTGGGTGAGCCACGTGCAATGTGTACCTAAGAAAGGAGGTATTACTGTGGTAGCAAATGAGAAGAATGAACTCATCCCCACTCGAACAGTCACAGGATGAAGGATATGCATGGATTACAGAAAGTTGAACAAAGCCACGAGAAAGGATCACTTCCCTCTTTCATTTATTGATCAGATGCTGGACAGGTTGGCCGGTCATGAGTATTATTGTCTTCTGGATGGCTATTCGGGGTATAATCAGATTTGCATTGCACCAGAGGATCAAGAAAAGACTACCTTCACTTGTCCATTTGGCATGTTTGCTTTTCGCAGAGTATCGTTTGGCTTATGTGGTGGACCGACCACTTTTCAGAGATGTATGATGGCTATATTCTCTAATATGATTGGAAATAATGTCGAAGTGTTCATGGACGACATCTTCGTCTTTGGACATTCGTATGATGAATGTTTGAATAATCTTTCGTGCGGTGCTCAAAAGGTTTGTGAAAACTAATTTGGTGCTCAATTGGGAAAAATGTCACTTTATGGTACGTGAAGGCATTATTCTTAGGCATAAAATCTCTAACAAGGGTCTTGAGGTGGACAAAGCCAAGGTGGGAGTCATTGAAAATCTCCCACCACCTATTTCTATGAAAGGAATCCGTAGTTTTCTTGGTTATGCGGGTTTTTATCGGCGTTTCATTAAGGACTTCTCGAAGATATCTAAGCCGTTGTGCAACTTGCTCGAGAAGGATGTGCCTTTCAAATTTGATGATGAATGCTTGGCAGCATTCGAGACTCTCAAGAAGAGTTTGATAACTGCACCAGTTATTACGGCACCTGATTGGACAGAACCTTTTGAGATCATGTGTGATGCGAGTGATTATACGGTGGGAGCAGTTCTTGGGCAGCGCAAGAATAATATTTTTCATGTAGTCTACTATGCTAGTAAGACTTTAAATGCAGCTCAAATGAACTGCACCACTATTGAGAAGGAGCTCTTGGCTATAGTCTTTGGTTTCAAAAAAATTCGATCTTATCTGCTTGAGACAAAGGTGACAGTATTCACTGATCATGCTGCCATTCGCTATTTGGTCTCAAAGAACGATTCGAAGCCTAGACTTATTCGTTGGGTGCTCTTGTTACAGGAATTTGAGTTAGAGATCAAGGATCGAAAGGTACTGAGAATCAAGTAGCTGACCATCTCTCTAGATTGGAGAATCCCGATTCTACTTTACATGATAAGACATTGATCAGCGAATCTTTTCCGGATGAGCAGTTGTTCACAGTTCAGGAGGAAGGGCCATGGTTCGCAGATATTGTGAACTATCTTGTTAGCAATATAATGTCTCCTAATATGAATGCAGCTCAAAAGAAGAAGTTTTTGCATGAGGTGAAGTGGTACATGTGGGATGAACCATATTTGTTTAGACAAGGAGCTGACCAGATCATTAGGAGATGTATCCCATTCTGTGAGATGGAGGGGATATTACGAGACTGCCATTCCACAGTATATGGTGGACATCATGGTGGTAAAAAGACAACCGCTCGTATTCCGCAAGCAGGTTTTTTCTGGCCTACTTTGTTTAAGGATGCACCAGTTCGTTTTAAGGTGTGATCGTTGCCAAAGAGTGGGGAATCTTACGAGGAAGGATGAGATGTCGTTAAATGTGATGCTGGAAGTCAAGGTCTTTGATGTATGGGGAATCGATTTCATGGGACCATTTATCTCATCCTGTAATAATCAGTACATCTTGATGGCAGTCGATTATGTCTCAAAATGGGTAGAAGTCAAGGCTCTACCGATAAATGATGCAAAGGTAGTGTTGAATTTTCTTCATAAGCAGATTTTCACAAGGTTTGGAATGCCACGAGTAATCATAAGTGATGAAAGGTCGCATTTCTGCAATCGTAAGTTTACTTCTTTGATGTAGTGCTACAATGTGAATCATCGTGTTGCTACTGCCTATCATCCGCAAATGAATGGTTAAGAAGAAGTGTCTAATAGAGAGATCAAGCGCATTCTAGAGAAAGTTGTTTGTCCATCAAGGAAGGATTGGTCCTTAAAGCTCGATGAAGCTGTTTGGCTTATAGAACAACATACAAGACTCCACTTGGAATGTCCCTGTAACACCCCCACATCCAGGGTCGGGGATCCGGGTCGTCACGGTCTTTCTTTCCATAATATCACTTCACTTAATTAATAATAATAACCTTATGCTGTGACCCCACACTAACACACACCACAACCCGTTATAGTCTCAGAGATGAAATTGAAATAAGTACAAGTCTTTGAATCCACAATTTAAAAGTTATTACAACCCAAAATGATTACTTGATAAATTTACAGTTAATTGCCATTATCTGCCACAAGTTATAATTATACATAATTTGATTCTCAAAAATAGAATGCCTGATCTACCAATAGATCTACCTCTGCAGCTATAGCAGCTACAACATCATCGGGAAGACGCGGGACGCTTCCCACGCGCTTGCGCTGGGTCTGCTGGAGTCTGGCCATCTTTCCTAACTGTTGTTGTGTGATGAAGAAATAAAGCAAGAGTGAGCCTTACAGCTCGCAAGATAATATATAGTGATAACAATAATATAAGTATCTAAATGGATACTTACTAGAATCTTTTATCAAGTGTAAGATAATTACTTACTAGATATAAGTAAAAACAAGGGATGAAGTTACCAAATACTTCACTACACTTATATCATTTATAAAGCTACTTGAACTACCACTGTTCAAAGTATAATGAGCTTTTACCAATTCATCACATAGATGAGACTACAAGACACGATTTGAATAGATTAAACCTTTGAAATATTATTAAAGGAAATGAAGTTATGATATACTTCATTAAGTTCTGATATATATATATATATATATATATCCACATATACATCTTCTTTATACATTTCCTGAAAACCTCTGTCATGTAAAGTATGAACAGAATTGCAATATCCAATAAATTTGGAAAGGAAAAGAATTTTGGCATAAACCAGATATCTTGCTGATCAGGCAAAGATACCAATAAGTAACCTTTTCTACTAGTAGATGGACGAATTCCCCACTGGTCATCACCCTGGTCGTAATAGGACCTTATGCTTGACTGCCACTCAGCCACTTATGCATTTGATGGACTCCCACTGAGCCACTTACACTATCATGGACGCCCACTGAGCCCATGTTGCTTATGCCGACTCAATAGATGGACTTACTTCCCGAACGTTGGGTAAGTAATCAATTCATTTACCAAAACTGCAACCTTGTTGCGAATATAAAATACACCACAGAGCCGGATCCCTCAAATTTTGAGCGAGTATTTAAATCCCCTTAAAAAGGAAGATCTTAAATATAAAAATGAGTTTTGGGATCCGCTCTAACTTTTTAAAAAATCATTTTGAAGACTCGAAAACACTTTAAAGAGTGTTTGGAGTAAAGCTGATTTAATGAAGTAAATCAGTCCCCAGTATATTTAGAAAATGTCTGAATATTATTATTTAAATAATATTCCCACAAAGAATAATCTTTATAAAAATAATTGAAGTAGAAGTATTAAAATTATACTTGAAATGAGTATTAAATAACCAAAGATATACTTATACGAAAGTACTATCTTTATTTGAATAATCGAAAATAAGTTTGAGTATTGACACCTTATTCTTTAATAAAATAAAGAATATATTTCAGTTATAAGCGGAGTCATAATAACTCGAATGAATATTATAAATAATATTCATTAAATAAAAATAAAGGAGTCATACATCCTCAAATGAATATTCAAATAATATTCATTAAATAATATAAACTGAGTCATAAGCCCTCGAATGAATATTCAAATAATATTCAAATAATAAAATAAAAGTTATCGAATAAACCTTATTCGATTAATAGTTTGGAAAACTATAACCATATATATATATAAGTATATATATATATATATATATTTATATACATATATACAAAATCTACTCGGGATCCTCGACTCCCGGTTTAGAAAATATTTCCACCTTTTGGGTCCCTATACTAAGGGTATATGCAAGTTACCGCTATCCTCTAGCATAGGTGTTATCAACTGAATCAACAGATATATATAGCAAGAATACGAAACAGGAATGCATATATATATATATATCATAGCAGCATGCTTCAATGTATTGCAACATTTGCTAATTAACCAACATGCATCTATCGCAAGATAATGCAAATCCATATATACATCACAACAACAGTTATAACGGGTAGAAAACTTGCCTGAGCGACTTGGGGTGATAAAAGGCTCGGGACGAGTTTGGTAACCTATAAACAACAAGTAAGTTGGAATTAAACCAAAGTCACTTGTAAATCTATACTTTAACTAACTTAGACTCTAACGCTTGTTTTGCGCTTACTGATTCGCTTAAGTCACTCGAGTACCCTCGGCTCCACCATTTTTAATAATTTAACCTTTACGAGTTTTAAGGCGATTCCTTCGCGAGTGTCTTACCAACTGCCTAACACACTTACCATAAATGTTTCATGCATTAATTAACCCTTTTTGGTCTTTAACCTTTGTTTCAAAGTAAGGCAAGGGGAAAAGTTTCGTTCGCGAAACGCCGTTACTTGAAACGGTCGTTTCTCCTAAACCGTGCATCGGAATCGAACGAACTACATATCAAAACGAAGCTCGTAACACGAACTATCTAAACATGGCAATGGTCATAATCTAGCAGGGGGTTCTCGGGTCCTAATGTTATGCACAAAAACAGTCTAAAGAAAATCGGACGTTACGACGGCTATGTTTACACGATTTCCCAATTTAAAACCATTCAAAACCAACCCAATTCAACCTCAAATCCAACATACAACCAACATCCATCCTTATCACATCATAAGAACCCCAACCAATTCAATTTTAACATTCATACTTATGCCTAAGCTTGAATTTAACTATACTACATTCTTTTAACCAAAACAACAAGATTTACCAATCCGATTCAATACCATTTCAATCCCAAACTCTAAATCACAAACATCAAGCTACAATATCACCCTACTAATCAAAATTATCTTATAATACATAGGAATCTAGGGTTTGGAGATGATATACCTTCCTTGAAGTGGTGGGAAGAGCTAGGAAGCCTTAAGAAGCTTTGAGAAGTCTTAGGAATGCTTGGATCTTCAAGGAAAACAAGAAAAATTTCAAGTTAAAAACTTGAAAACACTATTCATAGTCTTTTTCTTTGATTAAATGAAGAAGATTGAGAAGGAATTGATGGCTTAAACTCATGATATAGCCCTAACTAAGCATAAAGATGATTAGGGAATTAACTCACCAATTTAGGAAGCTTGGATCTTTGATTTTGAATTTTCTTGCCTTTTGCAATAGTAAAAAGCCGAGAGCTCTCAAGAACAATGCCTTGGTTTCTTTTTGATTTTGATGAAGAATGAATTTGCTTGGCTTGGTTGATTTGTTTTTGTGTTTGATTTAGTTAATTACCTTGTTGCCCTTGATTTTGTGTGGTTAAAAAGCCACCACATCTCCTTCCTTCCCATGTCATGCCCATGTCATGTGGTGATGTCATCCTTCCCTCCTTGTCCTCTTCTCATTGGTTGGGTGACATCACTCTCTCTAATCCCTTTAATTAACTCCCTAATTGTTTGCCTAATGACCGCTGATCTGTTATACGGTTCGCTTAACTTTCGTTCTCGTTTATCGTTTGAAGGATCATACCCGGGATCTTATTACTTAGGTTCCCTTAACCTTTCTCAATACATTATATTCCTTTTTATGATCCTCTATTATAATCCTTTAATTTAAATCCTTTTTATCCTGTTACCTTATACTCAATTCTCTCCGTATCTAGTGGATTTCTGGGAAAAACCAAAGTGTTCGGAATTGGATTCTGACGATCTTTACATACACTCATATACCGTATAGAGTACTAATAAAATCTCATAATATCCATAACAGAACCCCTACATAGTGTGGCATGAAAAGTTTTCTCATTCAGCTAAAACACTATTCACAAGGGTTACAAAAAGTTGAAAATTTTGGGGGTTATTACAGTCTCCCCTCCTTAAAAGGATTCCGTCCCGGAATCAAACAGGAAACAAATGGGGGTACTTTTCTAGCATTGTGCTCTCTAGTTCCCAAGTTGATTCTTCCATATTAAAATTCTGCCATAGTACTCTGACTAGCTTGATTACTTTGTTCCGAAGCACCTGCTCCTTCTTATCTATAATCCTTACTGGCTTCTCCACGTAAGTTAGATCTGGCTGCATATCCACCTGCTCGTACTCCACTATGTGTCTGGCATCCCGATGATACTTCCTTAGCATTGACACATGGAACACATTATGAACTTGTTGCAAATTAGGGGGTAAGGCTAGCTCGTAAGCTAACTTTCCAATCCGTCTTAATATCTCAAAAGGTCCAATGTATCTTGGGCTTAGTTTTCCTTTCCTTTCGAACCTCATTAATCCCTTCCAAGGGGATACCTTTAGCAGTACTAAGTCCCCGACTTCATATTCCTTGTCCTTTCGGGCTAGGTCTGCATATTTCTTCTGTCTGTCTTGGGCTGCTACAAGCCATCCTCTGATGAGATCCACTATATCTTTGGTCCTTTGGACCACTTCGGGTCCGAGCATCTTCCGCTCTCCTACCTCATCCCAGTATAAGGGAGATCGACACCTTCTTCCGTACAGGGCCTCATAAGGCGGCATTCCGATGCTAGCATGAAAGCTATTGTTATAAGAAAACTCGATCAACGGCAAGTGATCATCCCAACTCCCTTTAAATTCTATTGCACAGACTCTCAACATATCCTCTAGTGTCTGGATGGTCCTTTCACTCTGCCCATCCGTCTGGGGATGGTACGCGGTACTCATATTTAACTTGGTCCCCGCACATTCCTGAAAGCTCCTCCAAAATCTGGAGTTGAACCTGGGGTCTCGGTCTGAGACAATGGACGCTGGGACTCCATATCGCGTTACTATTTCCTTAAGGTAAATGTCCACCAGTCTATCGACTGTGTATCTCTCATTGATAGGAATGAAATGAGCTGACTTTGTCAGTCGGTCTATAATTACCCAAATGGCATCATGATTGGCTTTCATCCTTGGCAATCCTACAACAAAATCCATCGCTATATGTTCCCATTTCCATTCGGGAATCTCCAGGGGTCGTAAGAGTCCACTGGGTCTCTGGTGCTCTGCCTTTACCCTTTGGCAAGTCAAAAATTTGCTTACCCATTCTGCTATGTCCCTCTTCATGTTGGGCCACCAGTAATATTCCTTCAAATCCCTATACATCTTGGTACTTCCCGGGTGAATGGAATACCTTGAACTATGGCTTTCATCCAATATCTCATCTTTAAGCTCTTGAACATTCGGAACCCAAATCCGGTAGGAGTACCTCATTATCCCTTTATCATCTTTCTCAGTATGGATCTCCTCTCCAGTCATTGACTCTCTGCCTTCATTCATTATTTTCTCCTGGAACAATCTGATCTTTTCCAATAAATCTGGCTGCATTGAGATCTCAAAAAGCTTTTCAGTTTCGGTTCCGGTTACCTTTACTTCTATTTCCATTCTCTTAAAATCCCTTATCAATTCTTCCGAAGTCGTTATCATTTTGAGTCTTTCCTTTCTACTAAGGGCATCAGCCACCATATTGGCTTTTCCTGGATGATAGAGAATCTCACAATCATAGTCCTTGATTAGTTCTAACCATCTCCTCTGGCGCATGTTGAGCTCTTTCTGCGTAAATATGTACTTGAGGCTTTTATGGTCTGTGAAAATCTCGCACTTCTCTCCATACAAGTAGTGCCTCTAAATTTTTAAGGCAAATACTATTGCCGCGAGCTCAAGGTCATGAGTAGGATATCTAACCTCGTATTCCTTTAATTGTCTCGACACATACGCAATCACTTTACCGTGCTGCATAAGCACACATCCTAATCCTTTGTGCGACGCGTCACTATATATCACAAAATCTCCTTTTCCGTCCGGCAATGCCAATACCGGAGCCGTTATCAACCTTTTCTTTAATTCCTGAAAACTGTTCTCGCATTTCTCCGTCCATTCAAACTTCTCTGTCTTACAAGTAAGTCGTGTCAAAGGGGCTGCGATCTTCGCAAAGTCCGGTACAAATCTACGATAGTAGCCGGACAATCCTATGAAACTCCTTACCTCTGTGGGGGTGGTTGGCCTTTCCCAATTTGAGACCGCCTCTATCTTGGAGGGGTCGACCAATACTCCTTCTTTATTGATCACATGTCCTAAAAACTGTACTTCATTCCGCCAGAATTCACACTTCGAGAATTTGGCATATAACTATTCCTCTCTGAGTATTCCTAGAGCTATCCTCAAATGCTCTGCATGTTCTGTCTCAGTCCTTGAGTAGATCAAAATATCATCGATAAAAACTATCACACATTTGTCCAAGTACTTCTTAAATACTCTATTCATTAAATCCATGAAAGCCGCTGGGGCGTTGGTTAATCCAAAGGACATTACCAAGAACTCATAATGCCCATACCTGGTACGGAACGCTGTCTTGGAAATATCTTCGGGTTTAATCTTTAGTTGGTGATATCCAGTTCTCAGGTCGATCTTGGAAAAATAAACAGCATCCTTTAGCTGGTCGAACAGATCATCTATTCTAGGTAATGGGTACCTGTTCTTTATGGTTAGCTTGTTCAACTCTCGATAGTCTATGCACAGCCTCATGCTCCCATCTTTCTTCTTAACAAATAAAACTGGTGCTCCCCATGGAGACACACTGGGTCTTATCATACCCTTATCCAAGAGTTCCTGCAATTGGATAGCTAATTCCTTCATTTCTAACGGGGCTAACCGGTAAGGTGCCTTTGAAACTGGCGCCGTCCCCGGGGCCAACTCAATAGCAAATTCAATCACTCTATCGGGTGGTAATCCCGGAAGGTCTTGTGGGAATACATCTTCAAATTCGTTGACTACTGGAATATCTTGTAAGTTGGGCACCTCCTTCTGCATGTCCACCACATAGGCTAGGTAGGCTTCATTTCCTTTTCGTAGCATCCTTCTGGCCTGGGCCATAGTCAAAAATTTATGCGTCTGCCTCTTTCCTCTAAATATAACTTCCTTCTTCCCTGGGATATTTAGCTTAACTTTCTTCCCTTTAAAGTCTATCTGAGCATCATTTCTAGATAGCCAGTCCATTCCCAAAATTACATCAAACTCCCCTAATTTAAAAGGAATCAGATCAACACTAAAAGATTGCTCCCCTATGCCTATCTCACAGGCGGGGTGAATCTGGTTAACAGGAATAATTTCATGATTGGCTATTTCTACTTGTAAGGGTTCTATCAAGGGTTCAGCCTTAAATCTTAACTTACGCGCAAAGTCCTTTGATATAAAAGATTTAGTTGCTCCCGAATCAAATAAAACATTTGTACTGACTGAATTTAGAGAAAGGGTACCTGCTATCACATCTGAATCTTTCATAGCATCCTGGACTGTCATGTTGAAAGTCCTTGCAGTAGGTGGCTTATTAGAAGCAGCCCTGCTTGCTCCCGAAGCTGCTGGTTTGTTCATTGGGCATTCCCTCTTCCAATGACCCGGGCGTCCACACTGATGACAAGTGATGGTTGGAATGACGGCAGGGGTTGATGATGGGCACTTAGTTGAATAGTGGCTTTCCTGACCGCACTTAAAGCAGGTTACTGACTTTCCTTTACACTCCCCAGTGTGATTCCTTCCACATATGTTACAGGCTGGCAATGGGGGTCGAGACTGGTTGGAATAGGACATTCTTGACTTCTGGCCGCCCTGGCTCACGCTCACACTCATTGGCCGCTTAAACCCAGTGTTCCTTCCTGGTAGGGACACTGCTCCTCGATTAAATCTAGTTAGGAAGCTTCTTCCTGCGGAACCTCCACCCATGCTCATACTTTTCCTCTTTATTCCTTTCTTCTCTCTTTCCTTCTGCATCTGTTCACTTCCGACTTCTACAATCATTGCCTTTTGTACCAGAGTGGCATAGTCCGTAAGCTCAAGGATTGCCACCCTATTCTGAATCCACGGTTTCAGTCCCTGCTGAAACCTCCTAGCTTTCTTTTCCTCGGTGCTCACAAACTCCGGCACAAACCTTGATAACTCAGTAAATTTCGCTTTGTACTCTGCTATAGACAAGTTATTCTGCTTTAGCTCCAAGAACTTGAGCTCAGTCTGGTTTTCCATAAACCTCGGGAAATACTTTCCCAGAAACAACTGACTAAATCTCTCCCAGGTTATAATAGCATCTGTCTCCACGTTTTTCTTGGCCTCCCACCAGTAGTTAGCTTCTCCTTTCAGAAGGTAGGTAGTAAATACAGTCTTCTGTGCCTCATCGGTACTCAAAATCTCAAAGGATTTCTCCATTCCTTTAACCATGCCCTTGCCTCAACTGGGTCGGCTGATCCGTGGAACTCAGGGGGCTTAAGTATAACACCCCCAGATCCGGGGTCGGGGATCCGGGTCGTCACGGTCTTTCTTTCCACAATATCACTTCACTTAATTAATAATAAATAACCTTATGCTGTGACCCCACACTAACACACACCACAACCCGTTATAGTCTCAGAGATGAAATTTAAATAAGTACAAGTCTTTGAATCCACAATTTAAAAGTTATTACAACCCAAAATGATTACTTGATAAATTTACAGTTAATTGCCATTATCTGCCACAAGTTATAATTATACATAATTGATTCTCAAAAGTAGATGGTCTGATCTACAATAGATCTACCTCTGCAGCTATAGCAGCTACAACATCAACGGGAAGACGCGGGACGCTTCCCACGCGCTTGCGCTGGGTCTGCTGGAGTCTGGCCATCTTTCCTAACTGTTGTTGTGTGATGAAGAAATAAAGCAAGGGTGAGCAGCAAGCCCACCAAAATAATATGTATAATGATTTACAATATATGAGCCTTCTCATAGTACTCATGCAAGTCTTGGTCAAAAGAAATGAACCAAGTTTGATATCTTAATGCGATGAAGTCGCAAAATATTCAGTATATATACATATATACTTTTCAAAATCTTGGAAGTCCTCTTCCATGCATAATATACACAGAGTTCCAGTGTATAACTGTATAAAAATATCGTTGCAAGGTGATCTCATATATCTAACCTTGTCTCAACGTTTTTCTGAAAATCTTTGTCATGCATAAGATAATCATTAACTAGATATAAGTTTAAAAGATGAAGTTACAAGATACCCCAAAATACTTATATCTTTCCCAAATACTACTTGAACTACCCCCGTTCAAGTTATAATCAGTTTCAAAGGTTCATCACATAGATGAGACTACAAGACAAGATTTGAATAGATTCAATCTTTGAATATCATTATAAATAATGAAGTTACGAGATACTTCATTAAGTCCCGATATATAAATATATTCATATATATCTCCCATACATTTCCTGAAAACCTCTGTCATGTAAAGTATGAACAGAGTTGCAATATCCAATGAATTTGGAAGGAAAAGAATTTTGGCATAAACCAGATATCTTGCTGATCAGGCAAAGATACCAATAAGTAACCTTTTCTACTGTAGATAGATGAATTCCTCACCGGTCATCACCCTGGCCGCATTAGGACCTCGCGCTAGACCGTTACCCGGCCACTCACGCGTTGATGGACTGCCACCCAGCCACTTACACTTTATAGACCGTACCCCGGCCTGTCGCTTATGCCGACTCAATCAGATGGACTTACTTCCCGAACATTGGGCAAGTAATCAAATTGTTTTCTCAAAACAGCAACCATGTTGCGAATATAAAATACACCACAGAGCCGGATCCCCAAGATTTTTGAGCGAATATTCAAGTCTCCTTCGAAAGGAAGATCTTAAATCGGAAAACGAGTTTTGGGATCCGCTCTAACTTTTAAAATCATTTTGAAGACTCGAAAACATTTTTAAGAATGTTTGGAGTAAAGCTGATTTAATGAAATAAATCAGTCCCGATATATTAGAAAATATCTGAATATTATTATTTAAATAATATTCCCATAAAGAATAATCTTTATAAAAATAATTGAAGTAGAAGTTTTAAAACTTATACTTGAAACGGGTATTAAATAACCAACGATACACTTATATGAAAGTATTATCTTTATTTGAATAATCGAAAATAAGTTTGATTATTAACACCTTATTCTTTAATAAAATAAAGAATATATTTCAGTAATAAGCGGAGTCATAATACCTCAAATGAATATTATAAATAATATTCATTAAATAAAATAAAGGAGTCATACATCCTCAAATGAATATTCAAATAATATTCAATTAATAAAATAAAAGGAGTCATAAGCCCTCGAATGAATATTCAAGATAATATTCATTAATAAAATAAAGTTATCGAATAGACCTTATTCGATTAATAGTTTTGAAAACTATAACCATATATATATATATATATATATATATATATATATAAAATCTACTCGGGATCCTCGACTCCCGGTTTTAGAAAATGTTTTCACCTTTGGGTCCCTATACTAAGGGTATATGCAAGTTACCACTATTCTCTAGCATAGGTATTATCAACTGAACCAACAGATATATATGGCAAGAATACGAAACAGGCATGCATATATATACTATATCAGCATGCTTCAATATATCGCAACATTTGCTAATTAACCAACATGCATCTATCGCAAGATAATGCATATACATATATTCATCACAACAACAGTATAACGGGTAGAAAACTTGCCTGAGCGACTGGGGGTTACGAATGGCTCGGGACGAGTCTGGTAACCTATAAGCAACAAGTAAGTTAGAATTAAACCAAAGTCACTTGTAAATCTATACTCTAACCAACTCAGACTCTAACGCTCGTTTTGCGCTTACTGATTTGCTTAAGTCACCCGGGTACCCTCGGCTCCACCATTTTTAATAATTTAACCTTTACGAGTTTTAAGGCGATTCCTTCGCGAGTGTCTTACCAACTGCCTAACACACTTACCATAAATGTTTCATGCATTAATTAACCCTTTTTGGTCTTTAACCTATGTTTCAAAGTAAGGTGAGGGGAAAAGTTTCGTTCGCGAAATGCCGTTACTTGAAACGGTCGTTTCTCCTAAACCGTTCATCGGAATCGAACGAACTATATATCAAAACGAAGCTCGTAACATGAGCTATCTAAACATGGCAGTGGTCATAATCTAGCAGGGGGTTCTCGGGTCCTAATGCTATGCACAAAAACAGTCCAAAGAAAATCGGACGTTACGACTGCTATGTTTACGCGATTACCAATGTTTAAACTACTCCAATTAACCACCAACCAACTCATAACCATCAATACAACAAAACTTCACCTAAACCATACCACATCAGTCCATAATCTCCAAGGTTTTCAACTCAAACAACCACAATCAAGACCTATGAACTATAATCAAGCTTCAATTACCAAAACACTTCCAAATCAAACCAAACTACTAATAATCACAATCCATGCTTCTCATTTCACAACACCAACCATTAAACTTACTAACAAATAAATTAAAGGCTAGGGTTTGAAGTTTATACCTTCCTTAGGAGGTGTTAAGTTGCTAGGAAGCCTTAGGGAGCCTCCTACAAGCTTGATCTTTCCAAAGAAATCAAGAACACAAAGTTAGGCTTTGAAGTTTCTAAAAGTCCGATTTAAAGAACTGTAAAAATGAGGGTCTTACCATGATTATTTGGACGAGACCTGTGAACAAGAGTTGTAGGCCATCTCAATACCTTTCCAATGAGCTATAGAACACAATATTTGAGTGAGAAATGAAGGAGATACAGCAGTTTTAGTGTTCTGGTTCTGTTTTGGCCGAGAGCATGAAGAACAATGCCTTGGTTTCTTTTTGATTTTGATGAAAATGATTTTACTTGGCTTGGTTGCTTTGTTTTTGTGTTTATTTTAGTCAATTACCTTGTTGCCCTTGAATTTGTGTGGTTCTCATTCAACCACACCTCCTTCCTTCCCATGCCATGCTTGTGTCATCCTCATGATGTCATCCTCCCCTCCTTGTCCTCTTTCTATTGGTTGAATGACATCATCCCCACTAATCCCCTTGATTAACTTCCTAATCGTTTGCCTAATGACCGCTGATTTGTTATACGGTTCGCTTAACTTTCATTTTCATTTATCGTTTGAGGGATCATACTCGGGATCTTATTACTTAGGTTCCCTTAACCTTTCTTAATATATTGTATTCCTTTTATGATCCTCTCTTATAATTCTTTAATTTAAATCCTTTTTATCCTGTTACCTTATACTCAATTCTTTCCGTATCTATTGGATTTCCGGGAAAAATCAAAGTGTTCGGATTTGGATTCTGACGATCTTTACATACACTTATATCCCATATAAAGTACTAATAAAATCTCAGAATATCCATATCAGAACCCCTACATAGTGTGGCATGAAAAGTTTTCTCATTCAGCAAAAACACTATTCATAAGGGTTTCAAAAATTTCCCAAAAATTGGGATTATTACAGTCTCCCCTCCTTAAAAGGATTCCGTCCCGGAATCAGATAGAAAATGAATAGGGATACTCTCTTAGCATTGCACTTTCTAACTCTCGAGTAAATTTTCCCACTTTGTGGTTCTACCATCAAACTCTTACTAGTTTGATAACCCTTCTCCTAAGCACTCGTTCCCTTTTACTCTATACTCTTCCTGGTTGCTCCATATAGGTTACGTCTGGTTGCATGTCTATGCGCTCATATGCCCCTATTTGTCTGGCATCCGAATTACACTTCCTTAACATTGATACGTGGAACACGTTACGACCTGCTACATGTTCGGGGTTAGGGCTAGCTCATATGCTAACTTCCCAAACGTCTTAATATATCCAAGGGTCCAACAAATTGTAGACTTAGCTTTCCTTTCTTTCCGAACCTCATCAATCCTTTCCAAGGGATACCTATAACATTACTAGGTCCCCTATTTCGTACTCTTTATCCTTTCGTGTCAAATCAACATACTTATCATGTCCATCTTGGGCTACTACCAGCCGTCCTCTGATTAGATCTATCATATCCTTGGTCCTTTAGACCACTGCTGGTCCGAGCATCTTGCGCTCTACAACTTCATCCTAACATAAGGAAGATCGATATTGTCTTCCCTCAAGGATCTCATAAGGCGATATCTCAATACTAACATATGATCTATTGTCGTAAGAAAACTCAATCCGTGTTAAGTGATCATTCCAATTTCTTTCAAGTCTATTGCACAGACTCTCATTATAGCTTTTAGCATTAGAGCTTTTGCTTCTCAATACCCATTCTTTTCCAGTTCGTAATCGCTACTACCTTCCGTTCCTAATATTATACTGGTTATACTTTTGCTCGTTAGCGTTCTATAACCTTTTAATAACCACGTCAACCTTAGTATCACGAATGTGTTTCCATTCCGAATACTACCACAACTTTATTACTCCTTTTTCAGCTGTTTCTATTTCCCAAAGTTTGATCAATCATATAGAAGTAAAGGAATTTGTTGAGAGATCACTATGATCATGAACACTTGTTATCTCGCATAGTTAGTACAGAAGGTGGCCAGCCTTTAGTACTTGACAAGCAATTAAACAATAGTTGGTATCCTACTAGGCTTCTATCACACAGATAGACAGTCATTCGGCAATACCTCCCCTTCTGGAAGGGTTGTTCTTCTCAAATTACATGAAATGAAAAGAAGAGAAAAGAACGAACTGAAGAGAATTGTATATATATAAAAAAATATACTGCCACAAAATATCTGGCTTGGAACCTACCTCTGAACTATAGAGGTTTGTCATAGGAGAACAAAATATATATGTATTTATATCAACATCAAGTATTATAGCATCCTATTTCACATGCCTAAATATTTCTATTCCGTTCATCATTCTATGGACCCATGCTCTTCCTCGAGCTTATACACAATCACCTTTGAAACTCCCTCGACATCGAAAATCGAATCTGGGATCTCATTCTATACATCATCGCTACTAGAATTCTATGCTTGCACCGCAACCTTCCTCGTATAATAATACGACTCTCTATTGATAAGAAAGAATAATAATTCACTAGGTAGATACTCTACTTAATTAGTTTATCAATGATAACTTATACACTACCACGACCCGATTAGTGGTACTCAATCTCAACACCCATTCCAATACAACTCTCACGGTTGTAATCAGCTCATTACTCGCAGAATCATTGCTACCTTACTATGGTCCACCACTGACCTACTGTCGTCATTCACTTTTCCATAAAATCTTAATATCTAACCATACGGAGTCCATACATCTCGTATCTAATTCTCCTAAGGAGTTAACATAACCACCAATCACAATTCATGAAGAACACTCCAAACTCTGACGTACTTTCATGATATGAAGTAGATAAAATTGCAGAAGAGTTTCAATCAAAGCAACGATAGCAGGTTAATACCATTCTTAGTCATATGCCTTAAATAGAAGACTTAACTCAAAGGTTCGTTTAGTCCTCTTTGAAACATGGTCCTGGATTATTCTCAAGATAGTACCTCCTAAGATAGATAGCCCGTTCCTGGCGATTACATGAATTAAACCTTTACCAACTACTATTACGGTTGGGTATTGCACAGTCATCAGAAGGAATGTCAATCTTCCAAACCATAATTCAACCTTCACATTTTTAACCATCATCACTGTATTCTTTTGGCACACGCGCCTATAATCATCCACTTACCTTTAAAGTGTCGGCCACCTCTTTGGCCTTTCCTGATAGTAAAATTTCCTTACAGTCAATGTCATTTTAACCACCTCCAAATAAATTTTCTACCTTATTTCCGATCACTGCTTGAGTGAAGATGTTTTCCTTAAAATCAGATGGGAAAAAAAATATCACTATTTTTCCATAAGTTATTGCCTCATTCTTTAGAGGCTAATCACTGTCAAGACTGACTCTCAATCATACTTAGAACATTTTTTTTTATCTTAAGTCCTAATTGCCCTGAACAATTTCGACCATTACTGGTTCGATCCATAATTTCTCGTGGTTTAACACGTGCCCCACTTGGCATCATTATAATTATGTCATATTTCCTTTATCCACATTTCTATTCTTGAGAATTTTGAATATTACCTTTCTCCTTGTAAAACCTCTAAGGTTATCCTTCAATCGTTCCTCCTGTATTCCCTAGATACAGGGCATATCAAAATACCATTCACTATTACTAGAACCATTGTCTATATACTTCTGAAAAATTTCTCCACTGATCCTTAAAGGTTGTTGTTACCTTAACCCTTTCCAATTCATCCTGTCAAAACTCATACTGTCCCTATTAAGGGTGAAATGCCAACCTTTATGCATTCCCCTAGGATTCATTTTAAGTTACCAATGTTCTATCCTTAATTCCACCTTAAAAAGGTACCTGCATCCTTCCACGAATAAATAAAGTCATATATCCCTGATAAGGGTATCTTATTCAATCATTTCCACCTCGATAGTCTATACCGAATTTCACAATAGCATCCTTATTCAAGTTAAGGTCAATCCACATGGCCTCCAAAAGATAAAAATGGTTATCCGCTTTTTTTTCCTGATTTGGTAATGATCACATGGATGATCTGGAAGATATTGGTCGTGTTCAACGTGAACTTCTTCTTAATAAATCCTTATTTACTTTTGTTGTTTATCTCAACAGTCATCTCAATGTTGGGATATCTTTCATACCTGGCGTCTCCCTTCCTGGGTATCAAGCCACCGGTCTTACACTTCACATTCTTGAAGGTCACTTCCTTCATCCAATTTTCTTAATTTCTTACTTTCTTGTCTCCTCAGTCTATCCGCGTCTCATTATTTATCCTTTGAACTATCTCAAGGTTTCTTCGAATCCTCCCAACTTATAGGGGATAATATATATGTATCTCTTATACCTTCAACCATCAATTTAACTCATGGTATATCACCCTCATCCTGACGATTACATACTTTTCTATGTCTATTGCTACGAGTCTTTAGGGTTTCCTCATACCCAACTCCCTTATCATTCCTCAAACTCTATTGCCTTTATATTCCTTTCCACTTCAGTTTCTTTTTATTTTCCTTTCTCTTATCATTATTTCATGGACTAACACAACATAAACATTGATTTCATACATCCCTCATTCTGGATTCGTGTCCTCAGAACGAATCTTGATAACTTTTACAACTTAGATTCATAATTCATCATACTCGTCTGCCTTTGTTCTGTCTCTAAAGCTTTTACACTATCTCCATAACCTTGGGAAGTACTTTCCTAAAACAATTGACTGAACTTAAATCAGTTTATTATAACCTCTGGCTCCGTGCCTTTCTTGGTCTTTCACCAGCGGGTGGCCTCTCTCTTAGGAGGGTAAGTGACAAAAATAGTCCTTTGTGGTTCGTCAATCATTTAGAATCTCAAATGATTCCTCTATTTCCTTTAGCCAGGCTCTTGCCTCGGCTGGGTCAGCTTGTTCCATGGAACTCTGAGAGCTTAGCGACTTAAAGGTCCTGAAAGAATTTCTCACCGTACTGTCTCCTCAGGGTGGTGGTTGGGGATAATAGTCTAAGTTCTCTTTAGACAGGTCCATGAATTGTCGTATAGGGGTACCATCTCGGGTCTCCTTTCCTTACTCAACTTTTTGTTTCCGTAGTATAAAATGTTTCATCCTACTCCCCATAATTGGGGTCATCTTTTAATTTAAAATCCTCATTTTCCACTCCATTATGTCATGGGTTCCTTCTATCTTGATGGCGACCTCCCTGACTATCACGTTCAGGGTTTGCTCTAAATCTTATTCCTCAAACTAGCTTTCATCTAAGATCTCATCTTTAAGCTCTTGAACATTTGGAACCTAAATTCTGTAGGAATACCTCATTATTCCCTTCTCATCTTTCTCGGTATTAACCTCTTATCTATTTGTTGGCTCTCTGCCTTCATTCATAACTTTTTCTGGCACAATATGATCTTTTCCAATAATTCGGGCTGTATTGCTATCAAAAAACAGCTTTTCGGTACCGGCTCCGGTTACCTTCACTACTATTTCCATTTTCTCAAAATCTCTTATAAACTCTCCAAAAGACATTATAATCTTGAGTCTCTCCTTTTTACTAAGGGCATCAGCCACCATATTGGCTTTCCCCGAATGATAAAGAATCTCCCAATCATAATTCTTGATTAGCTCTAACCGCCTCATCTGGCGTATGTTGAGCTCTTTCTACGTAAGAATGTACTAGAGCACTTATGGCTTAGGTAATTCTCGCACTTCTCTCCATACAAGTAGTGCCTCCAATCTTTAGGGTAAAACTATTGCCACGAGCCTAAGCTCATGGGCGGGGATATCGAATTTCATATTACCTTAATTGTCTTGACGCAGACGCGATTATCTTGCTGTGCTAAGAAGCACCCTAATTCCTTATGCGAAGCGTCACTTACAAATCACAAAATCTCCTTTTTCCATCCGGCAACGCCATCATAGGGGCCATCACCAACCTCTGCTTCAGTTCTTGAAAGCTGTTCTCGCATTTCTCTGTCCATTCGAACTTCTCAGTCTTACGAGTAAGCCGCGTTAAAGGGGCTACTATCTTTACAACTTGAACGAACCTCCGGTAGTGACCGGCCAATCCTACCTCTGGTAGTTGCCCTAACCATGGTCATCAATTCCTCAGTGGTCCTTTATTCATTCTTGTCAGGATCCTCCATGGGATCCTCCTCAACAACTATCCCTTCTAGGACAACATCCTCAACCGCTACATCCTCAATATCAACATCATCCGGTCCCGCGTTAGGACGCTCTATCGGATCCATAATCTGATCCCCAATAAATAATAAAACATCATCACGTTGATGTTCCTCAACTTCAGGGTTCGGAGTCCCGCTACCATATACGATAACGAACTACGCTTCTATCGCTACATTTATAAGGGTTCCCATAAGGGTTTTAACTGTCAGTACTACGTTAGGTAGTCCGACTATGAACTTGGCAAGAGTTCTTATTATCTTAGTGAACTTATTATCTTAACGTCCCATCATCTCTGAGGTTTATAACGCTTAGCTCTGATACCATTTCTGTAACACCCCCAGATCCGGGGTCGGGGATACGGGTCGTCACGGTCTTTCTTTCCACAATATCACTTCACTTAATTAATAATAAATAACCTTATGCTGTGACCCCACACTAACACACACCACAACCCGTTATAGTCTCAGAGATGAAATTTAAATAAGTACAAGTCTTTGAATCCACAATTTAAAAGTTATTACAACCCAAAATGATTACTTGATAAATTTACAGTTAATTGCCATTATCTGCCACAAGTTATAATTATACATAATTGATTCTCAAAAGTAGATGGTCTGATCTACAATAGATCTACCTCTGCAGCTATAGCAGCTACAACATCAACGGGAAGACGCGGGACGCTTCCCACGCGCTTGCGCTGGGTCTGCTGGAGTCTGGCCATCTTTCCTAACTGTTGTTGTGTGATGAAGAAATAAAGCAAGGGTGAGCAGCAAGCCCACCAAAATAATATGTATAATGATTTACAATATATGAGCCTTCTCATAGTACTCATGCAAGTCTTGGTCAAAAGAAATGAACCAAGTTTGATATCTTAATGCGATGAAGTCGCAAAATATTCAGTATATATACATATATACTTTTCAAAATCTTGGAAGTCCTCTTCCATGCATAATATACACAGAGTTCCAGTGTATAACTGTATAAAAATATCATTGCAAGGTGATCTCATATATCTAACCTTGTCTCAACGTTTTTCTGAAAATCTTTGTCATGCATAAGATAATCATTAACTAGATATAAGTTTAAAAGATGAACTTACAAGATACCCCAAAATACTTATATCTTTCCCAAATACTACTTAAACTACCCCCGTTCAAGTTATAATCAGTTTCAAAGGTTCATCACATAGATGAGACTACAAGACAAGATTTGAATAGATTCAATCTTTGAATATCATTATAAATAATGAAGTTACGAGATACTTCATTAAGTCCCGATATATAAATATATTCATATATATCTCCCATACATTTCCTGAAAACCTCTGTCATGTAAAGTATGAACAGAGTTGCAATATCCAATGAATTTGGAAGGAAAAGAATTTTGGCATAAACCAGATATCTTGCTGATCAGGCAAAGATACCAATAAGTAACCTTTTCTACTGTAGATGGATGAATTCCTCACCGGTCATCACCCTGGCCGCATTAGGACCTCGCGCTAGACCGTTACCCGGCCACTCACGCGTTGATGGACTGCCACCCAGCCACTTACACTTTATAGACCGTACCCCGGCCTGTCGCTTATGCCGACTCAATCAGATGGACTTACTTCCCAAACATTGGGCAAGTAATCAAATTGTTTTCTCAAAACAGCAACCATGTTGCGAATATAAAATACACCACAGAGCCGGATCCCCAAGATTTTTGAGCGAATATTCAAGTCTCCTTCGAAAGGAAGATCTTAAATCGGAAAAAGAGTTTTGGGATCCGCTCTAACTTTTAAAATTATTTTGAAGACTCGAAAACATTTTTAAGAATGTTTGGAGTAAAGCTGATTTAATGAAATAAATCAGTCCCGATATATTAGAAAATATCTAAATATTATTATTTAAATAATATTCCCATAAAGAATAATCTTTATAAAAATAATTGAAGTAGAAGTTTTAAAACTTATACTTGAAACGGGTATTAAATAACCAATGATACACTTATATGAAAGTATTATCTTTATTTGAATAATCGAAAATAAGTTTGATTATTAACACCTTATTCTTTAATAAAATAAAGAATATATTTCAGTAATAAGCGGAGTCATATTACCTCGAATGAATATTATAAATAATATTCATTAAATAAAATAAAGGAGTCATACATCCTCAAATGAATATTCAAATAATATTCAATTAATAAAATAAAAGGAGTCATAAGCCCTCGAATGAATATTCAAGATAATATTCATTAATAAAATAAAGTTATCGAATAGACTTTATTCGATTAATAGTTTTGAAAACTATAACCATATATATATATATATATATATATATATATATAAAATCTACTCGGGATCCTCGACTCCCGGTTTTAGAAAATGTTTTCACCTTTGGGTCCCTATACTAAGGGTATATGCAAGTTACCGCTATTCTCTAGCATAGGTATTATCAACTGAACCAACAGATATATATGGCAAGAATACGAAACAGGCATGCATATATATACTATATCAGCATGCTTCAATATATCCCAATATTTGCTAATTAACCAACATGCATCTATCGCAAGATAATGCATATACATATATTCATCACAACAACAGTATAACGGGTAGAAAACTTGCCTGAGCGACTGGGGGTTACGAATGGCTCGGGACGAGTCTGGTAACCTATAAGCAACAAGTAAGTTGGAATTAAACCAAAGTCACTTGTAAATCTATACTCTAACCAACTCAGACTCTAACGCTCGTTTTGCGCTTACTGATTTGCTTAAGTCACCCGAGTACCCTCGGCTCCACCATTTTTAATAATTTAACCTTTACGAGTTTTAAGGCGATTCCTTCGCGAGTGTCTTAACAACTGCCTAACACACTTACCATAAATGTTTCATGCATTAATTAACCCTTTTTGATCTTTAACCTATGTTTCAAAGTAAGGCGAGGGGAAAAGTTTCGTTCGCGAAACGCCGTTACTTGAAACGGTCGTTTCTCCTAAACCGTGCATCGGAATCGAACGAACTACATATCAAAACGAAGCTCGTAACATGAGCTATCTAAACATGGCAGTGGTCATAATCTAGCAGGGGGTTCTCGGGTCCTAATGCTATGCACAAAAACAGTCCAAAGAAAATCGGACGTTACGACGGCTATGTTTACGCGATTACCAATGTTTAAACTACTCCAATTAACCACCAACCAACTCATAACCATCAATACAACAAAACTTCACCTAAATCATACCACATCAGTCCATAATCTCCAAGGTTTTCAACTCAAACAACCACAATCAAGACCTATGAACTATAATCAAGCTTCAATTACCAAAACACTTCCAAATCAAACCAAACTACTAATAATCACAATCCATGCTTCTCATTTCACAACACCAACCATTAAACTTACTAACAAATAAAGTAAAGGCTAGGGTTTGAAGTTTATACCTTCCTTGGGAGGTGTTAAGTTGCTAGGAAGCCTTAGGGAGCCTCCTACAAGCTTGATCTTTCCAAAGAAATCAAGAACACAAAGTTAGGCTTTGAAGTTTCTAAAAGTCCGATTTAAAGAACTGTAAAAATGAGGATCTTACCATGATTATTTGGACGAGACTTGTGAACAAGAGTTGTAGGCCATCTCAATACCTTTCCAATGAGCTATAGAACACAATATTTGAGTGAGCAATGAAGGAGATACAGCAGTTTTAGTGTTCTGGTTCTGTTTTGGCCGAGAGCATGAAGAACAATGCCTTGGTTTCTTTTTGATTTTGATGAAAATGATTTTACTTGGCTTGGTTGCTTTGTTTTTGTGTTTGATTTAGTCAATTACCTTGTTGCCCTTGAATTTGTGTGGTTCTCATTCAACCACACCTCCTTCCTTCCCATGCCATGCTTGTGTCATCCTCATGATGTCATCCTCCCCTCCTTGTCCTCTTTCTATTGGTTGGATGACATCATCCCCACTAATCCCCTTGATTAACTTCCTAATCGTTTGCCTAATGACCGCTGATTTGTTATACGGTTCGCTTAACTTTCGTTTTCGTTTATCGTTTGAGGGATCATACTCGGGATCTTATTACTTAGGTTCCCTTAACCTTTCTCAATATATTGTATTCCTTTTATGATCCTCTCTTATAATCCTTTAATTTAAATCCTTTTTATCCTGTTACCTTATACTCAATTCTTTCCGTATCTATTGGATTTCCGGGAAAAATCAAAGTGTTCGGATTTGGATTCTGACGATCTTTACATACACTTATATCCCATATAAAGTACTAATAAAATCTCAGAATATCCATATCAGAACCCCTACATAGTGTGGCATGAAAAGTTTTCTCATTCAGCAAAAACACTATTCATAAGGGTTTCAAAAATTTCCCAAAAATTGGGATTATTACAGTCTCCCCTCCTTAAAAGGATTCCGTCCCGGAATCAGATAGAAAATGAATAGGGATACTCTCTTAGCATTGCACTTTCTAACTCTCGAGTAAATTTTCCCACATTGTGGTTCTACCATCAAACTCTTACTAGTTTGATAACCCTTCTTCTAAGCACTCGTTCCCTTTTACTCTATACCCTTCCTGGTTGCTCCATATAGGTTACGTCTGGTTGTATGTCTATGCGCTCATATGCCCCTATTTGTCTGGCATCCGAATTACACTTCCTTAACATTGATACGTGGAACACGTTACGACCTGCTACATGTTCGGGGTTAGGGCTAGCTCATATGCTAACTTCCCAAACGTCTTAATATATCCAAGGGTCCAACAAATTGTAGACTTAGCTTTCCTTTCTTTCCGAAACTCATCAATCCTTTCCAAGGGATACCTATAACATTACTAGGTCCCCTATTTCGTACTCTTTATCCTTTCGTGTCAAATCAACATACTTATCATGTCCATCTTGGGCTACTACCAGCCGTCCTCTGATTAGATCTATCATATCCTTGGTCCTTTAGACCACTGCTGGTCCGAGCATCTTGCGCTCTACAACTTCATCCTAACATAAGGGAGATCGATATTGTCTTCCCTCAAGGATCTCATAAGGCGATATCTCAATACTGACATATGATCTATTGTCGTAAGAAAACTCAATCCGTGTTAAGTGATCATTCCAATTTCTTTCAAGTCTATTGCACAGACTCTCATTATAGCTTTTAGCATTAGAGCTTTTGCTTCTCAATACCCATTCTTTTCCAGTTCGTAATCGCTACTACCTTCCGTTCCTAATATTATACTGGTTATACTTTTGCTCGTTAGCGTTCTATAACCTTTTAATAACCACGTCAACCTTAGTATCACGAATGTGTTTCCATTCCGAATACTACCACAACTTTATTACTCCTTTTTCAGCTGTTTCTATTTCCCAAAGTTTGATCAATCATATAGAAGTAAAGGAATTTGTTGAGAGATCACTATGATCATGAACACTTGTTATCTCGCATAGTTAGTACAGAAGGTGGCCAGCCTTTAGTACTTGACAAGCAATTAAACAATAGTTGGTATCCTACTAGGCTTCTATCACACAGATAGACAGTCATTCGGCAATACCTCCCCTTCTGGAAGGGTTGTTCTTCTCAAATTACATGAAATGAAAAGAAGAGAAAAGAACGAACTGAAGAGAATTGTATATATATAAAAAAATATACTGCCACAAAATATCTGGCTTGGAACCTACCTCTGAACTATAGAGGTTTGTCATAGGAGAACAAAATATATATGTATTTATATCAACATCAAGTATTATAGCATCCTATTTCACATGCCTAAATATTTCTATTCCGTTCATCATTCTATGGACCCATGCTCTTCCTCGAGCTTATACACAATCACCTTTGAAACTCCCTCGACATCGAAAATCGAATCTGGGATCTCATTCTATACATCATCGCTACTAGAATTCTATGCTTGCACCGCAACCTTCCTCGTATAATAATACGACTCTCTATTGATAAGAAAGAATAATAATTCACTAGGTAGATACTCTACTTAATTAGTTTATCAATGATAACTTATACACTACCACGACCCGATTAGTGGTACTCAATCTCAACACCCATTCCAATACAACTCTCACGGTTGTAATCAGCTCATTACTCGCAGAATCATTGCTACCTTACTATGGTCCACCACTGACCTACTGTCGTCATTCACTTTTCCATAAAATCTTAATATCTAACCATACGGAGTCCATACATCTCGTATCTAATTCTCCTAAGGAGTTAACATAACCACCAATCATAATTCATGAAGAACACTCCAAACTCTGACGTACTTTCATGATATGAAGTAGATAAAATTGCAGAAGAGTTTCAATCAAAGCAACGATAGCAGGTTAATACCATTCTTAGTCATATGCCTTAAATAGAAGACTTAACTCAAAGGTTCGTTTAGTCCTCTTTGAAACATGGTCCTGGATTATTCTCAAGATAGTACCTCCTAAGATAGATAGCCCGTTCCTGGCGATTACATGAATTAAACCTTTACCAACTACTATTACGGTTGGGTATTGCACAGTCATCAGAAGGAATGTCAATCTTCCAAACCATAATTCAACCTTCACATTTTTAACCATCATCACTGTATTCTTTTGGCACACGCGCCTATAATCATCCACTTACCTTTAAAGTGTCGGCCACCTCTTTGGCCTTTCCTGATAGTAAAATTTCCTTACAGTCAATGTCATTTTAACCACCTCCAAATAAATTTTCTACCTTATTTCCGATCACTGCTTGAGTGAAGATGTTTTCCTTAAAATCAGATGGGAAAAAAAAATATCACTATTTTTCCATAAGTTATTGCCTCATTCTTTAGAGGCTAATCACTGTCAAGACTGACTCTCAATCATACTTAGAACTTTTTTTTTTATCTTAAGTCCTAATTGCCCTGAACAATTTCGACCATTACTGGTTCGATCCATACTTTCTCGTGGTTTAACACGTGCCCCACTTGGCATCATTATAATTACGTCATATTTCCTTTATCCACATTTCTATTCTTGAGAATTTTGAATATTACCTTTCTCCTTGTAAAACCTCTAAGGTTATCCTTCAATCGTTCCTCCTGTATTCCCTAGATACAGGGCATATCAAAATACCATTCACTATTACTAGAACCATTGTCTATATACTTCTGAAAAATTTCTCCACTGATCCTTAAAGGTTGTTGTTACCTTAACCCTTTCCAATTCATCCTGTCAAAACTCATACTGTCCCTATTAAGGGTGAAATGCCAACCTTTATGCATTCCCCTAGGATTCATTTTAAGTTACCAATGTTCTATCCTTAATTCCACCTTAAAAAGGTACTTGCATCCTTCCACGAATAAATAAAGTCATATATCCCTGATAAGGGTATCTTATTCAATCATTTCCACCTCGATAGTCTATACCGAATTTCACAATAGCATCCTTATTCAAGTTAAGGTCAATCCACATGGCCTCCAAAAGATAAAAATGGTTATCCGCTTTTCTTTCCTGATTTGGTAATGATCACATGGATGATCTGGAAGATATTGGTCGTGTTCAACGTGAACTTCTTCTTAATAAATCCTTATTTACTTTTGTTGTTTATCTCAACAGTCATCTCAATGTTGGGATATCTTTCATACCTGGCGTCTCCCTTCCTGGGTATCAAGCCACCGGTCTTACACTTCACATTCTTGAAGGTCACTTCCTTCATCCAATTTTCTTAATTTCTTACTTTCTTGTCTCCTCAGTCTATCCGCGTCTCATTATTTATCCTTCGAACTATCTCAAGGTTTCTTCGAATCCTCCCAACTTATAGGGGATAATATATATGTATCTCTTATACCTTCAACCATCAATTTAACTCATGGTATATCACCCTCATCCTGATGATTACATACTTTTCTATGTCTATTGCTACGAGTCTTTAGGGTTTCCTCATACCCAACTCCCTTATCATTCCTCAAACTCTATTGCCTTTATATTCCTTTCCACTTCAGTTTCTTTTTATTTTCCTTTCTCTTATCATTATTTCATGGACCAACACAACATAAACATTGATTTCATACATCCCTCATTCTGGATTCGTGTCCTCAGAACGAATCTTGATAACTTTTACAACTTAGATTCATAATTCATCATACTCGTCTGCCTTTGTTCTGTCTCTAAAGCTTTTACACTATCTCCATAACCTTGGGAAGTACTTTCCTAAAACAATTGACTGAACTTAAATCAGTTTATTATAACCTCTGGCTCCGTGCCTTTCTTGGTCTTTCACCAGCGGGTGGCCTCTCTCTTAGGAGGGTAAGTGACAAAAACAGTCCTTTGTGGTTCGTCAATCATTTAGAATCTCAAATGATTCCTCTATTTCCTTTAGCCAGGCTCTTGCCTCGGCTGGGTCAGCTTGTTCCATGGAACTCTGAGAGCTTAGCGACTTAAAGGTCCTGAAAGAATTTCTCACCGTACTGTCTCCTCAGGGTGGTGGTTGGGGATAATAGTCTAAGTTCTCTTTAGACAGGTCCATGAATTGCCGTATAGGGGTACCATCTCGGGTCTCCTTTCCTTACTCGACTTTTTGTTTCCGTAGTATGAAATGTTTCATCCTACTCCCCATAATTGGGGTCATCTTTTAATTTAAAATCCTCATTTTCCACTCCATTATGTCATGGGTTCCTTCTATCTTGATGGCGACCTCCCTGACTATCACGTTCAGGGTTTGCTCTAAATCTTATTCCTCAAACTAGCTTTCATCTAAGATCTCATCTTTAAGCTCTTGAACATTTGGAACCCAAATCTATACTCTAACCAACTCAGACTCTAACGCTCGTTTTGCGCTTACTGATTTGCTTAAGTCACCCGGGTACCCTCGGCTCCACCATTTTTAATAATTTAACCTTTACGAGTTTTAAGGCGATTCCTTCGCGAGTGTCTTACCAACTGCCTAACACACTTACCATAAATGTTTCATGCATTAATTAACCCTTTTTGGTCTTTAACCTATGTTTCAAAGTAAGGCGAGGGGAAAAGTTTCGTTCGCGAAATGCCGTTACTTGAAACGGTCGTTTCTCCTAAACCGTGCATCGGAATCGAACGAACTACATATCAAAACGAAGCTCGTAACATGAGCTATCTAAAAATGGCAGTGGTCATAATCTAGCAGGGGGTTCTCGGGTCCTAATGCTATGCACAAAAACAGTCCAAAGAAAATCGGACGTTACGACGGCTATGTTTACGCGATTACCAATGTTTAAACTACTCCAATTAACCACCAACCAACTCATAACCATCAATACAACAAAACTTCACCTAAACCATACCACATCAGTCCATAATCTCCAAGGTTTTCAACTCAAACAACCACAATCAAGACCTATGAACTATAATCAAGCTTCAATTACCAAAACACTTCCAAATCAAACCAAACTACTAATAATCACAATCCATGCTTCTCATTTCACAACACCAACCATTAAACTTACTAACAAATAAAGTAAAGGCTAGGGTTTGAAGTTTATACCTTCCTTGGGAGGTGTTAAGTTGCTAGGAAGCCTTAGGGAGCCTCCTACAAGCTTGATCTTTCCAAAGAAATCAAGAACAAAAAGTTAGGCTTTGAAGTTTCTAAAAGTCCGATTTAAAGAAATGTAAAAATGAGGGTCTTACCCTGATTATTTGGACGAGACTTGTGAACAAGAGTTGTAGGCCATCTCAATACCTTTCCAATGAGCTATAGAACACAATATTTGAGTGAGAAATGAAGGAGATACAGCAGTTTTAGTGTTCTGGTTCTGTTTTGGCCGAGAGCATGAAGAACAATGCCTTGGTTTCTTTTTGATTTTGATGAAAATGATTTTACTTGGCTTGGTTGCTTTATTTTTGTGTTTGATTTAGTCAATTACCTTGTTGCCCTTGAATTTGTGTGGTTCTCATTCAACCACACCTCCTTCCTTCCCATGCCATGCTTGTGTCATCCTCATGATGTCATCCTCCCCTCCTTGTCCTCTTTCTATTGGTTGGATGACATCATCCCCACTAATCCCCTTGATTAACTTCCTAATCGTTTGCCTAATGACCGCTGATTTGTTATACGGTTCGCTTAACTTTCGTTTTCATTTATCGTTTGAGGGATCATACTCGGGATCTTATTACTTAGGTTCCCTTAACCTTTCTCAATATATTATATTCCTTTTATGATCCTCTCTTATAATCCTTTAATTTAAATCCTTTTTATCCTGTTACCTTATACTCAATTCTTTCCGTATCTATTGGATTTCCGGGAAAAATCAAAGTGTTCGGATTTGGATTCTGACGATCTTTACATACACTTATATCCCATATAAAGTACTAATAAAATCTCAGAATATCCATATCAGAACCCCTACATAGTGTGACATGAAAAGTTTTCTCATTCAGCAAAAACACTATTCATAAGGGTTTCAAAAATTTCCCAAAAATTGGGATTATTACATTAAGGGACTTAAAAGCCCTGAAAGAGTTTGCCACAGTATTGTTATTTCCTTGAGGGGGTGGGTTGGGTTGATGTTCCAAATTCTGCATTAGGAGTTGCATGAACTGGCCCATGGGATCCATGCCTGGGTTTGGTACCGGTTGCTCAACCTCAGTTTCTCCTTCTTCAGCCTCTATCTCAAATCCCTCAACATCATATGTTTCCTCTTCCTCTTCATACAGGGAGTCATCCTGTTCCACATAATCCTCATCTTCCTCTTCACTGTGTTCCTGGTTCCTATCATCCTGGTTATGGCTTCCCTGGTCCTCAGATCCAGGGTTCGCCCTAGTTCCAATCTTTCTTGGCGGCATGATTCTGATAATAAAAAAAAATTATTGGGAGATTCAACGTTAGGTCACAATCATATACAACATTGTGCCTTGCACAGCTTCATAATGGGTAGAACGTATATCGCAATTCTATTATTTTAAGAAAGTTCTAATACGAAGTGCAGTAATAATAATGATAAAAACAGTGACCTCGTCACTAATGAACTGAACCGAAGGAAACAAATATATACATAATGCGAGAAATACATAGTTTGATCTGGTCAAAAGTACAACAGTGCTACAGTCATCTGTCCCAAAAGTGATACACAAGAGTCTATCTGTCTAGTCAGAAAAAGGGATGCTATATACAAGTCAACTATCCCGGAAAATTGGCTCTTACTAAGGCCTCGGCTAACTAGACAACTAGACTATTCCATCATCAGTCCTGAATCATACACCGGAGCGGGTCAGCTCCCATACCCTTTCCATCGCACGACGGAAGATATAGTCGGCCTGCCGCCTGGAGATCCTACCATGCCTGTCCCCCTGGAGCGATCTGAGCCTCGCTCGGGATGTGAGTTCTATCCCCGTAAGCTCCCTCCTCAAGGATCGGGGTATAGAAGCCCTAGTCTCATAAGCTCGGGTACGCCTACCCGCCCTCTCTGCATCCAACTCCCTCCTGGCCTCATCCAGTCGGCCCTCAGCAACAGCCACTCGGGTTCTCAGAACATCCTGAACATATCCATGAGCTAACGAAGACTGCCTGTGGGCAGGGTCAAGAGGTGGAGAATCCGGAGCCGCTGAGGGTGCCTCCTCGGTCTGCCTAGGCTCGGAAGTATGGGTCTCTGAGCTGTCATCATCGGGAATCCAGGATAGTGGTGGAGGGGTAGGGGCTCTGACCACCGGAAGTGTGGGTAATGGGGTACCAGCATACAGTACCATAGGTCTAACACGCTCCTCAGCTACTGGGACCTCATCCGGGTCCTCCTCATCTGGAATAGCAATAACCTCTGTCTCTGACTCCTCTGAGGGGTCCTCCTCATCTGAAATAGCAATGACCTCCGTCTCTGACTCCTCTGAGGGTTCCTCCTCATCCTCCTCCATCTCAGGCTCCTCCTGATCCTCAACATCTAGCAGTGCCTCATCATGCTCACGCTCGAACATCTCAGGGTCCTCTATCTCAGGCGCCTACACATTAAACGAGCTAAGTTACTATCATGATACTTATAAGGGTTCCCGTAAGGGTTTTAACTGTCAGCACTACTTTAAGTAGTCCGACCATGAACTTGGCAAGAGTTCTTATTATCTTTGTGAGTTTGTTATTATATCGACGCATCATCTCTGAGATTTATAACGCTTAGCTCTGATACCATTTCTGTAACACCCCCAGATCCGGGGTCGGGGATCCGGGTCGTCACGGTCTTTCTTTTCACAATATCACTTCACTTAATTAATAATAATAACCTTATGCTGTGACCCCACACTAACACACACCACAACCCGTTATAGTCTCAGAGATGAAATTGAAATAAGTACAAGTCTTTGAATCCACAATTTAAAAGTTATTACAACCCAAAATGATTACTTGATAAATTTACAGTTAATTGCCATTATCTGCCACAAGTTATAATTATACATAATTTGATTCTCAAAAATAGAATGCCTGATCTACCAATAGATCTACCTCTGCAGCTATAGCAGCTACAACATCATCGGGAAGACGCGGGACTCTTCCCACGCGCTTGCGCTGGGTCTGCTGGAGTCTGGCCATCTTTCCTAACTGTTGTTGTGTGATGAAGAAATAAAGAAAGAGTGAGCCTTACAGCTCGCAAGATAATATATAGTGATAACAATAATATAAGTATCTAAATGGATACTTACTAGAATCTTTTATCAAGTGTAAGATAATTACTTACTAGATATAAGTAAAAACAAGGGATGAAGTTACCAAATACTTCACTACACTTATATCATTTATAAAGCTACTTGAACTACCACTGTTCAAAGTATAATGAGCTTTTACCAGTTCATCACATAGATGAGACTACAAGACAAGATTTGAATAGATTAAACCTTTGAAATATTATTAAAGGAAATGAAGTTATGATATACTTCATTAAGTTCTGATATATATATATATATATATATATATATATATCCACATATACATCTTCTTTATACTTTTCCTGAAAACCTCTGTCATGTAAAGTATGAACAGAATTGCAATATCCAATAAATTTGGAAAGGAAAAGAATTTTGGCATAAACCAGATATCTTGCTGATCAGGCAAAGATACCAATAAGTAACCTTTTCTACTAGTAGATGGACGAATTCCCCACTGGTCATCACCCTGGTCGTAATAGGACCTTATGCTGGACTGCCACTCAGCCACTTATGCATTTGATGGACTCCCACTGAGCCACTTACACTATCATGGACGCCCACTGAGCCCATGTTGCTTATGCCGACTCAATAGATGGACTTACTTCCCGAACGTTGGGTAAGTAATCAATTCATTTACCAAAACTGCAACCTTGTTGCGAATATAAAATACACCATAGAGCCGGATCCCTCAGGTTTTGAGCGAGTATTTAAATCCCCTTAAAAAGGAAGATCTTAAATATAAAAATGAGTTTTGGGATCCGCTCTAACTTTTTAAAAAATCATTTTGAAGACTCGAAAACACTTTAAAGAGTGTTTGGAGTAAAGCTGATTTAATGAAGTAAATCAGTCCCCAGTATATTTAGAAAATGTCTGAATATTATTATTTAAATAATATTCCCACAAAGAATAATCTTTATAAAAATAATTGAAGTAGAAGTATTAAAACTTATACTTGAAACGAGTATTAAATAACCAAAGATATACTTATACGAAAGTACTATCTTTATTTGAATAATCGAAAATAAGTTTGAGTATTGACACCTTATTCTTTAATAAAATAAAGAATATATTTCAGTAATAAGCGGAGTCATAATACCTCGAATGAATATTATAAATAATATTCATTAAATAAAAATAAAGGAGTCATACATCCTCAAATGAATATTCAAATAATATTCATTAAATAATATAAACTGAGTCATAAGCCCTCGAATGAATATTCAAATAATATTCAAATAATAAAATAAAAGTTATCGAATAAACCTTATTCGATTAATAGTTTGGAAAACTATAACCATATATATATATATAAGTATATATATATATATATATATTTATATACATATATACAAAATCTACTCGGGATCCTCGACTCCCGGTTTAGAAAATATTTCCACCTTTTGGGTCCCTATACTAAGGGTATATGCAAGTTACCGCTATCCTCTAGCATAGGTATTATCAACTGAATCAACAGATATATATAGCAAGAATACGAAACAGGCATGCATATATATATATATATATCATAGCAGCATGCTTCAATGTATTGCAACATTTGCTAATTAACCAACATGCATCTATCGCAAGATAATGCAAATCCATATATACATCACAACAACAGTATAACGGGTAGAAAACTTGCCTGAGCGACTTGGGGTGATAAAAGGCTCGGGACGAGTTTGGTAACCTATAAACAACAAGTAAGTTGGAATTTAACCAAAGTCACTTGTAAATCTATACTTTAACTAACTTAGACTCTAACGCTTGTTTTGCGCTTACTGATTCGCTTAAGTCACTCGAGTACCCCCGGCTCCACCATTTTTAATAATTTAACCTTTACGAGTTTTAAGGCGATTCCTTCACGAGTGTCTTACCAACTGCCTAACACACTTACCATAAATGTTTCATGCATTAATTAACCCATTTTGGTCTTTAACCTTTGTTTCAAAGTAAGGCAAGGGGAAAAGTTTCGTTCGCGAAACGCCGTTACTTGAAACGGTCGTTTCTCCTAAACCGTGCATCGGAATCGAACGAACTACATATCAAAACGAAGCTCGTAACACGAACTATCTAAACATGGCAATGGTCATAATCTAGCAGGGGGTTTTCGGGTCCTAATGTTATGCACAAAAACAGTCTAAAGAAAATCGGACGTTACGACGGCTATGTTTACGCGATTTCCCAATTTAAAACCATTCAAAACCAACCCAATTCAACCTCAAATCCAACATACAACCAACATCCATCCTTATCACATCATAACAACCCCAACCAATTCAATTTTAACATTCATACTTATGCCTAAGCATGAATTTAACTATACTACATTCTTTTAACCAAAACAACAAGATTTACCAATCCGATTCAATACCATTTCAATCCCAAACTCTAAATCACAAACATCAAGCTACAATATCACCCTACTAATCAAAATCATCTTATAATACATAGGAATCTAGGGTTTGGAGATGATATACCTTCCTTGAAGTGGTGGGAGGAGCTAGGAAGCCTTAAGAAGCTTTGAGAAGTCTTAGGAATGCTTGGATCTTCAAGGAAAACAAGAAAAATTTCAAGTTAAAAACTTGAAAACACTATTCATAGTCTTCTTCTTTGATTAAATGAAGAAGATTGAGAAGGAATTGATGGCTTAAACTCATGATATAGCCCTAACTAAGCATGAAGATGATTAGGGAATTAACTCACCAATTTAGGAAGCTTGGATCTTTGATTTTGAATTTTCTTGCCTTTTGCAATAGTAAAAAGTCGAGAGCTCTCAAGAACAATGCCTTGGTTTCTTTTTGATTTTGATGAAGAATGAATTTGCTTGGCTTGGTTGATTTGTTTTTGTGTTTGATTTAGTTAATTACCTTGTTGCCCTTGATTTTGTGTGGTTAAAAAACCACCACATCTCCTTCCTTCCCATGTCATGCCCATGTCATGTGGTGATGTCATCCTTCCCTCCTTGTCCTCTTCTCATTGGTTGGGTGACATCACTCTCTCTAATCCCTTTGATTAACTCCCTAATTGTTTGCCTAATGACCGCTGATCTGTTATACGGTTCGCTTAACTTTCGTTCTCGTTTATCGTTTGAAGGATCATACCCGGGATCTTATTACTTAGGTTCCCTTAACCTTTCTCAATACATTATATTCCTTTTTATGATCCTCTATTATAATCCTTTAATTTAAATCCTTTTTATCCTGTTACCTTATACTCAATTCTCTCCGTATCTAGTGGATTTCCGGGAAAAACCAAAGTGTTCGGAATTGGATTCTGACGATCTTTACATACACTCATATACCGTATAGAGTACTAATAAAATCTCATAATATCCATAACAGAACCCCTACATAGTGTGGCATGAAAAGTTTTCTCATTCAGCTAAAACACTATTCACAAGGGTTACAAAAAGTTGAAAATTTTGGGGGTTATTACAGTCCCCGTTTCAACTTGTTTATGGTAAGGGATGTCATTTACCTGCGGAGCTTGAGCATAAGGCTTATTGGGCGTTGAAGAAGTTGAACCTTGATCTAGATGCAGCTGGGAAGAAGCGAATGCTTCAGTTAAATGAACTTGATGAATTTCGACTCCAAGCGTACAAGAACAACAAAATGTACAAGGAAAAAGTGAAAAGGTGGCACGACCAGAAGATATGTCCTAAGTCATTTGTGCCGGGGCAGCAAGTTCTTTTATTCAACTCTTGTCTCCGACTTTTTCCTGGAAAGTTGAAATCAAGGTGGTCTGGACCTTTTATTGTCAAAATTGTGTTTCCATATGGAGCGGTGGAGATTTTTAAGAATGATCCGGGCCAAACATTCAAGGTTAATGGTCAGCGATTGAAGCATTACTATGGGGACACGGCAAACTGGGAAGTGGTTAGTGCTGTTTTATTTTCAACTTGATCGAGGTACTCTACATCAAGCTAATGACGTAAAAGAAGCGCTTCTTGGGAGGCAACCCAAGATTTGTGACTATAGGAACCCTTAGAAGTTAGTACCTATCCAAAACCACAAAAAAAATCAGAAAAATTGGGAAAGAAATTTTTTTTTCTAGAAACCATCTGGGCATCCGCTCAGCTTTGCTGGGCGGCCGCTCAGGATGCTGGGCGCCCGCGCAGCTTTGCTGAGCGGCCGCTTAGCCCCCGACTGTTGAAAAAAATTTTGCCTTCTCAAAAATCCAAAAAAATCAGAAAAATTGAAAAACAAAAATACAACCCACAACCCATGATTTCTTTTCCCATAACCCACGTTTTTCTACTCACAACCCCACTCCTATTCAATTTTAACCCTAATTCCTACTATATATATACATACAACTCCTCCATATAAACTCCCACATACTTTCAACTTTAAAACTCTCTTCTACACTCAAAACACAACTCTTAAACACTTGTTCTCAGTTTCAATGGCACCCAAGAGATCCTGAACTATTGATAGCAGCAGCACCGTTCCTACTCCTGATTCTTCGAGGGGAACTGCTGCGAGACCTCGTTTGTTTGATAGGGCTGCTGAGGGGGAGTATACTAGGCTTCTGGCTAAGCTGATTCTGAAGGAGAGGGGATTCTTAGCATCGGGGATGGATGGTGAGTTGTTGTCGATGATTGCTGAAAGGGGTGGATTTCATTTTATGAGTCGCCGGAGGCGGTTCCGATGAGCGTGGTTCGCGAGTTTTATATGAACACAAAGGCTGAAAAGAATGGGTTTACTGTTGTTCGTGGGCTTACAGTTGATTATCAGGCCGCGGTGATTCGTCGTGTGATTGGACAGCGACAACGGAAGCTCATGGAGGAGAATTGAAATAAGAAGACCCCCGGGGACTTTGATTTGGATTTGATTTGTGCTACTCTCTGTCAGCCGGGCACGATTTTGAAGTTCAAGACTGGAACTAACGAATATCATTCTTTTCCGGTGATTGCGATGAATAGGTATGCCCGTGCATGGAATGCCTTTATTTGTGCTAATATTCTGCCTACTTCACATGCACATGAGGTTACAGTTGAGCGAGCAAGGTTGTTATGGGGTATTTTGAATGAGGATTATTATGTGGACCTTGGTGAGTTCATCTACCAAGGGATTTTGAAGTTTTTGAGGGGAGCGAAGCACATGAACATCCCTTATGCATCTACTGTCACGAAGCTATGCCGAGCAGTGGGAGTTTATTGGCCTTCTCACGAGCAGTTGCAGATGTCGGCCGCTCCTATTGATTCAGCGACTCTGAATGTGATGCAGGAGTGGACGGGTGGAGAGCCCGAGCAGCATGGGTTGGGTTATCGTCTTCCAGGAGGACGTCCAGCAGCTGGTGCTACCATGTCTAGGCCGGGTCGTGATGAGGCAGGCTCTTCTAGAGCTCAGGAGGGTGCTGGGATGGCTAATGCCTAGTATAGGAGGCTATCGAGGAGGATGGATGCGATGTATGAGTCGTAGAGTAGGTTTGCTCAGGAGCTCACCCTTGAACTTGGGACTGCTTTCAGAGGCCTTGGAGCTGACATCCAGTGGCCCGTTTTTGGTGAGGACTCTGCTTATCCGCCTCCTGATACTCCACCCTATGAGGATGATGATGATGATTTCTCCGAGTAGGTATACCATGTGTTCCTTTCTACTACCTTCACTGGGGACAGTGAAGATTTTAAGTTTGGGGGTCGTAGTTAAGGAATATTTTTGTGTGTGTCAAGTAGTTGCATATGCATGATAAGTTTAGTTCATATAATTGCATATTTTTGCCATATAGTTTTTTTAGTTATTTTATATCTCTATTTATCATGACATTTAGCTCATGCATATACCATGACCCCTTTCGCGTTGCTTTACCGATTGATTTGTGATATTGATGCAAGTGTAGTGATAGCGTTAGAGTGATTTTGAGTCTTGTAGGTTGACATGCATGCTAGAAACACTTGTAATTTCACTAAGTCTTAGAGTATGCTTAAGGACTAGATTGTTTTCATGGTTTGATGGTTTTTGAGGTTAATCTATTGATTATGCTTAGAATTTATGATAGGCTCTTAATGATAAAAGGCATGAAAAGAAAAAAATGGAGTAAAAATTAAAATTCATTGCTAATTGTGGCTAGGCGTCAAATGGCTAGTATCCGGCTCATATTTTTATGCGAGTAGTCTAGGGTTGAGCAAGATGGAGCGAAACGCACTTGCTCCGAAAGAAAGAAAAAAAAGAGAAAAAGAAATAGAAAGAAAAAAATAAAGAGTTAATACATAATTGATCACGAGTGGGCTATTTGGTATTCGAGTTATTAAGTTCTTAGGGGACTTTGTGCCTAGTGACCTAAGGCTTTTATAGTCTGGGATCCGCTAACCTAACACTCGCTAAATGGATGCCATTGCATAAGTCTTTTATGGACCTCACTCATTGCACGGTCAAATAAGCATTTTTTATTGTGTTGAATAAAAGCATGATTCCGTAATAAGCTCCAGTGATCTTGAAGTGTTATAAGTCATTTTGTTCCTAGAATTTATTCTTCGTATAATCATGTGATTGCCTTGAGGATAGTCGAGTTATGATAATTGATCTAGTTTCGAAGCATATCTGTTAAGCATCCGCACACACCACGTTTCTAGTTGTATGTTAGTTTGTATGATTTAATTGATCTTTATTCGCCTAATTGCATTTATTGAGATGTCGTGAATTGGTTGGTTTAGTCATTGTGAGGGAGATCGCTGCATTTCATATAGTTTGCATTCATACATGTTTTTGTTTTATTTTTGAGTCTGTGACGCTTGAGGACAAGCATCGATTTAGGTTTGGGGGTGTGATAAGTGGCATTTTATACCACTTAGAATGTCTTATAATGGCTTGAATTGATGCCTTGAAATCAAGTATTTTGTCTATTTGATGTGTTTTTCTAGTGTTTGTGCATTTCAGGATATTACTTGCATTTGTGGAGAGATTTCATCAGGAATAAGCCTAGGTATGTGCTTGGCATTGCAAGTGGGAAGTTAGGAGCAGAACGCAGCAGAAATCGGGAGCAAAATAAGCATTTTTCCAGAAAGGTGCTGGGCGCCCGCTCAGCCTGGCTGGGCGGCCGCTCAGGAAGCTGGGCGCCCGCCCAGGATTGCTGGGCGGCCGCTCAGGGTCGTAAAATTAAATAATGATTTTTAGAGTTATATTTCTGTTGGACTTCTGACTTCCGAGATAGCTGGGTCTTGTGGGGCTTCTATATAAGTAGTTTCAGAGACATTTCACGTGTGAGGAATCGTGGTATCAATCAAGGAGCAAGGAGAGAAGGAAGAAGACTGTTTTAGCACATCGCAACGAAGAAGAGGAAGCATAGTTTTCTTGTGATTCTTTTATTCGTTATATCAGTGGATTCTAGTTTTCTTTACTTTAAACCTTATTACTCTTGTGACGTACTCTGGTTTTAATAAGTATTTTATTTAGTTTATCTTATGTGTTATTATCATGTTTTCATATGAACCCATGGTGACGATGAGTTCTATCATGGGCTAATCGTAATCATGGGGTCGTAACGGATTTACTATGGAATTCTTAATTAGTTGTTTAATACCTTAGTGTGTGATGATTGTATGATATCTAGTATAGGTTGCGCTTATTCGTCTTATATGCGTCGTGAACATATAAGATAGGGTGTTAATCTCTTGTGAAGCGACGATGGATCTTGAGGTTTAGAACTTGCCATGCTAGCATAGGTTCATGTATGTGTATGCATGATTAGTGGGTAACTCTAACCGTTTTACTTGCCCTATGTAATCATAGGGAATAACTTGTGCTTAAATCGTTATGTTGTCAAATTCTGTAGACATATAGGGTCTCAACATAAGTGATGCCTATTCAACTTCTATCTTAATTGTGGATGTTTGGTAGAATGTTATTAGTACAACGAAAGTTGGCTTTTATCAGTTTCGTGTTGTTCGTTTAATATCATCACCGTTACATGCTAAGGGTAATAACAATAACTATTGAAGGAAGTAGTAATGAAGTTATGATCTCATGATTGTTTAATATTGTTAATTCAAGTATCAGTTAAGTGTTTAATTCTCGTAGTTAATTATAGTTAATAATTAGTTAATCAAATCTACGTGTTATTGTCTTGACATTGAGAAGTAATCATACATTGGTGAGTAAGTGTTAATTGAACATAACTAGTCTGAGTCTCTGTGGGAATGAACTAGAAAGTATTCTATATTACTTGCGAACGCGTATACTTGCATGAATTATTAGCACGTGTTTTCTCCCTAATGGTAAGCATGGAAATGGAAATGCTTCTGTGTTCTCTAAAACCTGTAAATAGACCGTCACATTTCATTTGCATCTACTCAACCCATGTGACTGTCAAGTCACTATCAACTGTAATTTAAATTAGAACATCCGTTGAAACTTCACTGGATCATCCGTTGAGACTATGTTAGATCATTTGTTGAAACTTTATTAGATCATTCGTTGAAACCTTATAGAATCATCCGTTGAAAGTCTTCCGTAACAGTTAACTCCATTTCACTTATGCAAAATTACAAGTCATCTAATATATACAATAGCTCCATTTCCATCATCCAGTATGGCTTCAAATGCACTCTATTTCCATTGTAGGGAATAGTTAAGACTCTTGGGAGTGCATTTGGGTCTCTCCAACTATTTCTTATCTTTTCAATTTTGTGTAGTATCTCCCTTTTGGCAACAATATTGAACCGAAAGTTCTTCTTTATTGAGGAGAATATCTTCACTAAGACAGAATAGCCTTCATTGAGAATTCTGTAAAGAGGCCAAGTTAGCTCTTTTCCACCCTTGTACCTGAACACCAATCTCTCTCGAAGCTTCTTGTGAGCATCAATAGCTCTTACTTCATCTATCTTATTCAGATAGAGATTGAGTTCTGAAAACTCCTTGATGTCATAAATGTAGAGTTGATCTACCTTATTGACAGTTTGTTTAGGTTTGGCTAAGGCTTTGGATGGAAGTTTGACAGGTTTTACTTGTTTGACTGCTCTTTTCTTCGTTTTCCTTGGTTTGGTTGTGATTGGAATGTTTAGATCAGGGATTGGTAGGCTTTCCCAATCTATGGGTTCATTCTTGGGAATTATGGGTTTACCATGGAAATTTATATCAGAATAAACCTTGAATTCAGCCTGATCCATTGTGGGTAAGGTTGACTAGTAGTGGTAGATTGGGTTGGCATGTACTCTTCCTTTTCTTTATCAAAATCCATCTTCCTCTTTGTTCTAAATTTCTGTCTTGGTACTTTTGTTTGCTTTGGTTCCTCTTGTTTTTCTTCATTCATAGACTCAACTATCACAGCAGGCATTTCAGTTTCTGTGGTTGCAAGCTTCTTAGCTTGGTTCTTGGCATCTAGGGTAACTTACCTTTTCTGTTGTTTGAGCCTCACCTTTTCTTCTTTCTTAGCTTCTAAAAATTATGGATGTCCAGCCATCACACAGATCAACTTGCCATGCCTGTAAACTTTAGCAATTCTCTTCTTCAAGACCGAGTCTCTTGGATATTTGTGATAAGCAATAGATCTACCAAACAGCTTCTCTTCATCAGGCTAGGGAGTTGCATAGACTAGGTTCAATTAATTTTTGCTTGAATCCTTTGAGTATTTTTTCTTTGGCTGTAAAATCACATTGGACTGTAGAGGTCTTCTTGTTGAGGGTTGACCTTTTTCCAAATTCCCTAAGCTCATTTCATTGATTGAAACTGGTCTCAATTGAGTGAAGTATTTCCCTAGTTTATCAGGTTTTGTAATATGACCAAAAAAAATTTCATTCTTCTCATCAATCTTTTTCCATTTCTCTTTCAGCTCTAGTTCAGCTGTTGCTATCTGTATCAGGTCAATGATGTCTATCATTGGTGGGTTTGTGAAGGAATTTTCTGGAACAATCACCTTACTGACTTGATTGTGCACTTTCTCCCCCTCACTAACTGTCTCCCATTTACCAATTGGAATGATTGCATTATTCTCCCCCTTTTTGTTAGCATCAAGTTGAGCAGGGTTTGAGATTTGTGCGGCCACCAATTGTTATAGCAAACTTGTCTGAGCTTCCTGATTTGCAAGTATCTTGGCCATGATTTCTCCATATTTATAAGTCTTAAATCCACGGTCTCAACTTATCTGTTCACATCAGCTTCCCTTCTTAGCTTCTGGACTATTTATTTCAAGGTTGTGTTTGAAAGCCTAGCATCCAATCTAGCAAAAAGATCTTGTTTAACTTTAGCAAGTTCTTGCTTTAGTCCATCCACATCTTGACTTTGTTTTAGAGCTTGAATCTTGTGCAATTATAGACACTCCAGATGGGCTTTGAGTAGACTTTTGGTGCTGTCACTTGTGGTTGCTTTAATTGCACTTTGGGTGTCATGAATTAACTTGAAAAGTGTGGTTGGAGATGTGAGTAAGTGCATTCCTTTTGCATCATCCATGATGGAATGTCTACATATCTCCCTATATCGATGCCTTCTCCTTCATCATCCTCAAAATCATCCCCAAAAGAGTCTTCCGGAACCACCAGAGGGATACTCAAAATCATCACCAACTGTGGAGGGAATGAAATTGATTTAATCCTTGGCCCTTAGCATAGATACTGTTGTGTGCACCAAATTCAGAATCTGCTTAGCAACGTCATTGCCCAATCCAGCAAGAACTTGATATGCTGGATTAGGGTGAGTAAATGTCTCAGCATCATAAGTGACAGAGTCTAAAAGAGCTTAATATTCTTGCTGAATTAGCTGCCTCTTTTCAGGCTCATTGACATCCATTAACTCACTACCAATGGGCATTTCCCATTTATCTGTACCTACTTTTCTCTCATTTTCTCTCTATTTTTGTATCAAGGTATCCCCTTGGCTTCCCATCATCACACTCTCACCTTCACCATCTAAGGTGGGACTTCTCTCGCTCTCTTTTGCCAAACTGGAAGAAATAGCTTACATTTGTTCACTCTTTTCCTCTCCTTTTGCCTGAGAGCAACTCAACCTCTCACTCTATTCACTCCATTCCCTCAATCCTAATAGTGATTGTACAACTACTAGATCATCTGCACTTGTAACAATTTTGGAAATTTCAAGTGGTGTAGTGACTTTCAATGAATGAGCAACATCCGTCAAAGTAGTAGTTGAGAAATTTAACGGATAATTGCTGTTAAGCACATCCGTTGAGATACAATCACTAGTCAATGGATGAAAAATATCCTTTGAAATAGTGGAAATGAATGAGTTTGGAGTTGAAAATATTGTAGAATCTCTGGTGATTGATTTCAGATTGTCCACAGATTTCCTAATATTTTCAGAAAGAAATGGCAAGTGAGCCAACAAATCATCTAAAAGATGATGCCCACTTGCTTGATATTTTGGCTCCTCCAAGATAGTTAAAGATGGGGAATCAGAAAATGATATGCGAATCATGTCCACATCCAAAGAGTTAGTGGGTGAGTTTTATGTGTGAGGTCTTCTATAGTAATAGATTTTGGTTGTGACTCCACATTTATTGGAGTCACATCAATCTGAATTTGAGAAGGTGCTATAACTGAGTCTTTAACTTTAGTTTGCACAGTGTGTGCACCCTGTGTATCCCCAGTGTGTTTATATTTCTTCTTTCTTATGTAAGTTTGAGGCTGGTCTGTGTACCTAACCCTTTTGACCTGTGCTCTTGGTTGAGAGCTAAGTTCAATAGTTATATTCTTTTGGGAGGATGCAACTAGTAATGAGCCAAATTCCTTATTAATCACTACAGTTTGTTGGGAAACTACAGTGTGGCTATGCTGGGTTACACACACCTCACTCTTCTTATTTTTAGGGTTTCTTTGATGTTCACCCTGTCTGTCACCGGCCTCGCTTCCCTTCACACTCCTCTCTATAGTTTTGGTAGTTATTGAAACTAGTCCTTTTTGAGAGGAACTAGAGTGGGGTCTTTGAGATTTGGATTTAGAAACTTTTGGGTAGGAATCTGTTGGGTCAAACTCACAGATGCCATAGCCACACTTGTCTACAAAGAAGATTGTGGTAGAGAAGTAGTAGAGGTAGAAGTGTTCACCTCACTTACCTGAGGCCCCTCCATGATTGGCAAGTAGATTATGGGAATTTTACTAAGATTATTTGCCCTGTTCAAGTCAGCAATAACTCTTCTCTCTTGGACCCAATAATCTAACTTGCTTGTTGGGTTCACAATTGAGAGATCTTTAGAAACATGATTAGCTATCATCATAAAGAATCTAGCATAGTAGATTTTATTGTTTCTCTTCTTAATATCTCCTAATTTAAAACCTAACTCATACATAACAGACTCACTAAAATATAATACTTATCACTAAGTAGCATGTATAGCATGATAACAAGTGAGTAAGTTACCACATCAAAATTGCTTATTTTTCCGGAAAAGACTTTAATGATAAAATCATAGAGAAAGCTCCATTCCTTTCTAAGGCCTTTCCTCCACCAAGCTTGGCAGGGTCAAGAGAATAGCCCATAGAAATAAGCATAGAACTTACATCCGTGTCTGTGTGTGGAACTAATGTATTATTCTCAGGTAATTGAAAACAGGTTTGAATTTCAACACTATTTATGCAGAAATTATTACCTTTCAGAGTGAAGGCAATAGTTTTGTCCTTTGAAATGTACAGTGTTGTGGTCCATATCTCTTCCATAACCTCACAATAGATTACTGGTGATGCTAACATAGCATAGCTCAATTTGCAGCCTTGAATGAAGTCCATCATCTTGTGATAGGCCTCAAAAGCAGTGATATTCTTGTTGACAAGTGCTATAAAATTGTTCTTTTCATATACGAAACCAGTTTGAGACATGATCTTTACAACATGTGCCATTGAAATGATGAAAGTAGTTACAGAGAAAGGTTTTGAGCTTTGAAGACGAAGAGAGTAGAAATTGCTTGAGAGAGATAAAAGTAAAAATGAAAAAGAAATTGGGCTTTTATATTATCTCGGAATTGAACGGTTAAAAATTAAAAGGTAAAAATAAAGTACCCAATGAAATTTTTCCAAAATAGCCATTTAAAAATGAAATAAACTGTAGAAATTCTAAAGGTTATCCATCGAGATATACTTATAGACTGTAAGTAAATTTAATAGATAAGAAATATAATTAACGGCTATGATTCAAGCAATTCGACGGATGAGGATTAAACAAATATCCGTCGAGATAAAAAGTACCCAGAATAATACTTGATTTTTCAACAGATAATGAAATTTAACAGATATTCATTTTCAACGGAGAATGAACATCCATCGAGATGTAAATTTTGACTTAGCCAAAATTTCATCCTTGATAAGAAAAATTAAATTTGATTCTGGCTGCATTTCAAATTGCTTAGACATCAAAATAATTTAGGAGTAATTAAGCATACCTAACTCACTTACCAACCTAGTAAATGTTGACTCATCAAGTGGCTTGGTAAAGATGTCTACAAGTTGCTTCTTACTTGGAACAAAATGAAGTTTCACAGTACCATTCATGACATGCTTTTAAATGAAATGGTATTTGATGTCAATGTGATTGGTTCTTGAATGTTGTACTGGATTTTCGGTAATTGCAATAGCACTTTTGTTATCACGGGAAATAGGAATCTTATCCACCTGTAGACCATAGACCAACAGTTGGGTTTTCAACAATAAAATCTGTGCATAACAACTGCCAACAACAATATATTCAGCCTCATCTGTAGAAGTGAAGACTGAATTTTGCTTTTTACTGAACCAGAATACTAGCTTATTTCCTAGAAATTGACAGGTTCCTGTTGTATTTTTTCTATCAATTCTACAATGTTAGGAGCAATTGATGATATGAAACGGAAACTATCAGAAACATCGACGGATGATGATTACATCAACGGATGATGATTACATAGGCGGATGATGATGACATCGACGAATGTTGATAATCGGCGGATAATGATATCAACGGATGATGATGTCAACGGATGATGAAATTAGTATTTGTTACATCAGTTGATCTTTGAGAGGGAAAAGGAAACATGAACTCAAGGTGGTGAAGGACTTTATCTCAGAAGCAATTGTATAGGTTTCCTTGTTGTTAATAGAATATGATTCCTTATACATTGTTAGCTGTGCTCTATATAAAGCACGTATTAGGTTCATGCTATAAGAATTACGATATTGTTATATCTTTCACATAACCTAGCAGCTCTAAAGGATATTTGTTCATCCTTTCGAGAGAGTACGTTTGTAATAAGTTTTGATCAGTTAATATAAAAAAATGTTGATTCTGTTGAAGGTTTGTCGAATTGATTGTATTAACTGTATTCACCCCCTCCACAGTTGATTAAGGGCCTAACAATTGGTATCAGAGCTTGCTGTTAACGTACAAATAGTTTAAGATCTGAAAATCAATTAACCATGTCAGAAAAAGAAGAAGAAACACAGAATCCGAATACGAAGCCACCACCCCCAGCCACATCAAAGGTAAGCAGCAACATGAGTAGGTATGAAGCAATCAAGGTGCCTATCCTGAAGATACATGAATATACAATCTGGAAAGTCAGGATGGCCATGTGCTTGGAAGTCACAGATGCTGGATATCTGAACATGATCTATGATGGTCCTCACCGACCAATGAAGGTAGTTGTTTCGCTTGCAGGAGAACCAGAGAAGATGATAGACAAAGATATGAAGGACTACTCTCCTGAAGATATCTCATCTATCCTGAAGGATGCTAAGTTCAGACACATCATGCACAACAGTCTTGATAGTGTTATGTCCAATAGAGTCAATGGATGTAAGACAACAAAAGAGATATGGGATGCTTTAGAAGTAAAGTGTCAAGGTACAACTGCTATCAAGAAGAATAGAAGGATAGTACTTCCTCAAGAATATGAGCACTTTGACTCAAGGGACAATGAGTCCTTAACTGAGATTTCTGACAAATTTCAGAAGTTGCTGAATGACTTATCCCTTGTCAACAAAGAATATGATTTGGAGGACTCAAACTTGAAGTTCTTACCGGCTCTCCCTGAAAAGTGGGACTATAAAGTCACATCAATAAGGCATAACTTTCAACTTGACATCACACCTCTAGATGAGATCTATGGAGTTCTGAAAACTCATGAACTAGAGATAGAGCAAAGAAGTAAGAGGAAAGGATCAAAAGCGAGACCAGTTGTACTCAAGGTTGAAGAGAAGCCAAATGAGAAATCTAGGAGAAAAGTTACTCCAAAGGGAAAACCATGATTGTAAAGTCAGATATTAAATCATCAAATTATGATGATGACTCAAATACTGATATTGAATCAGATACTAACATTGATCATAACAACAATGAAGATATGGATTAAATGGCTTCCCTACTGGTTTAAATCTTTGAGAAGATGGTCTACAAGAACTTCAAGAAAGGGAGAAGATTTTCCAGAAAAGGTTCCAGTTCCTTAAACTCTGATAAGAGGAACAACAGGAGAAATACTGATGCAACGGAATCACGATCTGGAAAACTTGACAAGTCAAAAGAGAGATGTTACAACTGTGATGGAATTGGACACTTTGCAGCTGACTATGAAAACCCAGAGCTGAGAAGAAACAAGCCTTGATCTCAAGGAAGAGAAACTGGGATGATTCATCAGATTCAGATGATGGAGTCAATTATACTCTCATGGAAAAAGCTGATGCTGAGGCTGACAATGCTAAATTAAAGGTACCTCAGACTACTCTTGCTTTTGATACTGATGATATCTATGAATTAAGAAAAAGGAATGATCACTTATAAATTGAGTTGCTTTCCATGCTAGAAATTCAAAAAGAAATAGATAATGTTGTTTGAGGAAAAAATTGCTAGAAAAACATGCTTATCTAGAGAAAAAGCTAGCAAAAGAAAGAGAAGTCATTAAACTTTGGACTACCTCAGGAGAATCAACTCAGAAAATTCTAGAGAATGGTTGTTGGGGAACAGGATTAGGATATTCAGCTAGATCTAATTCTGATCATAGAAGTGGAAAAGAAACTGAGATAACATAACCAATAAAAATTAATAGCGAGGTTGAACTAAACAAGGTTCAAATAAAGACCATTAAGTTTAATCCTAGTGCTAATACTGTTAAGTCAATTCACGAGGAAGGTGCTACCTCAACACCTAGATCAAACTTAGTTACTGAAAAGAATGAACAAGTTCACATAAATTCAGTAAATATTGGTTCAATGACTCAGAAACAGCTTAAGCAAAAGCTGAAGGATCTACACATGAAAGACAAGAGGAAAAAGTCTAGGAAAAATAGGAATGGCAAGGTAGGTGTTAATAAGAATGGAAATAATGTAACCCCACCTAATGCACCTAGAAAGACCTGTTTAAAATATAGTAGCATTAATCATCTTGCTAACTCTTGCAAGAAGAATAAAAAGATAAATGTTGTTTCTTGCAAATTGAAGTTTAGGAATAAAATAGTTAGATATAAACCACAGAGTCCTTCTTTTCATTATGGAAGTGTTTGGCATTCTATTTATACATGTAAAGAGTATCACAGTTTGTATTATGATTATTATAAACTGAAACCCTCTTTAATTAAAGTAAAATCTGTTTCTGCATGTATAAATACTGTTAGTAAGGATGTTAACGTAAACTCTGATAAAATATCTCCTGCTGCATATGTTAACAAACTTAAAAAGGCCAAAGGATCCAAACAAGTCTAGGTCCTTAATACTAACCATTAGTGGTTTTTGTGATTGCAGGGAAACAGGAAGAACATCCTAGTTCTGGACAGTGGATGTTCTGGACATATGACTGGAAATAAAGCCCTTCTATCAGACTTTGTGGAGAAAGCTGGCCCAGGAGTTTCTTATGGAGATGGCAATATTGGGAAAACTCTGGGATATGGAAAGATCAATCTTGGGAATGTCATCATTGAATCAGTAGCTCTTGTCTCAGGACTTAAACATAATCTGTTGAGTATAAGTCAAATATGTGACAGAGGTTATCATGTGGATTTCTTTGAAGAACACTGTGAAGTAATAAGTAATTCAACAGGCAAAGTGATTCTGAAAGGATACATGCATGGTAACATTTATGAAGCCAGACTTTCAACAAGTAATGATGGTTCTGCAATCTGTCTGTTGAGTAGAGCATCAATTGAAGAAAGCTGGAATTAGCACAAGAAACTCTCTCATTTAAATTTTAAAAATATAAATGAGCTTGTAAAGAAAGATCTTGTGAGAGGTGTTAGGTCTCAATATGTTTGTAGAAGGGGGGTTGAATACAAACAATACCGTTTAATCGAATAAAATGCGGAATACAAAGGTGAAACAAAATTCAAGTTAAATAAAACTTTTATTAAACTTGAATGGTGTTACAACTACGGTATCGGTTACAAGGGATTAATCTCAAATCAATTATTACAAATCTAAAATAAATTCGACATGAACGTTTTCTATTTTTGCAATTAAAAGATCAAATGCTAAATGCGATTTGAGATTAAGTTCTAGGGATTTTAATCCGCTAGATTGTTACACAAGAACAAGATAAATGATTCTAGTGGATTGGATTTAACTTTACAATCTAGAATTTTGATCTTGAATAAAACAGATGAAAAATGAAATGTTGTGCCTTTGTTTTCTGCTGTGTTCTTGACTTGTGTATTTTGTATGATAATTGCATGAATGTCTTCTGCTGCTTCTTTTAATCCAACAGTCGAGTAGAATGTACTGGCATGACAATCTCTTTGAACTGGCAAGACAATCTGAATGAACTAGCAAGACTTTCGGTATGACTATCAATTGTCATACCGATTGTCATAGTAGTTCAAAATCAGATTGTCTTACTGAATTAATAAAAGATTTTAATGCAATAAAAAATCTGATAAGACAATCCTTTTGAATTAGCATGACTTTCGGTATGACTATTGATTGTCATACCGATTGTCATACTAATACAATCAGTTGTCTTTATGAATTAATAACAGATTTTAAATCAATTAAAATCCTGAAAAACCTTAATATTAATTCTGAATTAATTAATCAATTAATTTAATTAATTAATAAATTAATCTTTGTAGATAAAATTTATTTTCTTAATTAAATTATATGACTTAATTAATTAATAGAGAATTAACACTAACCTTGAGCAGCATCCATTCTCCTGTAAAACTTCTGAAAATCACTGAAATATATGAATCAATTCCACCACTTCAACGTTGACACTCGATGTACTGTTTGGATCATGAGTGACTAACTTCCGTGATGTTTCTTCATGTCTTGACTTTGATTTTCTTCAGACTAAATCCTTGTAATTAATTGATACCCTGACGAGATCTCTGTCACTTGATTAAATCCACAATCTTGATTTATATCACTGAGGCTTGATCAATTTCTTGAGCTTCTTCCAGTGAATTAAGTCTTCAAGTCTGTAGATGAATAATGTTTCTTAACCCTTTGACAGATGTTACTCTGTGAGATCTCTCTGACGATAGATCCACTATTTACTTATTACATTTTTTTTTGAGTTGAGTTAAATCCTCGAATAAACAAATAGGCTATGACATATGCCTTTCAATCTCCCCCTATTTGCTTGTTAGACAATAACAACAAATACCTAGAGGATAACTCAACTAACAAATAAGAAAAAGATATAAACAGTAATGCAAAGTAAATAGCAGAAAAGTTCTGGATTATATTTAACATTTTCCAGATTCCAAAAGAAATTTACAAGTGAATACAAGATAGATGTTCCTCTAGCCTGAACATATAACTACATTAGACTATCTTGATTCATAAAGCTCTAATCATATTACATTGAGTTTTGAGCTAATTGACTTCAGTTGTCTTCTCTTCTGACTTCACCTTCTTCTAAATCTTGAAGCAACTCTTTGTCAAAGACACGATCCTTTTCTGAAGTGAAGCTTGCTGGTCTGACTGGTTGTTCTCCAACTGACTTCAGCTTATTCTTGATCTGATTGTACCTTTTAATATTCTTTTCACAATAAGCTTGAATCAAATCAGCAGCTTGAGTCTTCAACATGGATGAGTATCCAACAGTTCTTAAATGATGTTCCATCCAGACCAGATGCTTAGCTGAGTAGTCTTTAAGAGATTGTACATCTAGCTGACAGATTTGAAGACAATCAGACTTAAAGAATCTCACCTGATGAGGATTGTTGACCACTTGAGGACTAGCCTTGCTGGCAAACTCTTTAAGCCTTTCTCGAAGAACTTCATTCAATTCTGAGCTTCTTTTTACCTTGTTGAGAAGAACCCAAGTCTCTGACAAAGAACGATTCTCAAACAGATGAAGTGACACCTTGAAAGATCCTTCACTCTGATAATATACAAAAATGCTCATCTCATTTAGGGATCTGTCAAAAGCAGCTGTGATCCTTGAGACTTCAGTCTTGATTGCATTCATGTACATGTCATTGTTAGGATTTGAGATTTCCAGCTTGTCAAGAAGATGTAGGAACTGCCTATCATTGTTAGTGCTCAGCTGAGGCATATCAAGTACTCTCCTAGCTTCATCCCATTTTTCACCAATCTTCAGTCTGACATCTCTTCTCCTTTCTTGAGCCTTAATGTCATGAAGACGTTGCTTTTGAAGAGTTTCTGTTCTTTGTATGTCTTTCCTCATGTCAATGATCTGGGAGACCTTTTTGAGTTCAGCTTCTTTTTTTTTCATCTCTGACTGCTGCTGCTGAAACTCTTTCTCAAAGATAGGATCCACTGTAGCTTCCTCTTCCCATTCTCCAAAATCACTTTCCTCTTTAGCTTCAAATAAACCATCTTTATCTTCCAAGACTGGTTCAGTGGGAATGTCAAAAATATCAAAGTCATCCTGTTCTCCACTGTAGTAGACATCATCAGCCTTTCCTTTGTCTCCAGCAGAGGTATCTTTTTCTTTCCCCTTTCCACTACTCTCTTTCTTCTCCCCCTTAGTTGAGGGATCCTCTACGGACTTTCCCTTAGATCCTCCATGACCTCCATCACCTCCCGAGCCTGAGCCTCCACCAGACGGCCCTTCAAAGTAAGTCCTTTGTTCTTCATTGGGACAGTGAGAATTTTTGATCATGTAGTACAGGTACTTCATCCCTTCATTCAGATGTTCCATACCTGTCTCTATCTTCAGAAATCTGGAGGAATCCAGTGAATGATTCATTTCAACCAAATCATCAAGAGAAGTCATCCTTGTATGTAGAGAGCAGAAGTTAGAAATGTCATCAACTGATAAAGTTGGAGTTTCCTGAATGGAATTGAGCTTTGGTGTGACAGTGTTCTTGAGATCTGAGATATCATTCCTTATGAGTGCCAACTGATTGTTGACAGAGGTGGAAGAAGAAGACCGTTCAACCACTTGTGCTTTGAATGCTTGAGCCTCAGCTTGGCTTTTAGCAAGTTCTTCTTTTAGAGCAGCAATTTGAGCTAATAGGTTTTCAGTATTTGTGTCTGTGTGTGCTCTTACCTGAATTTCACTCGTGTTTGGTTCACTCACCTCACGTGCTTGTGTTTCTCTCAATATAATTGCTCGTGAGGAGTCTTCCTGTTGCTGTTCTTCTGTACCTGCAGTTAAAATCACCCTAGCCTCTTCAAGAGAGGTCAGTGGTGGTGCAATGGGAATTCGCGAGTCCCGATCCTCAGTCAAACCTATCATTTCATGTGAAATAGATGTCTGAATTGCTTCAGGGATAGATTGACCGAGTTGCCCTCCACTTTCTCCAGATAAATCTGCGAGTGGAGAATCCCGTGAGGGAGCCAGAGGTGTTTGATCTGGGAGGGGAGAAAATGACTCTATTAAGGGTGGCTGAGAGTCAGATTTTCCCTCATAAGCATGTAACTGCTCTTCTACCGTAACTATGGCAGGCACTGTAACAGACTCTATGTGCACTCCTTGCTCTGTGTCCTGAGTATCATCTGTGGGTATGTATGGTTCCATTGTGAGTAATGGAATTGTGCTTGACTCAGTACAAGATGCCATGGCCCTATGGCGAATTTCAATAGATTCATCCTGTTGAGAGAATGTCTCTAGTAACTGTTCATTGGCCATTTCAAAGTCCATGTCCTGTTGGGAGGACAAGGATGGGCTTTCAGATGCCTCAGTATATGTTCTTCTTTTCTTGGGAGGAGGCAGAGCTGAGGGTTCACTCACATTTAACAATGCACTACTTCCTATTAACCTTCTGGGCAACATTTTAGACAGTGGGGGAGAGGTTGAGATAGGTTGAGACTCTGTGTTTGGCTCTATGACCTGGGATTGAAGCTGTGGTTCTACAACTTCATGGTCAGTCCTATCGACCACTGGGGGTCTTTCAACAGAAGTAGGAATGGAGTGAGAGTGAGGAATTACTACCTGTAAAGGAAGAGCATCTGATGTTGGAGGAGCCTGGGTGGCTTGAACCACTGGAGGTTGAGGTTGCTGTTCATGACCGGGAAGATTGAAAATAGGTAAAGGAATATAAGTGGCCATGAAAGCAGAAACAAGTACTGGAACTTGCATGAATTTGAAGGTTGTGTCTTGGCGGGTGTAAATCTTTTTGCTTACAGGAGGGGGTTCAGTTACTGCAGAGTTAGCAAAAAGGGCTTTGTGCTCAGGTGTGAGAAGATGATCTGCTATAAGCATGAGAAAACGAGCATAGTAACATGATACCCTACGATTTGTAGAATGATCACGTAAAGCAGTAGTGAGACGTCTCAAGAGAATGGGAAAAAGTAGTTTGCCAAAATTGATCCTTTGATTGAAAACAACCACAAGACCAATATACTGCAGAGTGGAAGTGATGTTGTGAAAGTTGGATTTAGTGCAGTTGGCAAACACTTTAGAAATTGTATCGAAGAAAATATCCCATTCAGACACCAAATTGGATTTAGAAAGTTTGGTTAAATTGATCACCCCCTGATAGTGAATAGCATGGAAAAAGTTTGTGATATCATTTTCAGAGGGTAAATTACAGAAATTGTCCAATGGAAAATTTAACGCTTGATTGACTACTGTTTCATCAACCACATACTGTGTGTTTGCCACGGTGAATGAAAAAGATTTTGAATCATCGGCCACAGTAGAGGTTGTGCATATCAGTCTAAGCAGATCGACATTTAAAATCACATTTGATTTAATAGCAGAGCTAACAATCGAATGGTCATTTAAAAATCTAATCCATGGCTTAAATTTTTCCACATCACATTTTTCTGGATTAAAATAACCAACCTGATTATGCGCGACAATTTGGAAATTGAGAGCCATTTAAAATAATAATAAGACACACACTTTCAGAATTTTAAGAATAATATTAAGAAAATTCGAATTAATTAAATTAATTTAATAATTCGAATTAAATTAATTATAATCGAAAAATTTAGACAGGAATGTATCTCGTTAAAATTCTTAACTCACAAACGCAGATTTGAAAAGCCAAAAGACACAAAACAGAAATTAAAATTAAAATTAAAATTACCCAAAATCAACAAACACAATGATTCGAAAAAAAATTTTGAAAAAATTTTGGCAGCACTCCTGTATGTATATATGTAAGTATATATCACAGGAGTGATGATCTAGATTGCTGAGTAAAAACTCGAGCAAAGGAGATCAATGGCGGTTGAATTTGTGTTTTTTGTTCGAAGAGAGAGAGAGAGAGAGAGAGAGATAAACTGTTGGAATTTTTTTGAAAAACAAAAATAACGAACTGATGAAACTTAAAACACACACAAAAACAGGTTAAGTAGTATAACTGGTATGACAATCGGATTGTCATACCGATTGTCATACCGATTGTCACACCAGCTTAAAGACAGAAAAAAAACAAACAAAACAAGACAAATAAAAATAAATAACTGGTATGACAATCTGATAGTCATACCGATTGTCATACCAGTACAAAATAAAACATAATAAGTCTGATATTAATTTTATTACTGGCATGACAATCAATAGTCATACCGATTGTCTTGCCAGTTATAAAATTAATCTGATTTTAAAATAACCAATCATTATTACTAAAATGACTTTCAGCAAGACAATTTCAATTGTCTTGCCGATTGTCATTCTAGTATAAGATAAATAAGTATTTACATATACTGAATAATTAACATAAAAACAGAATATATAAAATCTTTCAATTTCAGAAAACTGAAATGAATATTGCAGAACATATTTACATAATTAGAATAATTAAAATATTTCAGAGATAATAATATTTTCAGTCCAAAAATAGATTTCTTTTGAATTTTAACAAATTAAATTCATAGAGAAATATTTTTAGAGAAAATAAAATATTCCGAGACATTAAAATTAACATGTTGAGTAAATAAATAAGATAAGATAATAGAAATTCCATAGAAATAAGCAAGAAATATGATAAAATGATAAAATAAATTTGCAAATGAATTTTTCATTTATGAAAAATTCATTTGTAAATTCATTCAAGAACAGATCTCAGATATTAACTAAATTAATCACTAAAACTATTCAACATGCCCAATTTACCAACTAATCTGGTAAATGTGGATTCATCAAGTGGTTTAGTGAAAATATCTGCTATTTGTTCTTCTGTTGGAACAAAAAATAGTTCAACAGTACCATTCATGACGTGCTCCCTAATAAAATGATACCTGATGTCAATGTGCTTTGTCCTCGAGTGCTGCACAGGGTTGTTGGTGATGGGTATTGCACTTGTATTGTCACATAAAATAGGAATTTTGTTCAATACAGAGCCATAGTCTCGTAGCTGGTTCCTAATCCACAAGATCTGAGCACAGCAGCTTCCGGCAGCAATATATTCAGCCTCGGCCGTTGAGTTGGAAACTGTTTGATGTTTCTTGCTGTACCATGAGACTAGCCTGCTTCCTAGGAATTGATAACTCCCTGAGGTGCTTTTCCTATCAACAACACTTCCTGCGTAATCTGAATCTGTATATCCAACAAGGTTAAAACCAGATTCTTTAGGGTACCAAATACCTAGATTTGGTGTTCCCTTAAGATATCTTAAGATTCATTTAACAGCAACGAGATGAATATCTCTAGGATCCGCTTGGAACCTTGCACATACGCATGTAGCATACATAATATCTGGTCTACTTGCAGTAAGATAGAGTAACGAGCCAATCATACCTCTGTAGCTTGTGACATCTACCTTAATGGAGTTTTCAAATGGTCCAAGCTTCACAGCTGTAGTTGATGGAGTCCTTGCTGATGCAGAATCCTCTAGATTGTACTTTTTGAGGAGTTCCTTGAGATACTTGGATTGACAAATAAATGTTCCATCTAACCTTTGATTTACTTGTAATCCAAGAAAGAACTTCAGCTCTCCCATCATGCTCATTTCAAACTTGCTGTGCATTAACTTAGCAAATCTCTTATAGAGATTATCATTAGTAGACCCAAATATTATATCATCCACATAGACTTGGACTAATATAGTATCATTCTTATGTTTTTTAGAAAAGAGAGTTTTGTCTATGACACCTCTAATAAAGCTATTTTCAATAAGAAATTCAGAGAGAGTGTCATACCATTTTCTTGGAGACTGTTTGAGCCCATAGATAGCCTTGAAAAGAAAGAAGACAAAATCCAAATGATCTGGATCTTCAAAACCAGGAGGTTGCTCTACATATACCTCTTCATCCAGCTTTCCATTCAGAAAGGCGCTCTTGACATCCATTTGATAAACTTTAAAGTTTGAGAATGCTGCGAATGCCAGAAATATCCTGATGGCCTCAAGTCTAGCCACTGGAGCATAGGTTTCATCATAATCAATGCCTTCAGCTTGAGAATACCCTTTTGCTACCAGTCTTGCCTTGTTTCTTGTAACCACACCATCTTCATCTAGTTTATTCCTGAATACCCACCTAGTACCAACAGCTTTCTTGTGTGTCGGTCTAGGTACCAGTTTCCAGACTTGTTGACTTTCAAACTAATTGAGTTCATCTTGCATAGCAATCACCCAATCTGGATCAGTTAGTGCTTCTTCAATCTTCTTAGGTTCCATCTCAGAAAGAAATCCTGAGAACAGACACTCATTTTGAGTAGCACGTCTAGTTCTGACTCCAACATCTGGATCACCAATAATCAACTCAAAAGGATGAGCTTTATTCCAGACAGTCTGTCTTGGAAGATTTGATCTTGATGATTCGCCTTGAAATTCATTGGGATGTTGTGTCCTATTAGATGATCCTTCAGCATCTCCCCCTGAATTGTTGCCATGTTGACTTGAAGATTCTCCGTCAGTAGCAGTGGTATCTCCATTTTTGCCAAAGTTTCCATCACTATTACCTTGAGTATCATCATGATTAACAGGTTCTTCACCAGCAACAACCTCAGGTTCTTGACCATGTTCTGATTCTGAATCTGACATATCATCAAACTTCAGTTTCTCAGAAGGATCTTCAGTTTGGATACTAGGGAGTTTAGTGTCATCAAATGTAACATTGACACTTTCAGTTACTTTGTGTTGATCAATGATATACACTCTGTATGATCTTCTTCCATATCCAACAAAAATACCCTCATATGCCTTTGCCTCAAATTTACCACGACGATCATCTCCATCCTTGAGCACGAAGCATCTGGCACCAAATACATGAAAGTATTTGATAGAAGGTTTCTGTTCATTCAAAATCTCATAAGGAGTTTTCATGAAGTCTTTGTTGATTAGAGTTCGATTCTGAGTATAACATGCAGTATTGACAGCTTCAGCCCAAAAGTACATTGGAAGACCTGATTCACTTAACATCGTTCTTGCAGCTTCAATCAATGTACGATTCTTCCTTTCTATCACTCCATTTTGCTGAGGGGTTCTAGGAGCTGAAAATTGTCTGGTAATCCCTTTATCTGTACAGAATCCATTGAGAAGTGAATTCTTGAATTCTGTTCCATTATCTGACCTTATTGCTCTAACAGGGACGTTAGAATCTAACTCAATCATCTTGATATGATCAATCACAACTTGTGGTGTTTCATCCTTAGAGTGAAGAAATAAAACCCACGAATACTTGGAATAGTCATCAACTATCACAAGACAGTAACACTTCTTTGACATCGAAAGGACATTAACTGGTCCAAATAAATCCATGTGCAATAATTACAGAACACCAGTTATGGAAGATGTGTTAGTGCCTCTGTGACTTGCTTTCTTTGACTTTCCTTTCTGGCAAGCCTCACATAGTCCTTCTGGAGAGAATTCCAGCTGAGGCAGACCTCTTACCAATTCTCTTTTTACAAGAGAATTCATTATTTTGAAATTGAGATGAGAAAGTCTCTTGTGCCATAGCCAACTCTCATCTGACGATGCCTTTGCATAGAAATAATTGACTTCAGGATTGCTTCCAGAGTTCATGTCAGCTACGAACAGATTTCCTTTCCGGATTCCCATTAAGGAGGGTTTTTCACTTTTCTTGTGCAGAATCTGACACTTCAGCTTGTCGAATAAAACATTGTAGCCGTTGTCACAGAACTGACTAATGCTAAGTAGATTGTGTTCAAGTCCTTGCACAACATACACATTTTCAATAATAACATTTCCAGCTAGCAAACAGCCATATCCCTCCGTTAAACCTTTGATGTTATCTCCAAAGGTAACTACTGGGCCAGCTTTCTCAACCACATTTGATAGCAGGGCTCTATCTCCGGTCATATGTCTTGACGATCCGCTGTCAAGAATCCACACTACCGGTTGTACCTGTTTAATGTCCTCTTTTCTTGACGATGAGGTGTTTGCATCACTAGCCATGAGAGCAAGATTTCCAACTTCTTCATCTTCACTGTCAGTATCATCCCAGCTTCTTCCCTTTGCCAGGTAAGCCCTTTCAGATTTACTCTTCTGATTAGAATCGTAAGAGTTCTTCCTAACTTGTTTTGGCTTCCTGCATTCTGTGGCAAAGTGTCCCAACTCATTGCAGTTGAAGCATCAAATGGTGCTTCGATCAACCATCCCTGTTTTATACCCACCACTGCTGGTGTTAGAGGATGAAGATCCACCTTTCTGGAATCTGTTGTAGTTGGACTTGTACTTGAACTTGGGATTCCTTTTGAATCTGACATTTGAGAATCTCTTGACAATAAGGGCCATTGACTCATCCTCCAATTGCTCCAGTTCTTCCAGGGAATAATAATCATCTCCTGATTGATTTGTAGTAGGAGGATCAAATTCTGCTACTATCACATTTTCTTCAACCTTGGAAGACTGTACCCTTCTTTCTGACTGTTGAGATTGTTGTTGATGTTCATCAGCTACTAGAGCAGTAGACGTGCTGACCACTCTTCCTTTCCCGTAAACTTCCTTCTGCTGAATCTGCTCCAACTCATAAGTCTTTAACACACCATAGAGTCTTTCCAAAGAAATCTCACTTAGATCTCTTGCTTCTCTTATGGCAGTGATTCTATGTTCGAGATGAGTTGGCAGTGTTAAAAGAAACTTTTTGTTGACCTCCCTGATGGAATAGTATTTACCATTAATGTTCAGGTTGTTGATCAATGCATTGTACCTCTCAAACACTTCAGTGATTCCTTCTCCTGGATTGGATTTAAAGTATTCATACTCAGAGGTTAGGATTTCTAACTTGTTCTCCCTAACTTCCTCTGTGCCTTCATTAATAACCACAATAGTTTCCCAGATATGTTTGGAATCTTTATAATTCATCACATGTCTATTCATCAAGGGATCAAGGGAATCTACTAAAATTAATTGAAGGCTAGCATCCAGGGAGGCTTCTTCTATTTCAGCAGGAGAGAAATCCTCAGGATCTTTCACATAAGTTCTCGCTTTGGTGATCACCACATCATTTTCTATTACCTCTGGTTCAATAACCATAGGAATTTTTGGACCCTTCTTTAACACTTGCAGATATTTGGGATTAGCAACTTGTAAAAACAGTAGCATCTTCTTCTTCCATATAACATAATTTTCTTTATCGAAAAGTGGAATTTTAACGGTTCCAACTTTTTGTGTAGTCATTATGAATTTTTTGAGTGAATAAAAAATTCAAGGAGTGAAAGAAACACAAAAGTCTAGGATCTTGATTTGTACGTTAATCAGAAGGCTCTGATACCAATTGTTAGGTCTCAATATGTTTGTAGAAGGGGGGTTGAATACAAACAATACCGTTTAATCGAATAAAATGCGGAATAAAAAGGTGAAACAAAATTCAAGTTAAATAAAACTTTTATTAAACTTGAAAGGTGTTACAACTACGGTATCGGTTACAAGGGATTAATCTCAAATCAATTATTACAAATCTAGAATAAATTCGACATGAACTTTTTCTATTTTTGCAATTAAAAGATCAAATGCTAAATGCGATTTGAGATTAAGTTCTAGGGATTTTAATCCGCTAGATTGTTACACAAGAACAAGATAAATGATTCTAGTGGATTGGATTTAACTTTACAATCTAGAATTTTGATCTTGAATAAAACAGATGAAAAATGAAATGTTATGCCTTTATTTTCTGCTGTGTTCTTGACTTGTGTATTCTGTATGATAATTGCATGAATGTCTTCTGCTGCTTCTTTTAATCCAACAGTCGAGTAGAATATACTGGCATGACAATCTCTTTGAACTGGCAAGACAATCTGAATGAACTAGCAAGACTTTCGGCATGACTATCAATTGTCATACCGATTGTCATAGTAGTTCAAAATCAGATTGTCTTACTGAATTAATAAAAGATTTTAATGTAATAAAAAATCTGATAAGACAATCCTTTTGAATTAGCATGACTTTCGGTATGACTATTGATTGTCATACCGATTGTCATACTAATACAATCAGTTGTCTTTATGAATTAATAACAGATTTTAAATCAATTAAAATCCTGAAAAACCTTAATATTAATTCTGAATTAATTAATCAATTAATTTAATTAATTAATAAATTAATCTTTGCAGATATAATTTATTTTCTTAATTAAATTATATGACTTAATTAATTAATAGAGAATTAACACTAACCCTGAGCAGGATCCATTCTCCTGTAAAACTTCTGAAAATCACTGAAATATATGAATCAATTCCACCACTTCAACGTTGACACTCGATGTACTGTCTGGTTCATGAGTGACTAACTTCCGTGATGTTTCTTCATATCTTGACTTTGATTTTTTTCAGACTAAATCCTTGTAATTAATTGATACCCTGACGAGATCTCTGTCACTTGATTAAATCCACAATCTTGATTTATATCACTGAGGCTTGATCAATTTCTTGAGCTTCTTCCAGTGAATTAAGTCTTCAAGTCTGTAGATGAATAATGTTTCTTAACCCTTTGACAGATGTTACTCTGTGAGATCTCTCTGACGATAGATCCACTATTTACTTATTACATTCTTATTTGAGTTGAGTTAAATCCTTGAATAAACAAATAGGCTATGACATATGCCTTTCAAGAGGACTGCCAAAAACAGTATTTGCTCCTGATGGCCTTTGTGATTCATGTTAGAAGGCAAAACAAAGAAAATCTTCTTTCAAGAGCAAAACTGAGTCATCAATTCTTGAGCCTTATCACCTACTGCATGTTGATCTATTTGGTCCAGTCAATGTCATGTCTATTGCAAAGAAGAAATATGCTATGGTTATAGTGGATGAGTTCACAAGGTATACATGGGTGTACTTCTTGCACAAGAAGACTGAAACTGCATCTACCCTAACTGATCATGTCAGGCAGCTGGATAAATTGATCAAAGATTCTGTTAAAATCATAAGGAGTGATAATGGAACTGAGTTCAAGAATTCAATCATGGAAGAGTTCTGCAAAGATCATGGAATCAAACAGGAATTTTCTGTACCTGGAACTCCACAGCAAAATGGAGTTATAGAAAGAAAGAACAGGACTCTCATTGAAGCTACACAAATAATGCTTGACGAAGCAAAGCTACCAACCTATTTTTGGGTTGAAGCTGTGCAGACTGCTTGTTTTACACAAAATGATACATTTATAAACAAGCATGGAAAAACGCCATATGAGATGGTGAAGAAGAAGAAGCCAAATCTGAAATACTTTCATGTATTTGGTTGCAAGTGTTTTGTTCTTAAGACTCATCCTGAACAGCTTTCCAAATTTGATCTAAAAGCTGATGAAGGAATTTTTGTTGGATATCCAATTTCCACAAAAGCCTTCAAAGTCTACAATTTAAGAACAAGAGTTGTCATGGAATCTATCAATATCTCTTTTGATGATAAGAAGATTACTGGACTTCAATATTTCGATGATCATAGTCAGTTGAGATTTGAGAATGAAGATTTAAATTCTGATTCTGAAAATTCTGATCCTGTAAGTTCTGATGGATTAAGTTATGATGTTATTGAATCTGTGGTAACAACTCCAAAGGAAAATGCACATGTCCAGGGGGAACAAGATGAAGATCCTACCACATCTCAAGACTCTTGAGAAGCATCAGAACTTGTCACTGGCTCTTCAAATTTTTGATTCATCTAGTTCTGATGAGTCAAACTCTGATAATTCTAGAAGCTCTGATTCTTCAACTCCTGAAAAATCAAACTCAAATTCTGAAGTCTCAGAGAGCATAACTACAGGGGGAGCATCAGAAAATGCTGATGGAGACAGCATGGATCATGGGGGAGGATCCAGTTCTAGAGATCAACTTCCATCTGCAAGGAAGTGGACTAAAGCACATACACCTGATTTAATCATTGGAGATCCTGAAGCAGGTGTCAGAACTAGAACTGCAACTTCAAATGAATGTCTCTATCATTCTTTTCTATCTCAGACTGAACCAAAGAAAGTGGAAGAAGCTCTTCAAGATGCTGATTGGGTGCAAGCAATTCAGGAAGAGTTAAATGAATTTGAAAGAAATAAAGTCTGGACCCTAGTGCCAAGACCAAAGAACAGATCAGTTGTTGGTACAAAATGGGTATTCAGAAATAAAACTGATAGTGATGGCATAATTACAAGGAATAAAGCAAGACTGGTTGCTAAAGGTTACTCTCAGTAGGAGGGTATTGATTATGATGAAACATTTGCACCAGTTGCTAGATTAGAAGCCATAAGGATCTTTTTGGCTTATGCTGCTCACAAGAAGTTTAAAGTCTTTCAAATGGATGTGAAAAGTGCTTTTCTCAATGGAGAATTGGAAGAAGAGGTATATGTTGAACAACCTCCAGGATTTGTAGATCCTAAACTTCCCAATCATGTCTACAGGCTTGACAAAGCATTTTATGACCTTAAGTAAGCTCCAAGAGCATGGCATGAGACTTTAGCTCAATTCCTTCTGGAAAGTAGATTTCACAGAGGCACAATTGACAAGACTTTATTCTACCTCAACCATGGAAATGACTTACTTTTGGTACAGATTTATGTTGATGATATCATATTTGGCTCTAGTAATTCCAAACTGTGTGAGAAGTTTGCAAAGCTAATGCAGTCAAGATATCAAATGAGTATGATGGGAGAACTCAGCTATTTTCTGGGCCTTCAAGTCAAGCAAACTGAAGAAGGCACTTTTATTTGTCAATCCAAGTATACCAGAAATTTACTGAAGAAATTTGGAATGCAAGATTGTTCAACTGCATCCACTCCCATGGCCACTGCAACCAAGTTAGATAAGGATACTGGTAAATCAGTAGATATTACTAACTACAGAGGTATGATTGGCTCATTACTCTATCTAACTGCAAGTAGACCTGATATCATGTATGCTACCTGTCTTTGTGCAAGATTTCAGGCTGATCCAAGAGAACCTCACTTATTAGATGTGAAAAGAATTTTCAAGTACCTTAAGGGTACCGCTGATCTAGAATTGTGGTATCCTAGGGAATCAGACTTTAAGCTAATTGGTTACTCAGATGCAGATTTTGCAGGATGCAAAATTGACAGGAAAAGCACTAGTGGAAGCTGCCAATTTCTTGGAGGCAGATTGGTTTCTTGGTTTATCAAGAAACAAAAGTCAATTTCCACATCAACTGTAGAAGCAGAATATATTGCTGCAGGAAGCTGTTGTGTACAGATTCTTTGGATGAAGATATCATGTCACACCCCCAACTTAAATAGCAAAATAATTATAGCTATTACATCATTTTAATGAGTATTACACAACCAAAATCCAAGATCTTACAGTTTAGGGTTTGGAACAGCCCAACACTACCAACTATTACATCTGATTACAAATACCGAGTCCTCACACAACTATTATTACTTATTCTACCTGAGCTCGAACATAAACATCAGCATCACAGGTCTTACGGGCAGTCTGCTTGAATCTAACCATGGCTGCTAGCTGTAATATCAGGGTAAAGCAAGAAGTGAGCCAAAAGCTCAACAAGTGCTAACAATACAACGCAAAGCATAAATCGAGATATACCTTTAGGAATGACAATGGAATGACATAATCAATGATAATCGAGAGATAAAACTTATGTGAGTTGGCATCATTTTGCTTACATCAAAACAAATTTTAAAACCATTCTTAATCAAAATCATTTTATGACGCTACGGATTACAGCCGGTGATCAGCCGCGAAGTAATCCCGAACCTCGCTGGGTTCTAAAACATTATTGGGAATCCCTAGGCAACTTTTAAGCCTAATATAAGTGTGGAAAGGACTCGCGTCTCAGTCCAGATCCACCATTCAAGAAAACATTTGTCCCCCTTTGGGACTGAAAAATCCACCTTTTATTCATTTCGAAAACTGATGCCGATTTATGACAAAATCTCTTTTGACTGAAATCATTTTTATCAGGGGATTATAGATCAACTTGAAACACTGGAATTCTGACTCTAAATCTCAGGGCCATGATCTACTAGACTTTACTATATTAGGGTAATCGAGAGATTTCCATAAACAAGAATTTTGACAAGGAAATTAAGCAAGGCTATTGGATAATATGAAAGAGTAATGCCAAACTAGGCTTAAAGCAATGGTTGTAGACAAGGTATAGGTATTAGAACATCAAGGAGATAAGCATCACTGGTTCCAATAGGATAGAGGTGCTAAAATATAAAGGAAGTGATCATCAGCTCAAGATATAACAGGGCATCAAGCTTTAGGGTAAGGATAGGGTTATCAAACAATCATGAATGAATTTAAGAAAAGATTGGCTTTTAGATATCAAGATAAAGTTTCTATCGAGGTTATTTCAAGAGTTGAATCAAAGCATCAGGGTGCAACATCAAGATTTCTCAGGGATCAATAGCATGATAATCAAAAGGATCAATAAGGTATTATAACACATCTCTATTTTATCATGGCATTAAACTATCATGAAAGACTTTTGAACTACTTGCAATACGTACTCGAGGGTTCATGGCATCTCTATGTAACTCAAAGATAAACAAAAGATACTCTTGATTTAAATATATCAAAATGACTCAGGATAATTGCATCGATATATATATGAACTGGTTACAGTAAATGCGAAGGTCAAGTTGAATCACTTGCCTTGAGATAGACTGGTCTGGTCTGACTGGTAGGAGCAACAACTGGAGCTTCACTCGACTTTTATGGCAAGTTTTCCCTCGTCTCGAGATCCTACATAAATAATAATAATCCTCATTATAATATATTCTTTCCATCTTAACCTATTTACAACCCGAAATTAAACATGGATGGCACTTAGGCCTATACACACTTAATTCATATCCACCATTTATATTTTCAAATGTACACTCGTAGCCACATAATCACATATCGTATATTAATACCAAATAACATCATATACACCATAATGCCACACTAGGCTTGGATGATCTCGACTCACCACTTAAGTTACTTGGTCGCTAACTAAACGAAGTCTTCGAATTTGGGCTTCCTAACTCAATGTGCCTTTCCTAAATTATCCAAAACCTATTGACCCTCACTTGTGCCTTTTGTTCTACTGACCTTATACTATCTTACAACTATGGTGGTCGACCTAATACTCACTTCTAAGTGTCCTAAAACTATGTGATAAGTGAAAGTGCTCACTGGTGCAAATTTCAGAATGGTAACTAAGGTTTCTTGAGTGCATTAGACACTCTTAAACTACAAGTTTTTCTTCAAAATTTTTACACAAGACTCTCCTGACCTAAGGGCATCTCTCAAGCTTGATGTGGCTCAAAGGCCTGGCTTGGGCCTTCTTGGGCCTAAGCTAAAAGTCCAAGGTTCCCCTGTTTTTCTGGGCAGAAAATGCCCTGACTTGAGTTAACTTGTGACACATGGTTCTAGCTCATATCCTATGAACTATGGTTGGATAAACTTCTCTGACATACCCTCTAACTAAGGCCCAATTGGGCCTAATGAGGGCCTACCCATGACATGGCCAAATCTCCCTATTTCTAAGTTGCAACAAAACTGTCCCCTGCTGGACAGATTTTGTTATTCTACTTGTGCACCTAACCAAATGACATGCAAACCTCCAACCAACTCCTAAAACCTATTATATACTCCCCATACTAACTTCTGGTGGCTTGGGCCTCAAAGTGCACATCAATGACATGGTCAAAACTCACTCTAAACTCAGGGTACTAAACTGATTTTTCTGCAGAAACTATAACTCTCATTTTCCAAGGTTTTGACTTGACAAACCCAATTATCAACAACTAAATACTTAAACCAAGACCTATACTTGGTGTTCTACTGAACTAACTCCCTTTTTCTCAAAATACCCTTGGTGAGATCATCCTTACCTATGGTGCAACTATGGCAAAATAAAAGAGACTACTCTTAACAAATCATAAACCTTTATGCTTTTGAAACAACAAGATATATATTTTTATAAAAGATAACCACAAATTATTACCATGCAACAAGAAGCATAAATCCATATTATCACATTATTCCTACTGAAATTAAGGCTCACTAACAAAATCTTTTCCAAATGGTCAAAATCTTACAACAAACTAAGAGAATTCCACATGCATGCATGCCTTCGGGTTTTTCAAACCAAAACAACATATTTTCTACATATATTCCATCTTAAAATTGACATGCAAGCCTAGCCTATGGTATACCTAGATGATCACTTAGCATGCAAGGAGTTTTATCAAATTTTCACCACCAAATTCAAGTCATTATCACATAAACATGCAAAAATTGATCAAAACTACAAGAATGATTTCAAGGACCATTCATTCGGCTCCCATATGGTCATGGCCGAATGAAATGGATGGAAATGGCCATTAAATCATCAAGATTTTCCTTCTCATGACTTGGCACTTATCCATTCATTGTAGTCCTCTCAAAAACAACCTTAAATCCATAAGAATCAAGATTGTATTTTGAGTTTCACTAAAACCTTTACATGCAACTTTAAAACTTAAACTTTTTACTCAAAACTCTTTGGAATATATGTGATCATGATATAGGAAGTAATATTTACTTGTATGGGAGGTGGGAACTTGAATGTGGAATGAAGAAAAGGGGAGGGGGTAGGATTTCGGCAAAAAAGCCGAGAGGAAAGGTGGGAGGAGGGAGAGGAGAGGGAGGAAAAATGTAGAAATGGTGGAGTGATCATCATGATTGTTTGGTTTTTATTTGCCCACAAGTGAGTGGATGTGAGAAGTTACAAGAGTAACCCTCTAGCCAAAGTTAGGCAAGTTTGCATGCAAGGTCAAGGAGGTAATTTGGCTAGCAAATTGTGAGTTAGTGGGGTGGTTATTGACTCTTTAGCCCTTTGGTTAAATAGAAGAGAGTTTGCATGCAAGGTTATTCATGTAATTTGATAATTATTAAGCAACTAATTTCCAAAGATTTATTTTTATATAATAAAGTACAAGTTCAAAAATTATAAAATTTATACCATAAAATAACTTGGATTTTTAGAGACTTTATAAAATCATTTTCAAAATTTGTGTACAAAATGTCTTTTAAAAGAAAATTTTTTTCCAAAGCTTAGAATATTCCTTATAAATCAAAAATAAAGAAATTAAATAAATTCTTGCTTTGAAAAAAAATCATATACTACCCAGAGCAAATTTAAAATGCAGAAATTTTCACTCACACAAACGTACAAGCATTGAATATATTTTTATTTAACTTAATATTATTCACAAATAATATTACATAAAATGCCGGTCGTAACATCCTCTCCCCCTTAAGGGATTCTGTCCCCAGAATCTAAGAGAACAGATGAGGATACCGGGAACGCATATCAGACTCTAACTCCCAAGTCGACTCTTCGACCTTAGGGTTCCTCCAAAGTACTTTTACTAACTTTACGGATTTATTTCTAAGACTCTTTACTTGCCAGTCGAGTACTTTAACCGGTTGCTCCACAAATGACAGGTCTGCCTGAATTTCTACAGGTTCATATTCTATCATATGGCTAGCGTCAGGATTGTACTTCTTAAGCAACGACACATGGAACACATTATGCACATGCTGATACTGAGGTGGTAAGGCCAACTCGTAGGCCACCTTTCCTACTTGACTCAAAATCTCAAAAGGACCTACGTATCTAGGTGCTAACTTTCCTTTCTTGCCAAATCTTATCAACCCTTTCCTAGGTGACACTTTTAGTAACACAGCTTCGCCAATTTGGAATTGAACATCCTTACGCGCTGGATCTGCATACTTCCTCTGTCTATCTTGAGCAGCAAGCAACCTTTTCTGAATTAACTTGACTGAGTCATGCAACTGTTGTACCAATTCTGAGCCGAGAATTCTTCCTTCTCCTACTTCATCCCAACTTGTTGGTGATCTACATTTTCGCCCGTACAAAGCTTCATATGGTGGCATGCCGATACTGGAATGATAGCTATTGTTATATGAAAATTCAATCAATGGCAGGTGGTCGTCCCAACTTCCAGCAAAATCGATTGCACAACTGCGCAACATGTCTTCAATTGTTTGAATTGTTCTTTCACTCTGGCCATCAGTCTGCGGGTGATACGCCGTGCTCATATTCAACTTCGTGCCAAGACATTCCTGGAATTGCTTCCAGAATCTTGAGTTAAATCGGGGATCTCTGTCTGAAACTATTGATACAGGTACTCCATGCCTTAATACGATTTCGTGCACATACAGATGAACCAACTTGTCCAGTGACGACTTCTCATTTATTGGAAGGAAATGCGCCGACTTCGTAAGACGATCAATTATAACCCATATTGCGTCATGTCCGGACTTTGTTCGCGGTAGTCCTACTATAAAGTCCATAGCGATATTTTCCCATTTCCATTCTGGAATCTTCAGGGGCTGAATTAATCCGCTTGGTCGTTGATGTTCTGCCTTTACTTTCTGACAGGTATAGCACTTCGCAACCCATTCTGCCACGTCTCTTTTCATATTTGGCCACCAAAAGTTCTTCTTTAAGTCTTGATACATCTTGGTGCTTCCCGGGTGGATTGAAAATTTCGAATGGTGGGCTTCATGGAGGATCTCATTCTTTAATTCAGATACATGGGGAATCCATATTCTGGATGAAAACCTTAGTATTCCTTGCTCATCCCTTTTAGTATTAATCTCTTCTCCAGATAACTGATTTTTCTCTTTTTCCATTACTTCCTCTTGATACTTCTTTATCTTTTCCAGTAGTGTTGGCTGAAAGGTCATTGCATGACAAACTTCTTTGACTTTCCCATAAGCACAAAGTTCTAATTCAAATTTTCCGATTTCTTCAGATAACTCTTTTGATGTTATCTTTGCATTCAATCTTTCCTTCCGACTCAGCGCATCGGCCACTACGTTCGCCTTTCCAGGATGGTAATTTATCGAACAGTCATAGTCCTTAATCAATTCCAGCCATCTCCTCTGCCTCATATTGAGCTCTTTCTGAGTAAAAATGTATTTTAAACTCTTGTGATCCGTGTAGATTTCACACTTTTCTCCATAGAGATAGTGTCTCCAAATCTTGAGTGCGAACACTATGGCGGCTAGTTCCAAGTCATGCGTCGGATACTTTAACTCGTGTGGCTTCAACTGTCTTGACGCATATGCTATTACCTTACTGTGTTGCATCAACACACAACCCAAACCCTTATGTGAAGCGTCGCTGAATATTACAAAATTCCCTTGATCATCTGGAAGTACTAACACCGGAGCTGTTACCAACTTCTGTTTTAACTCTTGAAAGCTATTTTCACATTCTGCACTCCATTCAAACTTTTGATTCTTTCTGGTTAACTTAGTCAATGGTGTGGCGATTTTCGAGAAATCCTTGACGAATCTTCTATAGTATCCGGCCAATCCTAGAAAACTTCGCACTTCCGTAGGAGTCCTTGGCCTCTCCCAACTCATAACTGCATCAATCTTCGCCGGATCCACTTTAATTCCATCATTTCCAATAACATGCCCCAAAAATTGAACTTCCTTTAACCAAAACTCACATTTGGTAAACTTGGCATACAACTTCTCTTGTCGGAGTATCTCCAAGGCTATCCAGAGATGCTGCATATGTTCTTCTTCCGATTTAGAATAAATAAGGATGTCATCAATAAATACCACGACAAATTTATCCAAATACTTCTTAAATACTCGATTCATCAGATCCATGAATGCGGCCGGAGCGTTGGTCAAACCAAACGGCATTACTAGGAATTCATAATGCCCATATCTGGTCCTAAATGCGGTCTTGGGAATATCTTCTTCCTTGATCTTTAATTGATGGTATCCCGATCTCAAGTCAATCTTCGAAAAACATTTTGCTCCCTTTAACTGATCAAAAAGGTCATCTATCCTTGGTAGCGGGTAGCGGTTCTTGATCGTTACTTTATTCAACTCCCGGTAATCTATGCATAGACGCATACTCCCATCTTTCTTCTTCACAAAGAGAACAGGTGCTCCCCATGGCGACGTACTTGGTCGTATCACTCCCTTATCCAATAATTCTTGTAGCTGGCTCGCCAACTCTTTCATTTCTGCTGGTGCCATCCTATACGGAGCCTTTGAAACTGGTTCCGTGCCTGGAGCAAGGTTGATCTCGAACTCAATTTGTCGATCTGGTGGTAAGCCTGGTAGTTCGTCGGGAAACACATCGGGAAACTCATTAACTACAGGAATATCTTCCATGCTGAGGCTGCCTCTCTCTGAATCCACTACATATGCTAGGAACGACTCACAACCTTTTCTAAGTAACTTCTTAGCCTGAATAATTGTAAGAAATAGTCGCTCTTGCCTCTGCCCCTTAAATACTACCTTCTCTCCACTCTTCGTCTTTAAATACACTCTCTTGGTCTTACAATTTATCTGAGCGCTATTCTCTCCTAACCAATCCATTCCTAAAATTATATCAAACTCTCCCAGCTTGAAGAGTATCAAGTCGGCCGAGAACTTATATCCTGAAATATCAATCTCACATTTTGGACAAAATTGATTCACAGGAATCTTCTCTTGGTTCGCAATTACCACATTTACTACCTCACTCATAACCGTTTTATCACATTGGATCTTATCAATAAAAGATTCTGATATGAAAGATCTTGTGGCTCCCGAATCAATCAATACTTTGGCTTTGACATTATTGAGTAAAAGTGTACCTGCTATCACCTCAGAATTCTGAACAGCATCTTTCATCTTTAGGTCAAATGTCCTTGCTGTTGCTTGCGGGGCTGGTGCGGGTGGTGGAGGTAATGCCAATACCTCAACTGGCACGCTTGCACTGGTACTTGCCACGTTCATCAGAGCTCTGACTGGTCCTGTTGCCTTACACTCCCTAGCCATGTGTCCAGTCTTCCCACATTTGTAGCACGTAACTCCTGGCTTCGGCATCTTGCACTCATTGGCCAAATGTCCCTTCTGATTGCACCTATAACAGGTCATACTCAGCTTATTGCATACTCCGGGGTGCCTTCTGCCACAGTGCTTGCATTCTGGCCTTTGGAACCTGTTTTCTCCAACTTGCCCTTGGCTTGCCTGATTGTTCCCTTTTGATTCTTGCCTTTTGCCCAAATTTCCTTTCCTTTGAAAATTTCCGCCCTTCTGGAAACCAATCCTCTTTACATTCCGATCTTGCGAACTTCCAGCTTCAGACTTTTCTCCATAAAATGGAACCTTCCTCTTCTTGTTATCCCTCTCTTTCCTTGACTGCATCCCATTATTCTCAATCAGAGCAGCTTTCTGTACTACTCCCGCATAAGTTTCAAGCTCAAACATAGCCACCCTATCTCTGATCCAAGGCTCCAATCCTTGCTGAAATTTCTTTGCTTTTTCTTCCTCAGTGTTAGTATACTTTGTCACAAACCTTGACAACTCAGTGAACTTCTTCTCATATTCTAGTACAGTCATGTTCCCTTGCTTTAACTCAAGAAATTTTAGCTCCATCTGATTCTGCATGTACTTAGGGTAATACTTGTCCAGAAATAACTTCTTAAATCTCTCCCAAGAAACCTGCTGAGTGACTTCCATAGCTTTTACTGATTCCCACCAATAGATGACTTCTCCCTTCAAGAAGTAAGTGGCATACGGCGTCTTCTGATCGTCTCCTAACTGTACCAACTCAAAAGCCCTTTCCATCTCCTTGATCCATGTGTTTGCTATCACTGGATCAGTGGTATCATGAAATACAGGTGGATTCACATTCTGAAAAGCTTTGAAAGTGACAATTTGTCTAGGTGGTACTGGTGGTTCAGGTGGTTGGTGTGGCTCACGGTTATCTTGGTTTTCAATTCGTTGTTGAAGAGTTAGTTGTTGTTGAGCTATAGCATTGGTTTGCTGTTGCAAGGTTTCCAGTAGTCGAAGAATATTTGGGTCTGTGGTGAAGGTGGTTGTTGGGTTCTTCTTTTTGGGAGGCATGATCCTGAAATAAGAGTTGTGTCAAAACAGATATGAATGATAAAATGATTCGAGGGTATCGCATGGCATTCTCATTTACATATGGGGTCAAGTTTCCAAATTAAGCAGATATGATGATAAAAACATAAAATAACAGTTGAGAGCAAATGGAACAATAGCACATAATTATTGAAATTTTAAAGGTCACAGTACATAGGATTGGGACATAGTCTGATTCTAGGAATAACAGGCTTATTTAAAGGAAAGACGGAAACAACTGGGGATTCCATAGAGTCTGATAGTACAACAACATGAAAGGTAAATGGAAAGAACTAAGGCTCCACTCCATCTGAACGGGGCTTGGTAGTCTTTTCCTCTCGAAGCGTCTTCACAATGCTCTGGAGCTCATCCGCCACCATCTGAATGACATACTGGCTGGTACGGTCCCGGTGCGCTGGCATCTCCTCAAGCTTAGTGTTGACGTACCCAACCAAGGTCTCAAGTCTCGCAATCATCTGCTCCTTGGGCTTCCCTTCATAGTTTCGGCTGTCCGGATACACTGTTCTTCAGTCGGTCTATCAGTCGGTCGTACTTGCCCTGAAGCATATCGAACTCGCGCCTCAACTCAGCATACACGGAGAAAGCAATAGTGTCGTCCGACCCAGAGGATGACGAGGAATGCGCCCTTTGCTGACAACCAATAAGAGGAGTATTAATAATAATTTACTTTACCTACTCTCTCGCGTAGTATCTATAACCTACACACAAATCCTATAACCTATTTGGGCTGTCCAGGGACTCTAAACCGTAGCTCTGATACCAAAACCTGTCACACCCCCAACTTAAATAGCAAAATAATTATAGCTATTACATCATTTTAATGAGTATTACACAACCAAAATCCAAGATCTTACAGTTTAGGGTTTGGAACAGCCCAACACTACCAACTATTACATCTGATTACAAATACCGAGTCCTCACACAACTATTATTACTTATTCTACCTGAGCTCGAACATAAACATCAGCATCACAGGTCTTACGGGCAGTCTGCTTGAATCTAACCATGGCTGCTAGCTGTAATATCAGGGTAAAGCAAGAAGTGAGCCAAAAGCTCAACAAGTGCTAACAATACAACGCAAAGCATAAATCGAGATATACCTTTAGGAATGACAATGGAATGACATAATCAATGATAATCGAGAGATAAAACTTATGTGAGTTGGCATCATTTTGCTTACATCAAAACAAATTTTAAAACCATTCTTAATCAAAATCATTTTATGACGCTACGGATTACAGCCGGTGATCAGCCGCGAAGTAATCCCGAACCTCGCTGGGTTCTAAAACATTATTGGGAATCCCTAGGCAACTTTTAAGCCTAATATAAGTGTGGAAAGGACTCGCGTCTCAGTCCAGATCCACCATTCAAGAAAACATTTGTCCCCCTTTGGGACTGAAAAATCCACCTTTTATTCATTTCGAAAACTGATGCCGATTTATGACAAAATCTCTTTTGACTGAAATCATTTTTATCAGGGGATTATAGATCAACTTGAAACACTGGAATTCTGACTCTAAATCTCAGGGCCATGATCTACTAGACTTTACTATATTAGGGTAATCGAGAGATTTCCATAAACAAGAATTTTGACAAGGAAATTAAGCAAGGCTATTGGATAATATGAAAGAGTAATGCCAAACTAGGCTTAAAGCAATGGTTGTAGACAAGGTATAGGTATTAGAACATCAAGGAGATAAGCATCACTGGTTCCAATAGGATAGAGGTGCTAAAATATAAAGGAAGTGATCATCAGCTCAAGATATAACAGGGCATCAAGCTTTAGGGTAAGGATAGGGTTATCAAACAATCATGAATGAATTTAAGAAAAGATTGGCTTTTAGATATCAAGATAAAGTTTCTATCGAGGTTATTTCAAGAGTTGAATCAAAGCATCAGGGTGCAACATCAAGATTTCTCAGGGATCAATAGCATGATAATCAAAAGGATCAATAAGGTATTATAACACATCTCTATTTTATCATGGCATTAAACTATCATGAAAGACTTTTGAACTACTTGCAATACGTACTCGAGGGTTCATGGCATCTCTATGTAACTCAAAGATAAACAAAAGATACTCTTGATTTAAATATATCAAAATGACTCAGGATAATTGCATCGATATATATATGAACTGGTTACAGTAAATGCGAAGGTCAAGTTGAATCACTTGCCTTGAGATAGACTGGTCTGGTCTGACTGGTAGGAGCAACAACTGGAGCTTCACTCGACTTTTATGGCAAGTTTTCCCTCGTCTCGAGATCCTACATAAATAATAATAATCCTCATTATAATATATTCTTTCCATCTTAACCTATTTACAACCCGAAATTAAACATGGATGGCACTTAGGCCTATACACACTTAATTCATATCCACCATTTATATTTTCAAATGTACACTCGTAGCCACATAATCACATATCGTATATTAATACCAAATAACATCATATACACCATAATGCCACACTAGGCTTGGATGATCTCGACTCACCACTTAAGTTACTTGGTCGCTAACTAAACGAAGTCTTCGAATTTGGGCTTCCTAACTCAATGTGCCTTTCCTAAATTATCCAAAACCTATTGACCCTCACTTGTGCCTTTTGTTCTACTGACCTTATACTATCTTACAACTATGGTGGTCGACCTAATACTCACTTCTAAGTGTCCTAAAACTATGTGATAAGTGAAAGTGCTCACTGGTGCAAATTTCAGAATGGTAACTAAGGTTTCTTGAGTGCATTAGACACTCTTAAACTACAAGTTTTTCTTCAAAATTTTTACACAAGACTCTCCTGACCTAAGGGCATCTCTCAAGCTTGATGTGGCTCAAAGGCCTGGCTTGGGCCTTCTTGGGCCTAAGCTAAAAGTCCAAGGTTCCCCTGTTTTTCTGGGCAGAAAATGCCCTGACTTGAGTTAACTTGTGACACATGGTTCTAGCTCATATCCTATGAACTATGGTTGGATAAACTTCTCTGACATACCCTCTAACTAAGGCCCAATTGGGCCTAATGAGGGCCTACCCATGACATGGCCAAATCTCCCTATTTCTAAGTTGCAACAAAACTGTCCCCTGCTGGACAGATTTTGTTATTCTACTTGTGCACCTAACCAAATGACATGCAAACCTCCAACCAACTCCTAAAACCTATTATATACTCCCCATACTAACTTCTGGTGGCTTGGGCCTCAAAGTGCACATCAATGACATGGTCAAAACTCACTCTAAACTCAGGGTACTAAACTGATTTTTCTGCAGAAACTATAACTCTCATTTTCCAAGGTTTTGACTTGACAAACCCAATTATCAACAACTAAATACTTAAACCAAGACCTATACTTGGTGTTCTACTGAACTAACTCCCTTTTTCTCAAAATACCCTTGGTGAGATCATCCTTACCTATGGTGCAACTATGGCAAAATAAAAGAGACTACTCTTAACAAATCATAAACCTTTATGCTTTTGAAACAACAAGATATATATTTTTATAAAAGATAACCACAAATTATTACCATGCAACAAGAAGCATAAATCCATATTATCACATTATTCCTACTGAAATTAAGGCTCACTAACAAAATCTTTTCCAAATGGTCAAAATCTTACAACAAACTAAGAGAATTCCACATGCATGCATGCCTTCGGGTTTTTCAAACCAAAACAACATATTTTCTACATATATTCCATCTTAAAATTGACATGCAAGCCTAGCCTATGGTATACCTAGATGATCACTTAGCATGCAAGGAGTTTTATCAAATTTTCACCACCAAATTCAAGTCATTATCACATAAACATGCAAAAATTGATCAAAACTACAAGAATGATTTCAAGGACCATTCATTCGGCTCCCATATGGTCATGGCCGAATGAAATGGATGGAAATGGCCATTAAATCATCAAGATTTTCCTTCTCATGACTTGGCACTTATCCATTCATTGTAGTCCTCTCAAAAACAACCTTAAATCCATAAGAATCAAGATTGTATTTTGAGTTTCACTAAAACCTTTACATGCAACTTTAAAACTTAAACTTTTTACTCAAAACTCTTTGGAATATATGTGATCATGATATAGGAAGTAATATTTACTTGTATGGGAGGTGGGAACTTGAATGTGGAATGAAGAAAAGGGGAGGGGGTAGGATTTCGGCAAAAAAGCCGAGAGGAAAGGTGGGAGGAGGGAGAGGAGAGGGAGGAAAAATGTAGAAATGGTGGAGTGATCATCATGATTGTTTGGTTTTTATTTGCCCACAAGTGAGTGGATGTGAGAAGTTACAAGAGTAACCCTCTAGCCAAAGTTAGGCAAGTTTGCATGCAAGGTCAAGGAGGTAATTTGGCTAGCAAATTGTGAGTTAGTGGGGTGGTTATTGACTCTTTAGCCCTTTGGTTAAATAGAAGAGAGTTTGCATGCAAGGTTATTCATGTAATTTGATAATTATTAAGCAACTAATTTCCAAAGATTTATTTTTATATAATAAAGTACAAGTTCAAAAATTATAAAATTTATACCATAAAATAACTTGGATTTTTAGAGACTTTATAAAATCATTTTCAAAATTTGTGTACAAAATGTCTTTTAAAAGAAAATTTTTTTCCAAAGCTTAGAATATTCCTTATAAATCAAAAATAAAGAAATTAAATAAATTCTTGCTTTGAAAAAAAATCATATACTACCCAGAGCAAATTTAAAATGCAGAAATTTTCACTCACACAAACGTACAAGCATTGAATATATTTTTATTTAACTTAATATTATTCACAAATAATATTACATAAAATGCCGGTCGTAACATATCAGTTACTGGATTATGGTTTAGAATTTTCTAAAATCCCTATTTACTGTGATAATCAAAGTGCTATTGCTATGAGAGGTAATCCAGTTCAACACTCAATGACAAAGCACATCAGCATAAGGTACCATTTCATAAGGGAACATATGGATGAATGTACAATGGAATTGCATTTTGTTCCAACAGATCAACAGCTAGCAGATATCTTCACAAAACCACTATGTGAAGCTACTTTTATAAGATTGGTAAATGAACTTGGAATGGTTTCAGGTTCTTTCTCTAAATCTGCTTAGTTTTTGTTCTTATGCATCAGACTTTATGATCAGTGTTTACAGATTGTATTATCTATATATAATCTGTGCTTAATTTGAAAATTCATTAAATGCTGATTGTTATCTGATGTGGATTTATATACTCTGATAAGTATTTTGAATGTTCTGTGACTATTCAATCCAATGAGGATAATTGTGCTAGATGCTGACCTAGTAGTCTTTAACATATTAGAAATCCCATGTTTGAATTAGTTGTTTGTGGAAACTCATTAACACAAGCAGATTCTGATATTGAGCTTAGTCAAGTTTACTTTGTCTATCTTATTACTAAGTCACAAACTAGATTCTTGTTTCTAATCTGTCAAATTCTGATGTCAGTAAATCTTAAGAATGAACTAAGTGATGATAAGCCTTACTTATCAAAAGAAAAGAAAAGAAAAGAATAAAAGTCAGGTACTCCTTCGAGATCTAGAGTAAAAATGTGGAAGGGAAGACCCAAGTGCATTGCCGGTATTAAGTAATATGCATTAGAAAAGCAAAAAAATTTCTTGGTGACTTTTCACACTCTATGATTACTGGAGAAATACTCTGATAAAAGCATAAATTCTGATAAGCAATCGTGACTCACTTACACTGAGAAGCCACTGTAAAAAGGAACTTCAAAAGATGCATAAAATGAGCACAAACAGTTGAGGTGGACTCTTGCATAAATTTGTTTTATAGTAGACATCATGACTGATGACAGATTTTAAGCATTTTTCTTAGTTATGCCTTATTTCTAAGATGTACTGAAGTTGATCAGACTTTAATCTTTATCTAATATTTTTCTAAATGCACACACTTTCACTCCATATGAATGATGAAAATTGATGTGGTGATTAAGTTGTTTTTTATAAACAGTTAAGTGTCATTTGCATAAATTCTGAGGACAAGTTCTGATGGAAGTTCTGATGATTAAACTCTGAAGAAAACACGTCAATATTTGTATGAAGAATCACAGAAAAAGATATTCACTTTTTGAGTACAGAAGCCATGTTCTAATGACTGTTAAAATCTGATATAAGTTAAGTTCTGATATTAAATCCTTATGGAATCTTTGATGCTTACGTGGCATTTTTCTTTACTTGACTTATTTGTGGTAAAATCTGAAACAGTCATATTTAAATCAGAATAATTTGGGCGAGATAAAAACAGTCATAATCATTATGGGTTAGTGGTTAACGTGTACAACCTGAAAACCTGCATGTGCATGGTAATTATTGCTTATGTTACGTGCCCATTAACTCCTCTCTAGCCATTTTTGACTGCTCACACGGTGCCAGGTGTAAAGTGTATATTATGCTTCAAAAATATAACTGTTGAGTGGAGAGAGTATATATATGGGAGTTAACAGATTTTATAATCTTTTACTTACTTTTCTATTTTTCATCTCTCTTATTCTCTCTCTCTCTAATATTCTCTGAAGCGTTTTCTTTCAGGACTTTTAACAAACACTTTGCAAACATTCTCCTTCTCACTTAATTTCTTACAGAGATGGCACCAAAAGACATAATTTTTAATGGAGCTAAGTTTGTTCCTAACAACTACTCCGCCATTCTTAGCAAGGCTGAAGCTCCATCAGAACTTCACTTCATACAGGATTTTCTCGCTAATTCTGATATTGGGTATGCTCTAACCCAACCTGATGCAATCTCTGAAACTCAAGTGCTGGAGTTCTGGAGAAGTGGAGTATATGATGATGGTGGTGCTCAAGGGTCCCCAAGTATAATCTTTTGATCAGGGGAGGACGAGCATGTCGTAACTTTGGCTACAGTATGCCAAGCACTACAGCTACCTGAGAACTGCGCCTATTCCACTGTTGAGGAGCCAGTTCTTCAAAATATGATGGCCAGTCTGGGGTATGAAAGGACATTGGCCAAGCTGGGTCAATTGAAGAGACCTTACATAAGGAGGGAATGGAGTTTCTTCTTTGACTGCATTACCAAGGCTTTTGCAAACAAATGTTCTAAATTTGATGCAATCCCCATATTCAGTCAAAAAATCGGGTATGCTCTCATTAATCAAACTGATTTTGATTATGAAAGTGCTGTCTTAGGTTTCATTGGGGATAGGATGACAGAAGATAGAAATACTGTTTATTTTGCTAGATTCTGTCAGCTTATTTATAGTTTTTGTTGTGATGATAAGCCCCAATCAGCTAGTGAATTAATTCCATCTTTCAGACTAGCTAAAAGAGTTTTTAATGACTTATTATCTACTGATAATAAGAAGGCTGTGTTAAGACCCCTCCAAATATCTTTATCTGTCAAACAAGCCTTAATAATCTATGATCTAGTGAAATACACTGCATTATATCCTGATGTCCAACCATCAGAACCTCAACCATCAACACCTACCACCTCTACAGAACACCTCAGACTTCTCAACCATCAACACAAACAAACAGACCTTCATCTTCCAAACCTTCTAAGAGAACACAGTCTGTTTCTCAACCTCCACAAAAGAGAAGGAAGATGATTCTCATAGATGAGTCTGAGAGTGAAGAGGAGACAATTAAACCACGAGTTCAGGCATCTGAACCTGTGATAATTGAAGCTGAGAATGTTACTTCTCAAAAAGAAACAACAGCTCAAAGTTCTGATACTTTGAAGAGGAAATTTGTAAATTCTGATGCTGCTGAAGCAACTCCTTCATTGGCAAGGAGATTGAAGAAAATGAAGGCAAGGAGGTATTTGGCTACGGCTATATCAGAAGATACTTAAGAAGATGAGGAAGGGGATCAGGAATCTCTGATCTCACAAGAACCAATTATTATTGAAGCCCTTCCATCTCAAGCCAAAGACACTGCTAATGACACAGTTCTAACCCCTCCTGTCTCTCCTATTAAAGCTACAGATGAGGCTAAAGAACAAACTGATATTTCTGAAATAGATATTCATAATTTGAATATACTTGAAGTTCTTTATCTCGAAGCTCCATCTACATCAAAGACACCAGCTCTGGAGATAAATTCTGCTGATCATAATTTAGATGATGTTATTCCTGAATCTCCAGTTTCTTCACACACTGTTGAGCTATCAGAACATAATGAGTCTTCCTCAAGTTCTGATGACAGTGTTTCTGCTGAGACTCCATTACTTATTCTGGGCAAGGAAGAATTGGTGAAGAAGTTTGTTAAAAAGGAAGCACCTATTCCTTGGGAGGATACTCACAGAGGTGTTGAGTGGACCAAGAAGTGGAATGAATCAGATTTTATTCCATGTTCTAAAATTCTGACAGAGCATATTGCAAAAGCTGATGAGTTTCTCACAAATGCTGATTTCAAGACACAACTCAAGATCACAGCTCTGTCTAAACATCTTCAAGGTCTACATACTTCTACTCATTAAAAGGTTGATACACTCAGAGAACAAGCTGATAAGCTCGATCAGGTGCTCAAGCTTGACAAAAATAGGTATATCAGACCTATTTCTGAAAAAGTTGCAGCCATTGAGAAAACTCAAGAGAAGCAACAGGCCCAAATTGTTGAGGTTCTGGTTAATCAAGCTTCTCAGAAAGCTCAATTGGATGAAATCCAATCTTCAGTTGAACTTCTTCTTTCTCTCTTACTTCCTGATGATGCCAAAAAAAGGGGAGAAGGTAGTTAAGTCCAAATGCTCACCTACTCAAGAACTGAAGAAAAAGGATGATAAAGGTGATGACCAGGGAAACTCTGAAAAGAGCAAAGGTCAAAGAAAAGTTCAAGGAAAATCTTCTATTCAGAACAAGTCAAGTTCTGATGCTGTGAATGCTCAAAGACTGAAGTCAAGTGGTGATAAGCAAAGTCTGATGTCAAGTTCTGATATTCTAATTCAGTCATGATCTGAAGACTCTCAGAAGTTCTTGCAAACTCTGAAGTTAAAGGGGAAGAAGACTACTGTTTATTAAAAAGATCTTAAAATCCTGACACTTGATGAAGAGATAGCAAGAAGATTATTTCTAAAACACAATCCAGGAATGGATTTAGAAACTCTCAAGGAGGAAGAAGCTAGATTTGCTGCTGAGAAGACAAATCCTAAGTCTAAAGCTTCTGATGCAAAGAGACCTCCAAGGCCTAAGGAGAAAGGCATTGTGATCAAGGAGAAATCAATCACTGAGGCATCTAAAGCCAAAACAAGATCACAAATTGAGATTGATTCTAAATCAAAAGGAAAAGAAAAGGTTGGTGAACCTTTAAAGAAAAAGAAAAATTCTTCCATTCCAGTCTATCAAACTACATTGCATGATGATGATTTGATAGAAGATGAAACTGTTCAAATTCTGAAAAGAAGAAAGATAAGTGAAGATTCTAAAATAACCTCTGACATTGCTCAAATTGTTGTTCAGAGTAAAGGACATGAAGGTACAGAAGAAACAGCAAATTCTGATCAAGCTATCAAGACATCAACTATTGACAATGCTCAAGTTGATTTGAATAAATTAACAATTGCTGATAAGAAGAAGCTGTTATGGAAGAAAGCTACTCCAGTTGAACCAAAATCCAATCTCATGATTAATCAACTTGCTACATTTGGGTTGAAAGCCAAACAACCTAGAGATAGAGCTGGATTAAGTTCTGAAGAAGAGAAGATTCAAATAGGAGTAGAGGTTACTCTAGGAGATCCTTTCATATTGACAGACAAACCATATGAACAAATCAAACAAAGGCACCTTGACAAGGTGTTGTCTGCTTAAGTTGTGATAGATGCTCATGATAAGGAGAATCTAAAAGAGAAATTAATCTTATTTCTTAATGATGAAAGGACTTATAGATTAGCTGATTCTGATGTATTAAAGAAGTCTATCAGAGAACTTCAACATATTCATTATCTTCTGGAAGAAAAATCTAATGTTACAAGAAGATGGTCAGAATATATTTTGAAGGCTATAAGAGATCTATTCAGAATCTCTGGTACGAAGATTTCTCATTACAGTCCAATGATTACTGAAGGTGATGGAAGAGAAATTCCTATGCTGAAGAATTCTGCTAAGGTGGAAGTTATTCTGAAAGGAAGATGCTTATGTTATAATGAAAACTCTTCATATACTAAGGTTATCAGACTTGGTGATGGATTTGAAAGAACATCCATTCAAGCTCTCAGAACAACCATTTATCAAATTGGTGATAGTAATGAAGAAGAACTGATGCAGGTCAAAGCATAGTTAGCTGAAGTTCTGAAGAAATCTGAAGATAATCTGATAAATAATTTTGTTAAAATTCATTATGGATTCAGATTGTTTCAGTGATGTTGGTAAAGCTGGATGTTTTGTAAGTTGTAATTTATAGTCTTATTAAACTCTTAATGCATTTGAACTTAAGTATTTTTGACATCATCAAATCTATTAACTTGTACATTCTTGCATAATTACAAGTTGGGGGAGATTGTTGGATGTATTTGAGATGTCATGTCTAATATGTTTCATGTTTAATTTTCAGATCTTAACTAACAGGAAATATCAGTACTTACTGGAATCAGGACTTACTGGAAGTCATGACTTAAGGATATCAGAACTTAGATTATCAGAAGATAATATCAGAAGATGGATATCAGAACTTAAGTACTGGAGGACTAACAGTTAAGGAAGGAAGCTAATTTACAGGAAATAAGATCTAAACTAATACGGAATAAGATATGCATGGAAAGAGTTCGAGGACTAGAAGAATTATATAAGATATCTGGTTGATATATTTTAGGAGACAGAATTATATTCCATATCAACTAGAAGTTATCTTGTAACTGTGTGTCTATATAAATACAGACATAGGTTTACTCTATAAGAGTTACGATCATCGAGAAGATCGTATATTGTAACCTAGCAGCTCTCGTGATATTTGTTCATCACTGAGAGAGAATAGTTCCATTATAACAGAGTTTTTTATATCGAATACATCTATTTTCTGTTAATTGTGCTTTAAATCGATTTGATTGTATCCTACACTGTATTCAATCCCCTTCTACAGTGTTGTGTGACCTAACATAAACGCTATTAGTTTTCGAAGAAAACAAACTTTGAAAAATGACCGTATTTACGAATTATCGAGGATTACGGGAATCAAAATATAATTACGAATTTAAAACCCTACAGATTTATATCTAAGAATGATACTTCAAAACATAAAGAATAAATACAAAAGGATTTACGCCGCGAACCGTTTACGAGAAATCATTACGAAAACGATTAAGCGACTGAACAAATGCGTTAACGAATAAATAAACGTATCATGCTAACCAACCATGGTATAAAAGTAACCATGGTTACTTTATCAAATAGTAAGATAAGCTATATAGGCATGATCACCTAAAGCTAAGGAATAGTGAAGCTAAAGACTAAAACCAACTAGATTAGCTTGTAACCTAGGAAAGCTAGTAAGATTTGTCCAAGATATGATAAAATAACACTAGCTTAGGTTATATACTAAAAGATATACAAACATATAACACAAGTCTTATTCAAGAAGCAAGCAAGAAGCTCACAAAATCTCTCTCTCTCTCTCTCCCCAAAAACTCAATGCTGATTTTCAAGAACACCATGGAAAACAAAATCATATCTCATGATCTACTCATTCAAAAATCACCAAATGTTTAACAAACCTCTTTCGTATCATGGGTAAGTCATGAACCAAATTTAATGCCCATCCATGAAGTTCTCAATTTTATAAAAATGTTTGAAGTTGAGGGTGAATAGTAACTCCAAAAATCACTAACTTGTTTTCTTGATTTTTCATGAAAGTTTAAGGCTCCTAAAGCTAGACCAAGGCTTCATCAGGGATCTTAGGACTTTATTAAGTATTAAAAAGCTTAAGGAAGGTATAAACATTCATCCAAACTTTGTTTAAGTTTTAAGTTTCAAGAAAAGTAAGTATCTTGGATATAAGTATGGTTTTGATGATTAATTTAATATTATCTTGATGTTTAGTTAATTAGTTTTAAGGTTGATGATTTTTGCCTCAAGAACATGATGTTCTTGAGAGGAGTTAGTTTTGAGGTGATGATTTGATGGTTGTTGATGGTGGTATAATGACTTAAGACGTAAACGAAACTCGAATCGTAATCGTAACCTCGTTAAAACGAACAAAACTCACCTTAAGTTTCTGCAGATGTTCCCCAATGTATAAACTGTAGTTTATTAAAATGTAACACTTTATTATGATAGAAAATATTATAAAGATCTTTTAGACACTTGAATCACTTGATTCCGATTTACGGATCAAAAGTTATGACCATTTTAGTAAAAGGGATTTACGCGACAAAACTGCTACAAATTACGAATTTTGTAAATATAAATGATCGACTTAAAAATATTTAAAAATCATGAAATTTTTACAGAGAGTAAGAAATATAGTTTATTAACTTCCATAAAAATTTCAAGTAAAAATTTTGATTTTTCAATTTTATAAAAATATCGGAGACGAGGTCGCGGGAAGTACGAACGTCAAAAATAACACATGTTTGGAAACTGCCACTTCGGGATTTTTATACCAGTTACCAGAAAACCATTTTGAAATAATGTGTTCCAAATTTCATCTAGATCGCGCACGCAAAAAAGTGTTCAATTAAGTTAACGGTTTGAGAGATAACAATATTTTAGTGAAAGCAGTTTAAATTGTAAAACTCCGTAGTTGACCGAACTTTTGAAATACTTTTCACCTAATTAAATTCATTTTATCAAGACAAAACTTTTAGGATAAATATTAAAAGCACTCAAGATGCTCCTCGAGGTGGTTTCTTATTAAAATATTAATTTTACGAATTATTAAAAATGATAGAGTGTGAGTCGCGTAATAGTAATATTCGGTAAAGTCAAATCTAGAAGACCAATTTGACCGTCCGTTTCGACCAAGGCGTGATACTTATTTCGAGTCGGTCGAATAATGAAAATTATGAAGTATTGAACTTATTAGAAATATAAGTTGGTGATGAGAGTAGAAATACAGATTAAGATTATGATGTTTGTTGATTAGAAAACCCGAAATGAGAGGAAGTCGGGAAACGTATCTTAGACTCCAGGCAAGTTTTCAAACCCTACATTTTAAAACTGTTGTATGGTGTCATTTTCAAATAAATACTATATATATACATGATGTTGTATTACAATATTCACTAATTGTGATATATTATATCGTATGATATATTAATGATTTTGGTATATGTAGATTATCGAATTTCAATCGATAATGCTAGCGAGTAGCGTTGTATATATGAAGAGTATATTTTAGACTGAGGATCGGTCAGTATAATTTGATAAAAACCCGGAAGTATTCCAGAGATGTTTTATTTAAGAATATTTTAACGCCACCATAAGTGTGATGTATGATTATAAGACCGAGAGTCAGTGAGAGTTTTAAAACGAAAACCCGGGAATCATCCCGGAGATGTTTTGGACGATTAAAGTCCGTACTTATTTTATTCTAAGGGACTCGATGTCCACTTGCAAAACATTAAATACCTCGAATATATTTAAAAGAATTTCGAAAGATCGTATTGCCTCAACTACATTTGTTTACTTGAGCAACGAATATTATTTCAAGCTATTCATTCAATATAGGAGAGTAATCTCCAATGATTATTTATTCCAAACCTGATTAAGTATATTATTAAAGATTACTTTAATTACTTAAACATAAATTGGTTGAGGAATATTAATTCAAATATTCTTTTAAACTATATTTATTCGAGGTTTAATTATTTAATAATTAATATTTGATTATTAAGTATTTATTTAATGATTTAAATATGATTTAATAATCATAAAACCTGATTTAAAATACAATATGAATTTCAGAAAATCATTCGAATAATTTCAGATCGTCGAAGAATATTATCTCAACTTATTTTAAATATTTTGAATATAGCTTCAAAAGAAACTCCCCCTTATTTAATTAATCTGTTGACAACGGTCAACTCACATCCTTAGTACTTCCTCCGAAAATTCTCGGAAGTACATATATATCAATACAAATCAAAGTGTACCTATCAACAAGCAATATGCTTGGGGAACAGTATAAGTTCCAGATATATGATGGGATTGTTACAAGGACAAGGAGGGGTAGACTCCAGTACTTCGTGGACTGGGGAGACTACCAATTTACTACCACATGAGAAGGTATCTTATATACTGATGAACATGTGGAGTATGCGTACCTGATAGGGATGAACGCAAGACCGTGTCTTGAGAGGGATAGACACGAAGTTTATACCTGAGAGGGATGGACACAGAAAAGTCCCGAATGCGGCCAGGGTGATAACCGATAATAAAAAGGAATCATCCTTCTACTAGTAGAAAAGGTTACTATTTCCGTAGTACGACTGATCATCGTATGTGGTGGCTCTAGTGATTGTCCTATATTCTTCCAATTGGAATTGAGATGCAATACTATAACCCAAGCCTAGGCGCTGGGTTTACCATTAAGGTATTTACAAACTAATAAGTCAATCAAAAAATTATTTTGAAAAGAGGTGTGTATCATCAAGAAATCTACTTTGAATAAATATGTATCCTTGTACGTAGTAATATTATTTCCTTTAACAGTCTTTTCATACTGTTAATTATTATGGCTGAGCATTATTGCTCACTCTTGCTTTCTTTTAAATGTCACAACACAACATATTACCAGTATGTTGGCATGGGACTTAGTCACTCGAAATCATGGGGAGAATTCCTTACAGCTTTGTCTCAGGTGGACCAGAGTATCCAGATATGTATAAGATGTTAGTAGTAATTATTGTAACTTCATGTAGAGGTTATGAATAATTGTTTAAGATCCTGTAAAGTACTTTTGAGTGTAATAAAATAAGATTACATTTTGTACATCATTTCTAAGGCTATAACTTGTGTGAGTGTGTGCGTGAGATTAGGGTTTGTTGGATTATTGAATCAATACAGGTTACAGATGAGTGAAGGATGACATGACGATCCAAATTCCTGACCCCGGATTTGGGGGCGTTACAGAAATGGTATCAGAGCATTAAGTTATAGTACTTAGAGACGAGAGTGTTAGGATTTTGTCTAGATGCGAGATTTCGTAAGAGCTCATATAGAGTTCATTATTGGACTACCGGATGTAGCCCCAAGGTGTAAGTCAGGATAAGTGTATATTTGAGGAATTAAAGTGTGACTAATAGAACCATTGGAGATTATCAGAATGATAAGAAAAAAAATTAGAATCATATATGATTTGGCAAGGATGTGGATGTAGAACTCGGAGCTGAGTCTCCGGGGCATTTGGGGTAAAGACGATCTTACCAACACCATATATAAATTTTGATAACACGAGCCTTGTTACTCGTAGTTCTTTATAGGTTGCCCATGAAGGGGAATCACATGTGAGAACCATAAAGTCTAATTATTAATATACAGTTGAGGTTATTGGCCCAAACTAGTTGAAGGTGTCATTTTACCAATGAGGATGTGAATATCGTATTAATAACGAATTCAGCAGAGATAGGGTCTGATATACCCTTGAGGATTTTTATTTCCATTAAGGAAGATTTGAATATAATATTTAAATGTCATCATAAGATAAGTAGAGTACATGATATTATTAGTGCGCTTAACATGTAAGGTTATGATGTTTTAGCTCAGAGATCAAGAGCATCGAGAATTGATGGCATGTCTATAATTAAATGGCATATGATTACAACGAGTGATGGTTTGATCTTAGAACCTTTTAAAAGGATATACCAGTGAGTCTAGAGCGGAATTTCTCGGTAGGTATGATGTCAGAGACTACGTATATAAACTCGTAGACCTTTAATATATTCGATAACATCTGTTCAATTACACACACATGCCACCGAACTTATGGACTACATTGAGATCCCTAAGAGATCTCTTTGATCTGTTCCCAGGGGGAACTGGCCACTTGTAGTTAGTAACAGATGCGTGTAGCAGGCAACTATCGGCTTAACAGATATTTTTGGAATATTTCTGAGTAAGGTCTTCGAGATAAAACATCGGAATGATAGATATACGTGCAAAAGTCAAGTTAGTAAGCGATTTTAAAATGATGTTGAAAGAGAAACTATTTGAAACATGGAATTACGAAGAAGAAGAGGTGGGATCATCCTCAGATGGATAATGATGAGAGTTAGGATAATCAGTGAAATATTTTGGCACCTACTCACTATCACGTTACTCCCTCCAAACTGTTGATCATTCGTATTGCCTTGATAAGTCATATCAGGAAATCTTTTTCGTTCCCTATTTTGAACTTATGATGTGACCATCATGAATAGTCTTTCTCCGCATCAGGACTTGTTCAATTCTTTTAGTTGATCAATGAACTTTCATTCATATATTATGATCTTTTTGTTCGGCTCAGAGCTATTTATACTTTATTTCAATTATCCATGGATTTTTTTTCTCCTCAATTTATTGACGAAATTTTATAATAAATATCTTCATTTGATTCTTCTTTCATACTTACTCTTCTCGGTCGAGATTGTAAATATTTAACAAATTGTTAAAAACATGGATGATCTAATACCCATAGATTCCTCGGGAATCCTTTTCTTCTAATCGGGATGAAATTGTATATTAAACTTTGAAATCATAGTAAGGGTATCAATTTGATATTGGTGTTCCGAATTCAATTCTATTTGAGAATCTAATAAAGTATGTGAACGAGAACACCTCGGAGTGTACCCTTTTATTGGCAAGAAATATTTGATAAGAGGCTATCGATTGTTCCGATGCCAAGGTCACTCGATTCAGAGTTATAATTATCTTTCTCGGCCCAAATTGGAAAACTCTTTATTTTCAAATCGTCATCCAGGTAGCCACAAATTCTTTAGTGGTTACGATATTGAGATTTTCTTTTTCGAACAAACTGAAATATGCTTAGTTGCATATGTTCTCATGAACGACAAGTTAATGTCCTAACTAGTCAAAATTTTAATTAATATGATGAAAGTCTAGCTAATCGTTCTAGTTGGCTTCTATGGGCCAAACCAATTGTGCTGGCCATTTTCTTAGCCGGTTGATAATATTGCTTGATATGGACTAGTTATTATTTTGCTAGTTCCACTTCCAATCAAATTTTTATTATTCCATAGTGCATTATATATGTAAAATTTAATTGTTGATGAAATTTTCAAAGAATGATTTAATTGAGACCTAACCAGGTCGACCACTCAAACGAGAATTTATATTCAGTTTTATGAAATATTTTGTTCCTAAAATATTATATTCTTTTGTTTATATAAAGAATATCCGATTAAAGTCATAAACTGATTGAAGAACAATATACTTCCCTATTTGTTAATCATTGAATAAAATTCCTTATTTCAAAATAACATCTCTTTGAAACCTCAATGGTTAACCTTTGGTTGAGGATGTTATTCAAAATTTCTTTCATTACTCGAAAAGAAAAGTATTCTTTCATTGGGTAAATCTTATAAGTATTGTTCGTATGATGTTATTATTCAGCAATCATTGCTTTCAAGGAATATTCTCTATAACATCAAAATATAAAATTCTAAGGACATGAAATGATAATCCTTGTTGTATTCTTCCTTCCAAGTAATAAATCTTTTGAGTCTTGCGACTCTTTTATTCAGAGCTCATTGTTTTTTCAGATATTAGATTTTGAAATCTTGTTAAGAATGTCTAAATTACATCGATATCGTGAGAATCATTTTGTTTCAAGACTGATTGCCTTCCGAACAAAGAGATGTATAGTTGAGAACCAATTGTTGTACTATGAGATTGAAGACTTAGTGCTAAGATGGTGAAATCGGAGCATCGTGATGAGTAAGTTGTTTTAAAAAGAAAATATCATATTTAGTTATTATCATAAGGATCTTTAATATGGTTATAGAAGAACGATAATAGAGATACCAACGTGATTAGTGAGATACGCCTTTATAGAATATTATCGATAGATACTAATAAATTCGGGAAAGACAAAGCATGTATGAATTTGATGTATAGGATTTTCAAAAAGTGAAGGTAAGATTAGTAATAACCCCATGTTAGCAATAATCGATGATAAGAAGAGGATTTTGTGTGAAGTATCATGATATGTCTATACGGCTTAATGACCGTTATATAAGGTGTTCTAATAATAATCTAGAATAATCGCGATAAGGTTCGCATTGGTAGGGACAAAGAGTTTAACTTATGAGAAAATTTCGAATTATTTTTTCCTTACATTGAACACGAGTTAGGGGCTATAGTCAAATTGATCAAGAGTTGTGATTGAGAAATCTATTATCATCAAGGAAAGGCCAATATGGTGACCGACACTTTAAGTAGTAAAAGACAGATTGAGATTAATAAATTTCAGGACAACTGATGAAAAGGATCGCATAAATGAATTTTGAAGTTGAGACAAGGTGAATAGAACCCTTTATTAGGTAACCGGAAGACTTGATGATGCCTGGAAACTTAAAAGGATATTAGTCATGACCGAATATGAAAGGGATATCATTGATTAGGAAAGTAAGTACTCGACATGGTTGAAAGTAAAAATGGAAAGTCGAGGTTTAAAATTTTTGCAATTGCGGCATGTAAATGACCCGAATGGGAGTAAGAGTTAATTATAATAAATATTGAAGGAGGATTATCAAGAACCAAGTTAGCTGTCGTGCTATTTGAGGATTTTGAGTGATAGATTAAATAAGACCGCTTGTTTATTATGCAAACGATAGATGTCCACTCTACAAAATTGTTATGAACGCGGAAGAGATAATTGGGAAAGAGAGACCCCGTGACGACTGCGCAGCGCAAGGACCCAAGATTTAGTTTCACAACGAGGCTATTTCCCAAGATATTTTAAGAAAAAGGACAGACAGAGGCACGACTTAGAGTTCTCAAATCGACAAGTAGAATGAGAGGACTATCCTGACCATTGAAGATACGTCTAGCGGCTTACCTTTTATTTGGAATGGTTTGGGGAATCGCCTATTGTTGACAGATAATTCGTGTAGATGTACTTTCCACGCTAGCATACGAAAAATAGTCGCCGATATCCCTTACGAAGGACAACGTGAAAGAATGAAGGATGACATTGTCAGAGCTGATAGAAGGCAAAGAAGATCGTACATGCCCTATAAAGGCCACTGGTAGCAGGTACCAATAAACGCGAATACGTCTAAGGCACTAGCGAGAATAACAAGTATGACCCAGAAGGTATCGTAAGTACTATAGATATTATACGGGGAATGATTAAAGAAGTCCGACCGATAACGGAAGCTGAGCGTTCCACATGTCTAAATGTGTCAATCAATTGTGTATGAAATGGTGCTTCCTTCAAGATGGAAACAGGACCCGACGTGCCTTACGTTACTACGGGAAGAAATGTTAAATCTGGCGCTAAACGTATAATAGGAGACGAGCGTGTAGAAATGCAATGAGAACTTCTTACATAAAATAATCGACATAGATGATGCGCCGAAATGAGCAAACGTTAAGGAAAAAAACTCTAGCACTAGTAAGAGTGATGGAGGAGGAAACGAATAAGTTAAAGGAGCATTCCAAACACTAGAAGATGCGCTAATAGTCCATATTATAGATTTTTAAGGAAAGAAAGGGAAGCTGAGTCCCAGATTCATAGGACCCTTAAAATTTTTGAGGAGAATAGAACCTCTAGCTTACGAGCTCACCTTGCCTCCTAATCTGCAACAAGTGCACAACATGGTCCACGTGTCAATGCTAAGGAAATACCATGCCAATGCGCGACATGTGTACGAGTAGGCAGGTTTACAATCAGACTTGACCTACGTTGAGCAACCGGTAAGAGTAATGGACCAAAAAGAACAAGTGTTGAGGAACAAGACTGTGAAGCGGGTTAGAATCTTGTGGAAAAAATCAAAATGTTGAAGAGTCAACTTGGGAACTAGAAGACGCAATGAGGAATAGATATCCCCACCTATTTTCTAATTGATTCCGGGACAGAATCCTTGTTAGAGGGGAAGACTGTAATAACTCAAATTTTTGAGACTTTGTAAAAATGTTTAATAAATAGTAACCCTGGAAGACGGGGAAAACTTTTTAGCCCACACTATGTTGTGCATGAGAAATTGAGTTTTAGAGTTGATAACATGATTATACGTACCAAATGAATGTATGTAAACGCTATTAGTTTTCGAAGAAAATGAACTTTGAAAAATGACCGTATTTACGAACCATCGAGGACTACGGGAATCACAATATAATTACGAGTTTAAAACCCTACAGATTTATATCCAAGAATGATACTTCAAAACATAAAGAATAAATACGAAAAGATTTACGCCGTGAACCGTTTACGAGAAATCATTACGAAAATGATTAAGCGACCGAACAAACGCGTAAACGAATTAATAAATGTATCACGCTAACCGTAGTTGACCGAACTTTTGAAATGCTTTTCACCTAATTAAATTTATTTTATCAAAATGAAACTGTTAGGATAAATATTAAAAGTACTCAAGAAGTTCCTCGAGGTGGTTTCGTATTAAAATATTAATTTTACAAATTATTAAAAATGATAGAGTGTGAGTCGCGTAATAGTCATATTCGGTAAAGTCAAATCTAGAAGACCACTTTGACCGTCCGTTTCGACCAAGGAGTGATACTTATTTCGACCAAGGAACGAGAGGAAGTCAGGAAACGTATCTTGGACTCCAGGCAAGTTTTCAAACCCGACATTTTGAAAATGTTATGTTGTGTTGTTTTCAAATAAATGCTATATATATACATGATGTTGTATTACGATATTCACTAATTGTGATATATAATTTCGTATGATATATTAATGATTTTGGTATATGTAGATTACCGAATTCCAATCGATAACGCTAGAGAGTAGTGTTGTATATATGAAGAGTATATTTTAGACCGAGGATCGGTCAGTATAATTTAATGAAAACCCGGAAGTATTCCGGAGATGTTTTATTTAAGAATATTTTAACGCCACCATAAGCATGATGTATGATTATAAGACCGAGAGTCGGTCAGAGTTTTAAAATGAAAACCCGGGAATCATCCCGGAGATGTTATGGACGATTAAAGTCCGTACTTATTTTATTCTAAGGGACTCGATGTCCACTTGCGAAACATTAAATACCTCGAATATATTTAAAACAATTTTCAAAGATCGTATTCCCTCAACTACATTTGTTTACCTGAGCAACGAATATTATTTCAAGCTATTCATTCAATATAGGAGAAGTAATCTCCAACGATTATTTATTTCAATCCTGATTAAGTATATTATTAAAGATTATTTAATTACTTAAACATAAATTGGTTGAGGAATATTAATTCAAATATTCTTTTAAAATATAATTATTCGAGGTTTAATTATTTAATAATTAATATTTGATTATTAAGTATTTATTTAATGATTTAAATATGATTTAATAATCATAAAACCTGATTTAAAATACAATCTGAATTTCAGAAAATTATTCGAATAATTTCAGATCGTCGAAGAATATTATCTCAACTTATTTTAAATATTTTGAATATAGTTTCAAAAGAAACTCCCCTTATTTAATTAATCTGTTGACAACGGTCAACTCACATCCTTAGTACTTCCTCCGAAAATTCTCGAAAGTACATATATACATACAAATCAAAGTGTACCTATTAACAAGCAATATTCTTGCGGAACAATATAAATTCCAGATATATGATGGAATTCTTAGAAGGACAAGGAGGGGTAGACTCCAGTAATTCGTGGAATGGGGAGACTACCAATTTACTACCACTTGAGAAGGTATCTTATATACTGATGAACATGTGGAGTATGCGTACATGAGAGGGATGGACGCAAAATCGTGTCTTGAGAGGGATAGACACGAAGTGTGTACCTGAGAGGGATGGACACATAAAAGGCCCGAATGCGGCAAGGGTAATAACTGATAATAAAAAGGGAATCGTCCTGCTACTTGTAGAAAAGGTTACTATTTCCATAGTACGAATGATCATCGTATGCGGTGGCTCCAGTGAATGTCCTATATTCTTCCAATTGGAATTGAGATGCAATACTGTAACCCAAGCCTATGTGCTGGGTTTACCATTAAGGTATTTGCAGACTAATACGTCAATCAAAGAATTGTTTTGAAAAGAGGTGTGTATCACCAAGAAAACTACTTTGAATAAATACGTATCCTTGTACGTAGTAATATAATTTCCTTTAACAGTCTTTTCATACTGTTAATTATTATGGCTGAGCATTATTGCTCAGTCTTGCTTTCTTTTAAATGTCACAACATAACAGATTACCAGTATACCAGCATGGGACTTAGTCACTTGAAATCACGGGGAGAATTCCTTACAGCTTTATCTCAGGTGGACCATAGTATCCAGATAGGTATAAGATGTTAGTAGTAATAATTGTAACTTCATGTAGAGGTTACGAATAATTGTTTAAGATCCTGCAAAGTACATTTGAGTGTAATAAAAGAAGATTACATTTTGTACATCATTTCTAAGGCTATAACTTGTGTGAGTGTGTGCGTGAGATTGGGGTCTGTTGGATTATTGAATCAATACAGGTTATACATGAGTGAAGGATGTCGTGACGACCCAGATTCCTGACCCCGAATTTGGCGACGTTACATAGTAGACCTAATATCATGTATGTTACCTGTCTCTGTGCAAGGTTCCAAGCTGACCCTAGAGAACCTCATATATTAGCTGTGAAAAGAATTTTTAAATATTTTAAAGGCACCATGAATCTGGGATTATGGTATCTTAGAGATTCATACTTTAATTTAATTAGATATTCAGATGCTGATTTTGCAGGATGCAAAATAGACAAGAAAAGTACTTCTGAAAGCTTCCAATTCCTTGGTGACAGATTGGTTTCTTAGTACAGCAAGAAACAAAAGTCAATTTCCATATCAACTGCAGAAGCAGAATACATTATTGCAGGAAGCTTTTGTGCTCAGATTTTATGGATGAAGAATCAATTACTGGATTATGGGTTAGACCATTCTTCTATTCCTATATATTATGATAATCAAAATGCTATTACAATGACAGGAAATTCAGTGCAGCATTCAATGACTAAGTACATCGGTATCAGGTTCCATTTCATAAGGGAACATGTGGAAGCTGGTACAGTGGAATTGGTCTTTATTCCAACAGATCAGCAAGTAGCAGATATATTCACCAAGCCTCTTTGTGAAGCTACATTCACAAGATTGGTGAATAAATTGGGAATGATTTTAGGACAATTCTCAAACTCTGTTAATTAAGTCTGCTGGTATTATTGAAGCATGGAATCTTATTATTTATCAGTACTTGTTAGATACTGATTCTTGTGCTAAATGTTGATGCCATGATAACATGCAAATTGTGCAAAATGATTTTATATGAAAACTGCATGTTGAACTACTGATTTTGCTTACATATTCTGTTATTAGTTAAACTTGTTTGACTAATAGTTTATGTCAGTAGTTGATAAGTCCTCATAGTTGTAATTAAAATGCTGATAATGATCAAGACTTGACTGATTGTTATACTTATTGATTATTTTGAACTTGTTCGAAATAAATTGTTAAGCAATATTTTTAATTATACAGTGAGATAGTGGAATATCTTTTAATTGCTTAAATGGGTTAGTTACTGATGCAAGTATCTTGTTATACTTGAGTATTTACATTGGGAATAGGAATCTGAAGAGAAAGATTACTTTTTGTTTACCTAGATAAGCGTAATCGTGTATTTGTATTATGGTCAATTTTTACTTGGTTAATCAAACAGTCTCTTCATTTTATGAACTTCTTTTCTATAAATACAACCCTCCACTTTCAAAAAATTTCACTGCCTTTTTCATACTCAACTTATCATCTTCTCAATACTCTATTCACAACCTTACTCATCAAAAATGGTTCAACCCCAGTTTTACACACGCAGCGGTGGATGTTATCTACTGATCTTTAATCCTAGTGATGAAAAGATGTACTTTGATCCATACGGACTTAAGGTTCGTATTGGTGGTGAAGTTTACCACCCAACTGAAGTTCCAAATTCAGTCTATGATCATTTCTCTTGGGATGATCAGTTGAAACGACACTTCTTCACCGAAGAAGTTCTTCTTCAAGAAGAACTTTATGCTAAACTGAAAGAATGTTCTCTTCTAGCAGCTCTTGAGCTGCAAGTGTATATCATCTCTCTTGCAGGAACAATGAGTAGAATCTACAATCGCAGGGCGATGAAGGCAGAGCGAGCGATAAAGAAAAGAAGAAGAAGTCCGAGTAGTTAGATTGTATTAGGATTTTTAGAATTCTATAAAAAATCTTGTACTCTGGTTCTTAATGATCAATGAAATATTCTATCTTCTTTGATTCTTATTTTATTACTTGTTTACTTTCTTGTTTGTGTGTGCTTAAATGCTCTACATGATATATCCAAATCAGTACTGCATGCTAAACTTCGAATGTTTTAATAGTGCATGGGAATAAATTAATCTCTGTTTAAGTTCATGTGATCACATCAGTATAGATTGAGTATACTGCAGGAGGTAACGGTTGTTAAAGAAGAAATTTATGGAAGATTTAATTATTAGTCAATAAGGATTATTATCTTTGAGTGTTACATTCTATTAAAACTCTTTGAAACTTTCTCTTTCTCATCAAAAAAGTTGTTCACACTCATTTCTCAACACTAAATATCTTAAATCTTAAATTTCTTCTCACAATTTAAACACTTGAATTCTTTTCTCAAATGTTGCCAAAAATCAAGTGACATAATTCTTGAATTGTGCTCACCACTCAGAAACAACGTTTAGTTGGTTAGAGACTACTTGTTGAGGTAGATCTTAATGATACTAATAGACACACAGAGGTTTCATCAGTTTTTACTGAAGACTCTGTGATAACTTTTAATAAACACATTCAAGTGTTAGTTCTTTGCAAGAAGAACAAGGTTTAAGATCATGGTACATGACAGTAACATGATCAAATCCTATCTATGCAAATGGAGGTTCTCATTATTGATGAACAACAACTGTCATAACCACAATATCAACTGTGAGCTAAATTATGTATTCACAAGGTAAAAATACTGTTATTACTTTATCATCATTTATTCTAAATATTGGTCCAGTTCTTTCAGCATTTATTATATTATTCATGATATAAATCTTGTTGGCATGATTACTCATAGACCTTATTTAATGACTACCTCTAGTTGTATGACCATAGATCACACTTCTTTAGCCACCTCTTATTTCTGTAGGAAAATCTTTCTGAGCCTTCATCTGTGAGATGTGTGAAAAGATTGAGAGAAAATCAGAATTTAAGAGAGGCATGATCCTTCCTGGAAAAAGGCGAGGTAGATGAGAGATAGGATTTAGTAATCCTTGTGAGGAATCTTTGACTATTAAAAGTCATGAGATGTGTGATGTCAGGAGTAGTGAGACTACTTTAAAAGAATAGAGAGATTAAGTTTTATTTGCTATATGTTTGCAGGTGCTCAGAGTACTAAAGAAACAGATGCTGAACAGGAGTCTGTTGAACATCAAGAATACTCTGATACACCAAGGGCTATTATTATACCTGTAAGTCTAAGTACTGATACTTTCCTGCAGTCCATACATTCTACTATTCCACCACATGGTATAATCCCTATTTTTGTTGAAAAATAGTCTATTTACTCTACTTTACATTCACTTGAGGAAATCCATTTTGTTGCTGAAGATGTAATAGCACAACAGTCCATTCATAAAGTTTCATTCATTTCACCACATAAGTCACCAGAACATGTTACATGAACTGAGGTTCTAGAAGTTAATCTCGAAGCTCCAATTCATTTATCTATGATACTTGAAGATGTGGAGTTAACTGCTGAAGGTGTGGAAACTTCTGAAGTAACTGGATCACATACTGCACAAATTTCTAATTCTATTCTACATGCTGAAGCTGGTGAAAAGGTTCAGCAATTAGTGCAAAATCCGATTGCTGTTGAAGAATCTAATGATGGTGAAGAAGGTAATGTTTCTAATGCTATTATAGATCCCGAGGATGATCATTTCTTCCCTGAAGATATGACTATGCATGTGAGATAACAGAAACTGAAAGAGTTTGATGCCATGAAAGAAAAGGATTATTCTGATAATCTCTGAAATTCTCATTGGAAAGATAATACATATCCTATTTCCAGAACATAAGCTGTTGTACATCTGGAAACAGCAGAACAGAAGATTACAAATCCTCATATGCTGAATCATCTGAAAGCATCAACTTTAGTTGTTAGATCCTTACACATAGCTCATGAAGCAACTACTACTCAAATCAATCAGATTAAAGAATCTTTGATTGCTTCAAAGCTGACTACTCATCAGGATATTCAGAAACAAGTTTCACCAATAGTTTCCAGACAAACTACAATTGAAGCCAGTCAAGCTAAATTGGAAGCTAATCAAGATCAAATGTCTGCTCAACTTACAGAAGTACAGAATTCAATGAAGCTGATTCTTTCTCTACTGCTTGGTGATGATGCCAAAAAAGGGGAGAATATTGTTAAATCTAAATGCAAACAGCTGTCATTGACAAGTACTGATGATGAAAATCCTGATTGAGGTAATGAGGGTGGACAGAAGAATAATAAAAGGAGAAAAGGTGAGAAGATTTGAAGATTTGACAGTGACTACAAAAAATGCAAAAATATTCACAAGTCATAGTTATTGTTGATGAAGACCAAGGTATTCTGGAGATAGAACTGGTGCTGAAGCAAGTCAATTTCTTCAAACTCTGAAAGATAACTCTATTCTACAAGGATCCAAAGATTCAATTATTTGATTCTGAGGAGAGTAGAAGAATATGTGCAAAAGAAAATCCAAGAGTTGATCTTGAACAACTAAGGAAAATGGAGGAAGACTTCAAAAATTTCATGAACACAGCAAATGCTCATATTGCTGTTATTTCTCAAGTACTTTATGAAGATGATCCTCTTAACAGACCAACCAGAGGTGTAGTTATAAGGGAAATCAGTCAGGCACAAGATCTCAGATCACAAGTTATAGTAACTGCTGACTTGAAGCTTAAAGGAAAAGAAAAGATAGGATAGAAGTCAAAGTTTTCAAAGTCTAAAGCCGAAGCTGTTGAAAATAAAAAAAGGAAGATTATTGAAGCATTCTGAGCTGAAGAACTGGAATTAACCTCTTACATTGCTCAAGTTGAAGAAGCAGTTCAGGATGAAGAGTAAAGTCTGATATTCACTGAAGCAAGATTGAATATGCATACTTGATTCCTGCATTTAGATAGTTTTGACATCATCAATTAAAACTTGTCCATATTTCCATAATGAACAAGTTGGGGGAGTTTGTTAGGAGCAATTGATGATATCAAACAGAAACTATCAGAAGCATCGACGGATGACAATTACATCGACGAATGATGATTACATCGAGGGATGATGATGAAATCGACAAATGTTGATAATCGACGGATAATGATATCAATGGATGATGATGTCAACGAATGATAAAATTAGTATTTGTCACATCAGTTGATCTTTGAGAAGGGAAAGGAAATAGGAACTCAAGGCGGTGAAGGACTTTATCTCAGAAGCAATTGTATAGGTTTCCTTATTGTTAATAGAATATAATTCCTTATACATTGTTAGTTGTGCTCTATATAAAGCACAGATTAGGTTCATGCTATAAGCATTATGACATTGTTATATCTTTCACATAACCTAGCAGCTCTCAAGGATATTTGTTCATCCTTTCGAGAGAGTACTTGTGTAATAAGTTTTTATTATTTAATATAAAACTGTTAATTATGTTGAAGCTTTGTCGAATTGATTGTATTAACTGTATTCACCCCCCTTATAGTGGATTAAGGGCCTAACATACAACTTGCATAATCTGTATCAGAATAACCCATTAGATCAAAACCAGAATCTCTAGGATACCAAATGCCAAGTTTTGGTGTTCCTTTGAGATATCTGAAAATTCTCTTTATAGCTATTAAGTGAGATTCTCTAGGATAAGCTTGAAATCTAGCCCAAAGACAAGTAGAAAATATTATATCTGGCCTACCGGCTGTTAAATATAAAAGTGAGCCAACCATGCCTCTATAACTTGAAATGTCCACAGACTTTTCAATAGTGCTTAATTCAAGTTTAGTGGTAGTGGCCATGGGAGTTTTTACAGATGTGCAATCCATTAAATTAAACTTCTTTAAAAGATCATAAATATATTTGGTTTGATTAATGAATATTCCATCAGTAACTTGCTTAACTTGTAAACCAAGAAAGTAAGTTAGTTCTCTCATCATGCTCATTTCATATTTACTTTACATTAATTTGGCAAACTTTTTGCAAAGTTTCTCATCTGTAGAGCCAAATATAATATCATCTACATAAATCTGAACAAGTATGCTAGATCCATTAACATTTCTAAAGAATAAAGTTTTATCAACAGTATCTCTTGTGAAATGATTTTCTAAGAGAAACTTTGACAAAGTGTCATACCAAGCTCTAAGTGCTTGCTTCAATCCATAAAGTACTTTCAAAAGATAGTAGACATAATCTAGAAAATTGGGGTCTTCAAAACCAGGAGGCTGACTAACATAGACTTCCTCCACCAAATCTCCATTCAAAAATGCACTTTTAACATCCATTTGATAGACCTTGAAATTGGCATGGGTTGCATAGGCTAGAAAAATTCTGATGGCTTCAAGTCTTGCAACAGGAACAAATGTCTCATCATAATCTATTCCTTCTTGTTGACAATAGCCCTTTACAACCAATATAGATTTGTTCGTGACTACTATGCCATTTTCATCCATCCTATTTCTGAATACCCACTTGGTGTCAATAGGATATTTGCCTTTAGGTTTGGGTACCAGCTTCCATACCTGTTTTCTTTCAAATTGGTTTAGCTCTTCATGCATAGCTAAAATCCATCAGGATCCAACAAAGCTTCTTCTACCTTTTTAGGCTCTTCCTGAGGCAGGAAGCTGCTGTATAGACATTCTTCTTGAGTTGTTTTCCTAGTCTGCACTCTTGAAGTTGCATCACCAATAATAAGTTCAAATGGGTGATCTCTAGTCCATTTTATTTGTTGTGGTAGATTATCTCTAGATGAAGAGGCCTCATAATTTTCTTGATGTATGACTGAGTTTTGACAACACATTGACTGGTCCAAATAAATCCATGTGCAGCAATTGTAAGGGTTCTTCAATTGTTGATTCAGGCTTCTTTTTGAATGATGCCTTGATTTGCTTTCCTCTCTGACAGGCACACACAATCCATCATTTGAGAATTCCACTTGAGGAATGCCTCTTACCAAATCTTTTCTAACTAGTTCATTCATAGTCTTAAAGTTGAGATGGGACAACTTCTTGTGTCATAGCCAACTTTCTTCTTGACTTGCCTTGCTGAAAATACAAGTGACAGATTCTGCATTTGATGAGTTGAAGTCAGCTAGATATACATTTCCTTTTCTCACTCCAGTGTGAACTACTGTGTTGCTTTTCTTGTTGGTCCCAACACAGGCTTCAGAGTTGAATGTTACTGAGTTGCCCTTATCATAGAGATGGTTGATGCTCAGCAAATTATGCTGGAGTTCATCCACTAGGGCAACTTCTTAAATGATGACATTGTCTTTAGAAATCAAGCCATATCCCACAGTATAACCCTTGCTGTCATCTCCAAAAGTGATACTTGGGCTAGCTCTCTCCTTGAACTTAGTGAGTATGGTAGAATCTCTAGTCATGTGCCTTAAGTAACCACTATCAAAATACCAAAGATTCTTTATATTTCCATGCACACATCAAAATCAAATAAAGTTGATTTTGGTACCCAAGTTTCCTTGGGTCCTGCCTTGTTAACCCTTTTCTTAGGTTTCTTAGGCTTGTCCACATTTGACTTAGGTATCTGAGATTTATCCTTAGTCATTTGAGTATAACCTATAAAACCATTTATCATTGCAGTGTTATCATGCACAAATTAGTTAACATGGCATGGCATACTATGTGCAAACATGTTATTCCAGAATGGCATGCTAAATGGCATTTGTTCCGGGTTCACTGATAAGAAAGATAGAGTCGAGGTTACTGAATGCATCGTAATAAGGCTTTTGTGCAAATGGCGTATTAGCAAATTGTGCATTCATATTCTGTGCAGGCATAACATTCATAAGCATTGTGGGCATGCTAGGAAATGAGAGAGGTGCAAACATAGGTACAGGCATAACAAATTTACAATTAACAGAAATATGATTAACACTCACACACTTAATACATATATTTCTAGGTGCATATTTATCAGGTGTGTAGTTGTTATGTTTGTTAATTCCTACTTTACCATTCCTGTTGTTTTTCCTTTTAGATTATGTCTTAACCTCAATCTTCTCCAACCTATCATTTAGTTGTTTCATTGATCGATGCCCCATATTGACTCTTTTGTTCTCCTTGATTTGACTATTTTAACAAAGTTCTTGGAAACTGGTCCATATTTTTCATTTAGCTCGGCTAGCTTGACTTTGATAACTAGCTTTTATCACTCGATAGATGTGGTTCTTTGTCTTTCGACGGATAAATCTTTTTGTCATCCGACGGATAAACTTTATTATCTGTTGAATCCACATCCATTGAAAGTCCTTCTACCAAATTAGGATCCAGTTTCTCTTTACTCTTTTTCCAGGCTTCCTCACAGAAAAACTCTATACCTTGAACTTTGGTAATTTGAGTATGGACATCTCTAGATGATTTCTAATCCTTAATTACCTCCTGTTCTCGTTCAAGTTGCTTTCTTAAAATCTCCTCTTTCTTTAATGATTCAGTCAGTTCTTCCTTAGAAATTCTACACTTTATTTCCAGTTTCTCAAACTCAATCAATTAAGTTTCTAACAAAACATTTCTCTCACTTAAAAACAAATCGTTTTTTTTTAATTCTGGTGTTCTCCTTAGTGAGTGACTTAAGTGTAACACGTAATTTATATAACTCTGTGGACATGTCAATTATAACATCTTTACACTCAGCCTTAGAAAGATGTGCTAGATTAGTAGTGATTACTTGATTCCTTGAAGAATTGACCTCTGCTTCGTCTGATTTGGCCATCAGGGCTAGGTTGACATAGCTTGGTTCCTCATCTTCATCTTCCCCATCTGCTGCCCAGTCATTTTCTCGAGTCAAGAAAGCTCTTTCTTTTTGTTTGATCAATTCAACGTATTTCTTTTTATAGTCAACTTTCACAAATTTCTTTCTCTTAGAATTAGGCTTTCTACACTCATTTGCAAAATTTCCACTCAAGCAACATTTGAAAAACATGAATTTGGATTTATCCACCATGTTTCTATTTGGCTTGGCTGCTCCAAAATTCTTTTTGAATTTGAGCTTGGCAAACCTTCTTTATAGGAAATCTAGATATTCATCTATATACTCCATTTCATCTTGACTAAGATGGTCTTCATGTTTAGCTACTAACCCCTTTCCTTTGCCTTCACAAACCCTAGAGTTTGGTGCAGATTCCACAGCTTTAACCTTCATCCCTTTCACTCTCTCTTGTTCATCTACCAAAGCTACATGTCCTCATTTCTTTCTTCCTTTATCTATTTTCTCATCTTGTTCCATTTCAAGCTCATAAGTCTTCATAATTCCATATAGTCACTCCAAAGTAAGTTCCTTGTAATCTTGAGAATTTCTGAGAGAAACAGTCATAGGCTTCCACTCTTTTGGTAGAGATATAAGGAACTTTAGGTTTGAATCTTTTGTTTGATAGACCCTTCCAAGCATTTCTAGTGCATTTAGTAGTTTTTGAAATCTACTAAATATGTCACTTAAAGAGTCACTATTTTCACAATGAAAGTGCTCATATTGCTGGATTAGAAGCCATATTTTTTTGCCCTCACTTGTTCAGTTCCATCACAAATGATCTTAATTGTATCTCATATATCTTTAGCAGTCTTGCAATTAATGACATTGTCAAACATGTCTCCATCAAGACCATTGAACAGAATATTTATAGCCTTTTTGTCTTTGTGTACTTGCTCAATGTCTTCATCTGTCCATTCTTCTTGTGGCTTTGGAGCAGTTTGCTCATCACCTACAGCTCCTTCATTATCTTTAGCAGCATTTCTAAGGACATGATGGCCTTTCTCAATGCAATCCACATAATTTTCATCTTGATAGAGAAGATGCAGATGCATTTTCACCTTCCAGTGGTGGCAGTTGTCTTTATCCAAGAATGGAATTTTTACTCCAACATCTTTTCTGCTCATCTTGTTAGTTGTTGTGATCTTTAAACTCTTTGTACTTCAAGATCTAGCTCTGATACCAATTGTTATTCCCAAATAATCTAACAAATATAGAAGGGGGGTTGAATGTAATTCTGGTTCTTTTTCGATTTCAAGAATTATTCTATCTCAAATATATATAACAATGTTTGATTAAGAAAAAGTACGGAATGAAAAATATTGATGTAATCAAACGCAAAGTAATTAAACACAAGTGTTTAAATACTTTATGGTGGATTGAACTTTTCCACCAGAGATATATATAATATTGAGAACTCTGTGATGCAAGGTTTGCACACAGCTGCTTACAAGTAGAATTACAAGGAACAAAGAAATTCTTCACAGATACAGCTTTTTCTATTTCTCTTGTTAATTGCTTAATTTACTACTAGCTACTCTTGGTTTATATATTACCAAGATACAAGTGAATAAGAGAAAATAATAAAACAAAATGTGACTTTGTCTAATCACATGCTTCTTTATTTCTCCATCCAGTATCTTTGATTTTCTTCAAGTAAGCATGGAAATGGAAATGCTTCTTTATTCTCTAAAACCTGTAAATAGACTGCCACACTCCATTTGCATCTAATCAACCTATATGACTGTCAAGTCACTATCAACTGTAATTTAAATTAAAATATCCGTTGAAACTTCACTGGATCATCCGTTGAGACTGTGTTGGATCATCCGTTGAAACCTTGTAGAATCTTCCGTTGAAAGTCTTCCATAGCAGTTAACTCAATTTCACTTATACAAAATTACAAGGCATCTAATATATACAATTAACCAACCTATTTTGCATATAAATCTAGTAGTCAACATGACTTTATATATCCTACAACTTCTAGATCTCTAAAGTATTGTAGTATGCAGAAATGTGTTACAAAACTTATTAAGACATAAGCTACTCTCTCAACGGATGTTAAAGTAAATCATCTGTTGAGAGCTACAAATACACTAGATTAAATCAACTAAGGTGTTTTGGTGAAATTATCATCAAGCCTATGACATATTCCTAACACCTTATTCCCATTTTTAGGAAATTTCTGGCATTTTTTAGGATTTTTCCTTGATTATATGGAATTTCCTTAATTATCTCGAATTTTCTCTAATTTCCTGGATTTTTCCTTAATTTTTTCAAATTTTATGCTTTTTTCAACCATGATTCTAGTCGAAATATCAATCTGGATCCTAGTCAAAATCTTTGCCAACTCTTGTGTTCTAGTCGAACAACTTCGACCAAGATCCACGACTTGGAATTCGACCAGGATCTTGGTCAATAGACTAGCTACTTGTCACACCCTGTTCGAAGCCTCATAACCAGAAATTGCGACCAAGATCTCGACCTCAATCCTGGTCGAAAAAGTAACTGAATTTGAGGCTCCTAGTCATACTGATTCGAATAGGTTTTATGACCTGAAACTTGACCAGGTTCCTGGTCATTCTCATGAGCGCTTTTAAGGCTTCTGTTTGAAGTATTTCGAACAGAATTCATGATCTAAAACTCGACCTCGATCCTGGTCATTTCTTAAGTTATTTTATAGCCTCCTGTTTGAATTCTTTGAAATAGAATCCACGATCTCAAATTTGACTTTGATCCAGGTCATTTTGAAGGTTCATTTTTATGCTTCTATTCGAAGTCTTTCGAACAAAATCCATGATCCCAAATTCAACCTTGGTCCTGGTCATTTGGAAGGTTCATTCTTAGGCTTCTATTCGAAGTCTTTTAAACAGAATCCATGACCTCAAATTCGACCTTGATCCTGGTCTTACATGGATCTTTCAAATTTTTAAATTTGGAATTTTAACTGAATTGGGCCTTTAATTAAGTAGGTCCTTCATTAGATTGGGCCTTCATTTTCCAAATCCAAATTGGATTGGGCCTTAATTTTCCTAATCCAAATTGGATTGGGCTTTAATTTTCCTAATCCATATTTGATTAGGCCTTCACCTTAATGGGCCTTGGTCTTAGAAGCCTCAAGAATATTCCAAAAGCTTCCGGAAATTGGGCTTTTAACCTTGGGCCTTCGCTTTTATGGGACTTTTCCTTTTCATATTCCTCCCCCTTTCCTATATAAAGGAATGAGTTAAATTATTTCTCCTCACTTCTCATTTCACACGCCTTGCTTTTCTTCAAAAAAATTCCAAGTCTCTCTGGCTATTCTAGGTATTTCCGGCAATCCAGCTCCAGTTTCTAGTTGAAGATGTCTAAACTGTTCCAGGTATATTCACCATGTTCTTCTTGTTTTCCAGTTCTCTTTTTAAGTTCTGGGTTGTTATATGAGTATAAATTCATACATTATGTGCATGAGCTCTTATTTTTCTGCATTTTTATGCGTAAACGCATGTTCTTCTACATTTCAGATCACATCAACACATTTTATGACGCCAAGGAGCTGGAGAAGCTGAACACTGTGTTCAGGATTCAGAAGCCCTATAAGATGATCTTCGCAAGCACCGCAGACAGGGCTTTCCATTTGAAGAAGGATGCTTTGTGTGTCTTCAGGGACACAATCAGGTCTAGAGTCAGGTTTTCTTTTCACTCTTTCATCCCTGTTCTTCTTACAGATGCTGGGATCAACCCCTGCCAACTTCCTCCCAACACTTGGAGGCTAATCCTTTATTTCTTGATGTAATGTAACAAACACAATGTTCCCCCTACCGTCGTAGTTTTCAAGAAGATTTTTCAGTTCAAAAATAGCTCCGACAAGAATCCAGGGTGGGTTACCTTGAATCAACGCCCTATTATCCCTCATATCATCAACGGGAAGTCCATTGATAACAACCTGGGTTGGAATAAGGAATTTGTTTACTTGCTTTGGGAAGGTGACGACTAGGGTATGCTCTTCCGCTCATCCTTTGGGCAGGTGGTCGATGGGAGCCCCAACGATATTGTGTTGTCTGAAGAGGAGGCAAGGGCCTTCAATCTGCTTACTCAGGATAATGGGGCAACTCATTCCTAGGATCTTATCATGGAGACAGTCCTGGTGGAACACGGCCTTTCTCTTGTTCCAATGAAGATTAAGTTTATAGATTTAAGTTTTAACTCAGAAGTTTCTTCTTTTTGGCTTGCTTTCTCAACTGTTATTTCTCCCTTCATGCAGTGGCTGAAAAAATAGTGGAGGTGACTAAGCCTAAGGACTTAGAGACCACTAGAATGAAGCGGGCCGGGAAGGTCTTCAAAGACCCATGCCATGGGGACCGCTTCCCAGAATTTTTGCTCCAAGTAGGAGAAGGGGATAAAGAAGGCCCCAACCAACCCCTACGCACAAAACAGAAGTTGGGGGCATCCTTTCAGCCTGTATGGGGAATCCGGGGAAAAGACACGATCATTGGGAATATGAAGCATGCCAAATAATGGTCGCTTCAATCTATTTCCCCGGTAGACTAGAAAGACCTTAAAGAACATAACTTGGTCTTTTAAAATCGGGAAAATCGTAGCTCCAAAAATATAATTTGGTCTTTCAAAACCTTATATAAGATGGGTTCGAACCAAATTCATAAGCTAAAATATAAATTCTATTGAACTGAAATATAAAGTCCTAAGCATGTAAAGCTTCATGGTGCTTTTGAACCTTATTGCCACCTTAGCTAGTATGCACTTCTTTTCCTCCGAGCTATATATAATAGAGCTTTAGGTTTTGGGCATGCCAAGTCCTTGGAACTTTTTCTCCTTCCATCGTCTCCAACTTGTAAGATCCTCGTCCTTAAACACTTTTAATTTTGTACATCCCTTCCCATTTTGGGGCGAGTTTTCCTTTCTGTTTAATTATTGAAGCTTCAATCTTCCTTAAGACTAGATCTTTTTATTTAAAAAACCTTTCTTTCACCCTTAGGTTGTAATATAAGGAAGCTTTTTTTTTGATATCCCACAATCTTCGTATGTGCTTCATCCTGCATTTTATCTATTAAGTCCAGGGCTAACCTTTTCCCTTCCTCATTTTCTTCAGCATTGTATGCTTGGATTCTCGGAGTTGAATGTGATATATCCACTAGAACAACCGCTTCTTCCCCATATGCTAACATAATTGGTGTTGCTCCCGTAGTGACTCTACAAGTGGTCCTATAAGTCCAGAGTTTTGAAAGTATCTCATCTACCCAGTTATTCCTGGAATTTTTAATCCTCTTCCTTACCTATCCACTTTAATTCGATTTGCAACCTCTGCTTTCCCATTGGCTTGAGGATGGGCCACGGAAATGAATTGCAGCTCAATCTCATTCTCCTCATAGTACTTCTTGAACTCCTTATTGTTGATTTGTGTTCCATTATCAGTCATCAAGATTCGGGGAATCCCATACCTACACATAATATTCTCCCATAGGAACTGAGTGACTTGTAATCTTGGCCAAGGGCTTGGCTTCGATCCAATTAATAAAATAATCAATTGCCACGATCAAGAACTTCCTTTGAATAGTAGCCATTGGGAACGGCCCAAGAATATCCATTCCCCACATAGCAAATAGGATTGGAGAGTTTATGGAAGTGAGCATTTCGGGAGGCTGCCTTACTACAAGGGCATGTTTCTGACAACGATCACATCTCTTCACATATTTTTTGGCATCAACCCTCATTTCTGGCCAATAGAAGCCTAAGCGGGTAATTTTGTGGGCTAAGGCCCTTCCCCCTAAGTGTTGGCCACATATACCCTCATGTAATTCCTCCAGAGCAAGTCGAGCTTCATCCGGCCTGAGACATCTTAAATAAGGAACTATTAAAGACCTTTTATTAAAAAAACCCATCAATCAGAGAATATTTTAGAGCTCGTACAAACAACTTTCTTGCTTCCACATCATCACTAGGAAGCCATCTGGTTTGTAGCTGAGCATTAATAGGATCTATCCATGACCCTTCAAGTCCTATGGGGGCAATTAACTTGACGTCTATGTTCCGTGTTTTCAAAACGCGAAATTACATGCTCCCAGAGCTTTCTTCTATTTCTGATAAGAAAAATTTGGATAACGCATCGGCCTTAGCATTTTCTTCCCTTGGAATGTGCTTAACATGGCATTCATCAGACTGAGTCATCACGACCCTCACTAAGCGTACATACTTTTCCATGGTTTCATCCCTTGCTTCAAACTCTCTCTTGACCTGGGATACCACCAGTTTCGAGTCTCCACAAACTTTCAAGTTTTTGACTCTCAACGTCCCTGCTAGGCCAATGCCAACTATCAGAGCTTCATACTCGGCTTCATTATTTTTAGTTGGGAAATTTAACTTCATAGAATATTCAATCAAGAACCCATTGGGGCTTTGTAAAAGTAGCCCTGCTCCATTCAAATTTGTTTTTGATGCTCCATCAAAATAGAGAACCCAGAATTCATTGTCCTTGTTCTATCCTCCTTCATTATCTTCATTTCCCTTTATGCCCTGAGGTTTGGAATCTCCCTGCCCCCCGACTTCTTGGTTGGGGATGGTACATTCAACCATGAAGTCAGTCAAGGCTTGGGCTTTTATTGGTGTTCGTGGCTTATATTTTATGTCAAATTCTCCCAGTTCAATAGCCCATTTAATCAACCCCCCACTGGCTTTAGGACTGTGAAAGATGCTTCTCAAAGGATGATTCGTTAGTACCTCAATCTTATGAGCTTGGAAGTAAGGACGCAATTTTCTTGAGGCCATCACCAGGGCTAAAGCAAACTTTTCAATAGTCGATGTAATATCCCGTATTTCTATAATTATTATAATTAATATTTGAATATATTTATGTGATTTTCCGATTTAGAAGGAATAAAATGATGGATATTTTATTCATGTTTGACGAGTTGGTGTTATTAAATGGTAATGTGCTAATTGTTAAGTGTTATATCGATCCTTGTTAATTCTTGAAAATATTTACTTAAATGTATTATTTTCAAAAGTTATTTGAAAGCCGATCTTAATGATATCGGTAAATTGAAATTGTTTTGTAATATTCGAGAAATATCGTGAAATTATTTTTATCAATAAAAAATTATTATGTGATTATTATGGAAATTTTGGTGAATTATCTGATGATTGATATTTATATTTGGGTGTTTATATGTGATAAAGTGTAAGTATTTTGATTTTTAATATGTCCAGAATAAAGTATAGATAATTATGGTATTTTCTAGTAATTTTTGGATTTCTATATGACTTTATAAGGATTTATAGATTTAATAACTATTTTCTCAGTAATTATAAAACAATTTTATAAAGCCAGAAATCGTCTAACTTCATAAAATATAGATAATTATGGTATCTTCTAGTAATTTTTGGATTTCTATATGACTTTATAAGGATTTATAGATTTAATAACTATTTTCTCAGTAATTATAAAACTATTTTATAAAGCCAGAAATCGTCTAACTTCAACCGTTTTTACATTTTTACAACCCGGAACTCTTCGGAAAACTCCTTCCTAACCCAATTTGATTATTCTGAACATTTTCCGTGTTTTGAACTTTTCGATCCGGAGTACTGTTTGACCCGTACGAGTCCCGGCGTAAAATTTTTGATACGATATTTATTTCGGTAGATCAATAAAACCCGTATTCTCGAGAGATGAGATATTTGTACATTACTTTCTCATAGGGTGTTTTATAAGAAGCTCAGTTTTGATAATTATCCAAATCTGATATTATATTATATCGTTTTTATAGTTACTTAGCGGCTAAGTAATCTATTTTTGGATCCGATATATAAGTATAAATTCAGTATTATATTCCATTATATTTCAAAAATCATGAAACTTATATTTTCTTACGTTTTGAATATTTTTAGAATTTTAAAATTATTTCGGAAAATTTTTGGGATTAAATTCACCCGCACGTTTGTTCGTTAGATCGTAAAATGTGGGTCTGATCTGCGTTTCAAAAATACTTTAAAAATTATGAAAATTTTATATTATTAATTTTTAAATATTCCGAGAATTTTAGAAATATTTCGGTTTCATAAAAATTATCGGACCTGGCCCTTATCGGGACATCAAACCCCAAAAAAATCAGAATTTTATTTTTATAAAATCGTGGGACTTTCAAATATATCATATTTTCATATTTTTTAAATATTCATAATTTTTAGGAAATTTTGGTATAAATTTCATATTTATTTGATTAAATATTATTCCCCGCTAATTATTAATTTTGGGCTAATTGATTTGAATTGATTTTAGTTAAAAGAAAAAGAAAACAAAAAAAAGGAAAAAAGGGAAAAATAAAGAAAAACAAAAATCCTATAAACTACCCACGTACCCCCACCCCCTTATCATATTTTCTTTGCCCCCCTCCTGTTCCACCGCCCCCAAAGCTCCCTCTCTCCTCTATCCGTGTTTATATATACTTTTAATTTTCAAAAATTAATATCTTCTCTACCGTCCGTCCAAATTTCAATTATTATATATATAAATGATTAGCGCTTCCATACCAACGCAAAGGTATATATTGCAAGGTTTTGAGAAGAAAATTTACGGAGCATATTTTCTGTTTTAATTTATTTTCGGGGCATAGAAAAGGAGTTTGACGGCGTTGATTACTCCACATGACATCTCAGCGTGTATATATCTATCACTATTAATTTCGGATTTTTTTGGAGATATTTTCCAGACATCAGATATTCTCTTCGGGGTGATCAGAATTTATTTTGGGTAACGATTCCGAAATTCCGCCTTCGTACTTGTGTATATTATAGCATGTTAGTGTTTATATATTTTATTTCATAAATTTCAGAAGTTGTTGTCAAAGTCGTTTTTGGCCATGTTTTTCATTTCTGGCGTGTTTATACGTGTAAATATAAATTATTGTGTGTTTAAATTTATTGGTTTTATTATAGTACAGTCGGATTGTGTTGTTTTAAATTGATTTTGAGGGGTATGACCGGGAAAAGTCCATTTTACAAAGACATTATTTCGAAAGTTTTTCTAAAATATTTATTTCAATTTCAGATTATTATCTTTTATTATTTTCGAAAATCATAATTTGATTCAATTATTTATAATTTGTTTTGATTTATTCTTATTTTATTCATAATAAATAGACCGTTCGTCCGTTTAATACGAAACGAACACGTATAGACTCAAAAAAATATTCCGCTTTCATTAAAAATACTGTCAAGACCTAAATCCTTTTTTTTCGAAAGGTCTCTTGTTTTGCAAGTTAATTGTAAGTCGATTTTTGAAGGATATATCATATTTTTGACCTGATTTCAGTTTTAAGCATACCGAGTCAAACCTTTTGACGAACTGATTCATATATGATATGAATTATTTGATATGTGGCTTATGTGTTTATATATTATGTGAATTACGTGCATACATGAGTCAAGAGTCTTGTGTTTGACTGTCTTCTATATGTGCGGGTTATCGTATGGGTAGACGATAGGGTTTTGATGCGCAGTCCGTCGAGTAATTATCGTTTAGACGATTAAAATTATATATTTTAATTATAGATGCGGATCATTCGAGTTGATCAGGTAAGACGTTGGATAAAGAATGAGATGGAATGGTATTGGATATATGGCTTCTAGCAATCGCAGGAGAAACATATCAGTAAAGTGTTGAAAAGAAAGGCAATGATGTTTTGAGATAGAATGTCAGAATAGATGTGTCATTACGAGTGTGACTAACTGCTAAAAACTAAAGGCAAGTATCGCTATCATCACTTATTGTTCAAGTGATATTTATTTTGAATCTTATTATGCAAGTATTACTTTCCCTATTCTCAGTTAAGAATAGATAAATGTTTTAGATATCGCTGAATTAAATGATTCTGTTTATGCAAGTACTTTCTTGCTATTCTATGTTCAGAATAGCTAAGTGATTTTACTTATCAACTGGATGGATTTATAAATATTTTGGGTTTTGAGAAAAAATGATTTTGTTGCAAGTATTCCTGCCCAAGTGAATGGGGGAATAAAATTATTTAGGTTGTCGATTAATTCCGCTCCTTTTCAATAAAATGTTTTAAGATTGGATGGTTACTGGTTGTGTAAGAGGCCGAGGCACCGGTCCAGCGTGAGCTATTATACGAAAGTGTAATATCTTACAAGGTGAATATATGCCTTTTCTGGCGCCCTATAGGTACCGTATGGCTGCGGGATACGGGGGACCTATATTTACGGTATGGTTGCGGGATACCGGTGCTGTTTCATGACTGATCATTAGGAACAACATAGTGCATAATTAGTTCCAATCTAAAATGTTGTTTCTAAATTGTTTTGATAATCATAGAATAAATGAATTATCAACTGTTTATGTTTTAGATAAAAGGTAAAATGCAGTTTTGATTCAGTCTCTGATTTATGCTAATACTTACTTTGTCGTTAAATATCAAAAGTGGTATTAGTATCGATGATTGATGTTGACTTCAGTATGGGATGTTGTGAGCATCAAAGTTCATATTGATATCTAATTTATTATGACAACAAAATAAGTATTAATATCAAGAGTTTGGTTTTGAATAAAGTTTATGATTCATTCCATAATCATTATTTCATGTTAATGTTGTTTACAATATTTTCGTAAACACTATTTTTACGAGTTTTATTCCCGTCAAGATTCAAAGTATTGCTGAAGTATTTTCGCTCAAAAATATCAAAAGGATTTATGAATCCAAAACATTTATAAAAATGATAATTTGATAAGTAAAATCACTTAGCTATTCTGAACATAGAATAGCAGGAAAGTACTTGCATAAACAGAATCATTTAATTCAGCGATATGTAAAACATTTATCTATCTTGAACTGAGAATAGGGAAAGCAATACTTGCATAAGAAGATTTAAAATAAATATCACTTGAACAAGAAGTGATGATAGGGATACTTGCCTTTGGGTTTTTAGCAGTTAGTCACACTCGCAAAATGCATCTATTCTGACATTCTGTCTCAAAACATCATCGTCTTTCTTCTACTAATCCTTTGGCCTGCTGCTCATGCAGTGCCGCAACCCAATATTCCATACTATTCAACTCTAGTCTTCATCCATACCATCTGGTCTTGATCGCCTTGAAAGACTCGCATCTATCATTAAAAGATCACACTTTAATCGTCCAAACAATAATCACTCGACCAACTGCGCGTCGATACCCTATCGTCTACCCATACGAGAGCCCACACATAAATATTATAGACAAACACAGGACTCTTGATCCACATATGCACATAATTCACATAAAACATAAACACATAACTTACGTATCACATAATTCATATCACACATGACTCAGTTCGTTAAAAGGTTCGACTCGGTACGTTTAAAACTGGAATCGGGTCAAAATACGTATTTTAGATAAATAAGCGACTCAGAATGATTCGTAAAACAAGCGATCTTTCGAAACAAAAAGGATTTGAGTCTCGAAAGTATTTTTATTAAAAGCGGAATAATACGTGTTCGTTTTGTATTAAACGGACGAACAGTTTATTTTCTACGAATAAAATACGAATAAATGGGAATAAATCAAATAAATCAATTAATAATAATATTAATTGATTTTTAAATACCAAAATATAATTTTTAAAAGCTTAAAAACAATTTTTAGGAATTATTTGAATTAATTATAAATAATTTACATTTATTTAAATATTTATAAATGAAATAATTGATTAAATGATTTTAATCAATTAATTAAATTCATAAATAATTAACTAAAATGAATTATAAATAAATAAATCAAATTAGATTTTTGAAAATAATAAAAGAAAATAATTTTAGGAATTTAAAATAATCAAGTGAATAATTTTTGGAGTTTAAAAATAATAACCAAATGGTTTTTGAAATTAAAAGAAACAATTTTTTTAGAAAATAGAAAGGAATTTTGAATTAAAATAAAACAGAAAATGCAGAAACAGAAAATAAAAACAGCCAAAGCAAGAAAATGGATTAAAGGGCGGTGGGGAGTGGCTGGAGGGACCGCCGGAAATACGAAGAAAATGACCGGTATCTCGCTGGAATCTGGAAATTCCAGATTCCGGCCGAGAATTCCGGCCAACTTCTGTCTTCCAGTGACCTCGAATCCTGATTAAAATATCCGATTTTTATAGCAAAACGATTCTACTGATCACTACAATACCAGAACTAGCAACAACCATAACAGACGAGCATAAACTCGTCATTTCCGATCGAAAATCCATAAAACCCGGCGATAATCCGACCTTTTCGGGCCAACAGTCGAGCTCCTTCATTTTAACACCAAATTCAATGATTCTTAATGCAAAATGAAGCTTAAGATCAACACAATCATTACAAATAATCAAAATCAACAGTCCTTTATTCATAATTCCAGAAAAGTCGAATCTAAAATCCAAAAAAATGAAGAACTCGATGGTATACTTCCTAGACTAAAACATACGATTTAATAACATAAATCGATCATAACAATCATGTTAAAGCTTATTATAAACTCAAAATCAGACAACAATCAACAGAATTTAAAAGCTAAATTCAACTCAAGAACACCAAAAATCGATTTTTCACAAAACTTACTCTCGAATCTTAATTTTGGTATCAATGGATAGGGCTTGAAACAAGGATTGTTTTGATTACTAGAACGTCCGATTCGGTTCCCTAAATTGAGCAAAATCATGAATCAAAGGTTGGACAAGAGATTTCACCCCCAAAATTCTCTCTATTTTTCTAATTTTTTTGATAAAAATACATAATAAACTGAAATTTTATCTATTTATATTTTCTGGAAAATAAATACCCAAAATCAATTTTGGGGTATTTTTATTCCCATAATTAAAATAATTAAGCCCCAAAATTATCAATTACGGGGAATAATTTTAAAAGCGATAAAATATAAAGTTTATATCGAAATTTCCTGAAATTTGCAAATAATGCAAAGATGCAGAAATACTGGGTATTTAAAACATGAATGATTTTATAAAAATAAAAATGTAAATTTTGGGGGCTTTAACGTCCCGGTGGGGTCCCGGTCCGTTGATTTTTGAAAAATATATACGACTCCTAAATTAACAGAAAGGACCGAAAACACATAAAATACATTTAAATGCACATAAATACGAGTCCAGATTGCAGATCGATTCATCTGAATGCAGTTTAAACACGTAACGGGTATTCTATTGGGTCATATCATATCCGAAAATACATTACTTAGCCGCTAAGTAACTATAAAAATGATACAATTAAATATCAGATTTGGATAATTATCAAGACCGGGCTTCTTATAAAGCACCTTAAAAGAAATAACGTAAAATATCCCATCTCTCAATAATACGGGTTTTGTTGATCTATTAAAACGTTTATCATATCGAAAATTTTGCGCCGGGACGTTTACGGGTCAAACCGTAATCCGGATCGAAAAAGTTAAAACATGGAAAATGTCCGGAATTACCAGATTATGTTAAGAAGGAGTTTTCAGAAGAGTTTCGGGTTATAAAAATGTAAAAACGATTGAAGTTGGACGATTCCCGGCTTTATAAAATAGTTTTATAATTACTCAGAAAATAATTATTAAATCTATAAGTCATTATAAAATCATATAATGATCCAAAAATTACCAGAAAAATACCATAATTACCTATATTTTATTCTGGACATATAAAAATTAAAATACCCAAAGAATATCATATATAAACATCCAAAGCATTAACTCCAATTACCATATAATTCCCTAAAATTCACATAAAATCAAATAAACAATTTCAAATAATTATAATAATAATATCTGAAAATATGGGATATTACAATTTACCCCCTTATAAGGATTTCGTCCTCGGAATCAGTAGAAGAAAGCACTAAGGGTCTTCTAACCAACTTCCCAATCTTGCATAAACAATTTTTCTCAAAATTTCCAATAACACTGCAATTCCTTATACCATATAGTTATCACGGGAGCTTCACTCCGCAACATTGTTCCATCCACATTCTTTGACCAATTTCTCAATAGGATCACATTTACTGATCGAGAGAAAGAAAAATAGAGAGGAATATAGAATGAAAGAAAAGAAAGAGAGAGATAAATAGAGAGAGAAGTAAAGAAACAGACTGACTTTGTCATACGCCACTGATATTCGAATCGCATTGCAATCCACAATTGCCATTGGTAATTCCATCACATAACCCTACTTGGACTTGTCAAAGATAACTCAGCTCAACTTGATTGGCATACCTTCGAATATTTGAGATGATAAAATCATAGAATTTCAAAGATGAAAGAATTTTATGTCATAACAGGACAAAATTATGAATTTGTGAAAAAGTATTGTTGAAATAAGAGAATAACTGAGAGATCAATATGATCAAACGAACTTGGTGTTGCGTGCCAAAATCAAGACACTACTAAAGGTTGTTAACCTTCATGTATTCACAACACATACAAGTGATGACGTCCTATCCAACTCCTATCACACAGACAGGTATACCTTGTGTCCCCTATATATAGGGTTGTTCATCTCAGTCAGAATAAAAGAATTTCAAAGGAATTCAAAATCAAATGAATAAAACTAAAAAGATTTCAACATTGATATTTCTGAAGTAAATGAAATCCAGAGAATAAAATTCTGGCACAAAATGACTAAAAGAGTGTTAGGGAATATATCCTCTAACAGATACCTCTTTTTGAGAGAGGTCGAAGGAAGTTATAGAAAGAGAAGGTATTGCCAAGATCTTAATACTTATCTTCTATTTGAGCTCTTCTGTTGACTCGCCATCTGAATCTAGACACTTCTTCATGTTCCAAGGATATCGATAATCTTCATCGTCGTCGAATCATAGTAGCCTCGAAAGATTCCACGATAGACGTTTGCAACTTCCCGAAGTTTCATTCAGCCGAACACAACCATCTCGAACAAATGCGCCTATCTTAACTTACTCGTTGGTCCTATATCCAATAGTCCAACATGAACTTGATATGAGCTCCAACGTCCTCACATAGCTATACACACTCCTACACACTCTCATTTCTAGTTTACTATAACCTCAGCTCTGATACCAACCTGTAACGTCCCCAAATCCGGGGTCAGAGGATTTGGTCGTCACTATGAAACCTCAATCCAAATTAACTTGTTTAATCAATAAATAAGTGCCAGCGGAAGTTATTTATCATTTATGACCCCAAACTAATCCAAGATCTTTTAAGGTTACAGTTCTAAAAACAAGAATTCTAAATTCCACCAATAAATTTTTCACTTTCTTTTAAAACTCTTTTCAACAATTCTAATTCAAAACCAACCTGCTAGTATAACTTCGAAAAGAAGTATACTAGGCCCAACTATAAAATAACAAAAATATAATATAATATAATATAAACAACTGTATACAATAAAACTTACACTAGTCCGCAAACCCTGGACCAACCACTTTTCAAAAACTTCTTCTTTGCTTCCTCGAATTACGCGGTTAAACAGCGCAAGCTAATCCTCACTGGAGGTTAAATTTAAAACAGGAAAGTATGAGCGAAAGAAATGCTCAGCAAGATCATTATAGCGAATATAGGGTCATTTTGATATAAAACCAACATCTGCATTAGTGCAGACCATTTTAAAATCATAATTCCTGAATCATAAAATTTTAGTGAGGAACCCCAAAATTGATTCCTTAATTATATTCAAAACCATTTTGATATTTTTGAGCGAAATGTTTCAGCAATACTTTGAATCTTGACGAGAATAAAACTCGTACAACAGTGTTTACAGAAATATTGTAAACCACAATAATATGAAACAATGATTATGGATTGAATCATAAACTTTACTCAAAACCGAACTCTTGAAATTAATACTTATTTTGTTGTCATATCAAATTAGATATCAATACAAACTTTGATGTTCACAACATCCCATACTGAAGTCAACATCAATCATCTATACTAATACCACCTTTGATATTTAACAACAAAGTAAGTATCAGCATAAATCAGAAACTGAATAAAAACTGCATTTAACCTTTAATCCAAAATAGAAACAGTTGATAAATCATTTATTCTATGAATATCAAAAATGATATGATAATTTAGATTGGGATCATTCTCCGATGGATGTACTATCACATGCTGATCAGCCCGTGTGATATCACTAAGTCATGATTCGTAGAAACATGACCCCAAAAACACGAGTACTTAAACAAAAGGCAATATACCTGCCTGTGGAAAAAATTATGTCATAATATTCCATATGACACTTAGAAATAGTCCTCCGCTAGATCGTCTGTCCCGGTCACTTACGCAATTATGATCCAATCTTAAAACCTTTTATTGAAAGGCGTCATAATACTCGACATCCTTAATATTTTATTCGCCCATTTACTTGGGCAGAAAACCCAAAACAACATCATCTTTCTCAAAATCCAAAACATTTATAAATCCGATAATTTGATAAGTAAAATCACTTAGTTATTCTGGACATAGAATAGCAGGAAAGTACTTGCATAAACAGAATCATTTAATTCGGCGATATGTAAAATATTTATCTATTTTGAACTGAGAATAGGGAAAGCAATACTTGCATAAGAAGATTTAGAATAAATATCACTTGTACAAGAAGTGATGATATGGATACTTGCCTTTGGGTTTTTAACAGTTAGTCACACTCGCAAAACACATATATTCTGACATTCTGTCTCAAAACATCATCGTCTTTCTTCTACTAATCCTTTGGCCTGCTGCTCATGCTATGCCGCAATCTAATATTCCATACTATTCAACTTTAGTCTTCATCCATACCATTTGGTCTTGATCGTCTTGAAAGACTCGCATCTATCATTAAAAGAACACACTTTAATCTTCTAAACAATAATCACTCGACGAACTGCGCGTCGATATCATATCGTCTATCCATACGATAGCCCACACATAGATATAACAGACAAACACAGGACTCTTGATCCACATATGCACATAATTCATATAACACATAAATACATAACTCATGTATCACATAATTCATATCACACATGACTCAGTTCGTTAAAAGGTTCAACTCGGTACGTTTAAAACTGAAATCGGGTTAAAATACGTATTTTAGATAAATAAGAGACTCAGAATGATTCATAAAACAAACGATCTTTCGAAACAAAAAGGATTTGAGTCTCGAAAGTATTTTTATTAAAAGCGGAATATTTTTCCGAGTCTATACGCGTTCGTTTCGTATTAAACGGACGAACGTCTTATTTTCTACGAATAAAATATGAATAATGGGAATAAATCAAATAAATCAATTAATAATAATATTAATTGATTTTTAAATACGAAAATATAATTTTTAAAAGCTTAAAAACAATTTTTAGGAATTATTTGAATAATTATAAATAATTTACATTTATTTAACTATTTATAAATGAAATTAATTGATTAAATGATTTTAATCAATTAATTAAAATCATAAATAATTAACTAAAATAAATTATAAATAAATAAATCAAATTAGATTTTTGAAAGTAATAAAAGAAAATAATTTTAGGAATTTAAAATAATCAAGTAAATAATTTTTGGAGTTTAAAAATAATAACCAAATGGTTTTTGAAATTAAAAGAAACAATTTTTTTAGAAAATAGAAAGGAATTTTGAATTAAAATAAAACAGAAAATGCAGAAACAGAAAATCAAAACAGCCAAAGCAAGAAAACGGATCAAAGGGCGGTGGGGAGTGGCTGGAGGGACCGCCGGAAACACGAAGAAGATGACCGGTATCTCGCCGGTTTCTGGAAATTCCAGATTCCGACCGAGAATTCCGGCCAACTCCCATCTTTCGGTGACCTCGAATCCTGATTAAAACTTCCGATTTTTATACCAAAACGATTCTACTGATCCCTATAATACCAGAACTAGCAACAACCATAACAGACGAGCAGAAACTCGTCATTTCCGATCGAAAAGCCATGAAAGCCGGCGATAATCCGACCTTTTCTGGCCAACAGTCGAGCTCCTTCGTTTTAACACCAAATCCAATGATTCTTAATACAAAATGAAGCTTAAGACTAACACAATCATTACAAATATTCAAAATCAACAGTCCTTTAATCATAATACCAGAAAAGTTGAATCTAAAATCCAAAAGAAAAAGAACTCGGTGGTATACTTCCTGGACTAAAACATACAATTTAATAACATAAATCGATCATAACAATCATGTTAAAGCTTATTATAAACTCAAAATCAGCCAACAATCAACAAAATTTAAAAGCTAAATTCAACTCAAGAACACCAAAAATCGATTTTTAACAAAACTTACTCTCAGATCTTGATTTTGGTATCAATGGATAGGGCTTGAAACAAGGATTGTTTTGATTACTATAACGTCCGATTTGGTTCCCTAAATCGATCAAAATCATGAATCAAAGGTTGGACAAGAGATTTCACCCCCAAAATTCTCTTTATTTTTCTGAATTTTTTTGATAAAAATACATAATAAACTGAAATTTTATCTATTTATATTTTCAGGAAAATAAATACCCAAAATCAATTTTGGGGTGTTTTTATTCCCATAATTAAAATAATTAAGCCCCAAAATTATCAGTTACGGGGAATAATTTTAAAAGCGATAAAATATAAAGTTTGTATCGAAATTTCCTGAAATTTGCGAATAATGCAAAGATGCAGAAATACTGGGTATTTAAAACATGAATGATTTTATAAAAATAAAAACGTAAATTTTATGGGCTTTAACGTCCCGGTGGGGTCCCGGTCTATTGATTTTTGAAAAACAGATGCGACTCCTAAATTAACAGAAAGCACCGAAAACATATAAAATACATTTTAATGCACATAAATACGAGTCTAGATTGCAGATCGATTCATGTAAATGCAGTTTAAACACGTAACGGGTATTCTATTGGGTCATATCGGATCCGAAAATGTAACGCCCTCCAGACCCGGGGTATAAGTCTGGGGGTTACTAGCTAATCACCAAACCTGTACTATCTGATTAACAATTAATAAAGAAATGAAATTAAATCCCTTTAATACTAACCAGGATCTTTTTAGGTTGAAGTATGAAAACAAGAACCACTATCTATTTTATTACAAACCATTTTCAAATTCTCACAAACTCCCTTTATTACAACCCGTTGTCTATCTCATTTTAAAATAAGTTCAACTTTTATTCAAACACACACACTATCTATCAACACTCCACCTGCTTGGGCAACTCAAAGCTTTCTTCCTGGATTGGTGATCAACACCTTGGGTATGAGAGGATCCCAAGGCTTGACCCGCTTCTTTACCACTCGAGTCCTGATGGGTTTCATATTCCTTCTTAACTGAAAACAATAAGGTGAATAACAACAAAAAGGGTGAGCCAAAAATTTGCTCAACAAGTCCACAAAATATAAGCAGTGTTAAAGCATTTTAAATGAATCCGTAATCCCGGGTATATCTGCAAAGATATAACCTCACGAGAATAGAAAGATGGCCATTACTGGCGAGTACAAATGAACTAAACTGGACACAAGTTCGCATCTATATTCTGCTGATCAGTCAGAATATAATACAGATCTATATCTCACTATATAGATCCAGTCGGGTACCTAGGCACTACGGCCCGTGTCGAGGCACCAGTCAAATCCCGGTCCTCAGGATTAAGACACACTCAATCCCAAAAATATCATTATCCAGTCTATCGCTTAGCAACCAGAACAATCGGTATGTTTTGATATATTCCAAATACCAGAACATATCAATCTCAATGCATCATCAACGGGATATGAATCAGAAATCCAAAGAAATGGAGAAATCAAGGATCGATATAAAATATGAACAAAGGAATAGCAAGTGTATATCATTGATTAAGAACAAGAATCAAAAGAGTGCAAATATAATAAGCATTTGAATAAATATCACTATTCTGAAAGTAGAATAGGGGAAAAACTTGCCTTCTGCGCGACTCACTACAACTAGATCACTTTCGTCTATCACCTTGGACTAATATCGACTCAACTTGCCTGGCTGGCTTAGCTTCTATTAGCAAAATAGACTGATTAAGTCATTTCGTACTTCAATTGCATCTTGAATCGACTTCACACCGTTCCTAACATCTACCCATGCTTATGACTGACTCATGTATTATTTATTAGTAAATAAGACTCAATTAACCATGTAATACACATAAGCACATAATCATTTTTTTTATAGTTAAAATAATTTTTAGAACCAAAATTGACTCGCTAATCGCTCAACTGATCGTTATCTGACTCGTTTCCCATTTTTCCGGAATTTTTCGGACTCGTCTCGACACGCATTTCGACTGATAATCAAACAAGTAACAAAGTCAACTAATTTCTAAAAGAAATTAAACTTTAATATTATTTTTAATGGAAAGAATTCATTTTTCTGAGTCAACAGGCTTTCGTTTTACTCGAATCGGACTAACGGTCTAATTATTATCAATTAAACACTGTTAATTCAAATTTTTATTCACTATAAATAATTATTACTAATTTTTAAAACTCAAAAATAATTATTAAATCATTATTTAAGAAAAATCAGAAGTAAAAATAATTTTTCTATAATTTTTGGAATTAAAATGAATTTATTATGATTTATTGAAAATTATTTGATTAATTATCAAAGTAATTAATCATTTTTAAATAATTAATAAATAGTTAATAAATAATAAATGCATAATAAATAATTAAGAAAATAATTCAATCTGATTTTTAGAAAATAATTCAGAATTATTTATAATATAAATCAATTAATTAAATAATTAAATTTATAATATAAATCAATCAATTAAATAATTAATTAATCAATCTATAAAATAAATAAATCTGATTTTCAAAATAAAAATAAAAATAAAATTAAAAATCCAGAAACATATGTCAGAAAACAATCCCTGACAAAATCAGATCAAACCCGGGTTGCAAATCGGGTTGCAACCGGGTCACCAAGAACATCCTGGGTCGGGGATGAACTCACCGGAAAATTTCCAGATTCCGGTGGGTTTCCCGGACTCCGGCGTCTCAATTCCTGGCCAAACGGACACCGTTTGGTACCATTTTTGATCCCAAAACATTCCAAATTACTCCCCCAATCTGTTTCAGGCCAAAATCGACCAGAAACATCCCTGCAACAATTTCTCTGATCAAAACCGGCTTCAATTCCGGCCAAAAACCCATCTTTCGATTCTGTAAACCAAACTCAACGTTCTATAGTGGAAATTAAAGCTATGAACACACACAATCAAAGCCCTAAACTTTCAGGAACCAAAAATTCACAGAAATCATCGAGTTGTGTTTTGAAAATCTGACATAAACCCTAGAAATCGTGAATCACTATACAGACATCGTTCGTTCAATTAAACACCATGAATCAACTATAAATCATCTAACAAAGCTATATCAATCATCAAATCATCAAAATAACCCTAGAATCAAAAAGTCCTAATTCGAGCATAAACCCTAGAAATCGAAAATCAAAATCAAGGCATTAAAACATGAAATTGATGCAAGAAACAAAAAGAACGGATCAAAACCTCCGATTTGAGTACTTGAATCACACGATTTGATGCAGAAATCAGCTGCAAATCAAAGTTTGATTCTCGACCCGATTCTGGAAATCCCGACCCGGTTTCAAAGAAATTTCTGATTTTTAATTATTAATTATGATTAATTAAATAAAAATTTGGCTATTTATAGTAGTAAAATTAATACTCCTAATTAAAATTATGGCCCTAATTCTACACTTTTTAAAATTAATAAGCACCTAATTTTGTAATTTTTGGGTATTAAAATTTAATTTATAAATATTTTATATATACAATATATATGCCAAAATTTCTCAAAAATTGTGAATATTGCAAAAATGCAAAGAAATAATATAAATGAAAGTCCTATAATTTTATAAAAATAAAAATGTGATTTTTGTGGGGTTTTTAACACGCAATGGGACCCGGAAAAATCATTTTTCGTAAAACGAGACAATTTATAAAATATCCAGATGTTCAGAATATTTCGATTGTAAAAGCCGTTTGATGAAAAATAAGGCCCATTATTTTATTTGAAATACTGGCTTTAAAATCATTGTTTGGGTCGTAAAACGTTTGAAATGAAAGGGATGAATGCAAAATAAAACATCTGAAAAATACCTTAAAATACAGAAATGACACAGAATGCACGTAACAAGTAACAATTAGATTTCAACAGATAATCACACGTAAATGACATAGTAATACACATATTTTATTATCAATATGATATAATACAACGTAAATTTCCCGGTCGTTACAGAAAATACATTACTTAGCCGCTAATAACTATAAAAAAACATACAATTAAATATCATATTTGGATAATTATCAAGACCGGGCTTCTTATAAAGCACCTTACAAGAAAATAACGTAAAATATCTTGTCTCTCAATAATACGGGTTTGGTTGATCTATTTAAACGTTTATCGTATCTAAAACTTTGCGCCGAGACGCATACGGGTCAAACCGTAATCCAGATTGAAAAAGTTAAAACACGGAAAATGTCCGGAATTACCAGATTAGGTTAGAAAGGAGTTTTCAGAAGAGTTTCGGGTTATAAAAACTTAAAAACGATTGAAGTTGGATGATTCCCGGCTTTATAAAATAGTTTTATAATTACTCAGAAAATAATTATTAAATATGTAATGTAACACCCCCAGATCCGGGGTCGGGGATCCGGGTCGTCACGGTCTTTCTTTCCACAATAACACTTCACTTAATTAATAATAAACAACCTTATGCTGTGACCCCACACTAACACACACCACAACCCGTTATAGTCTCAGAGATGAAATTCAAATAAGTACAAGTCTTTGAATCCACAATTTAAAAGTTATTACAACCCAAAACGATTACTTGATAAATTTACAGTTAATTGCCATTATCTGCCACAAGTTATAATTATACATAATTGATTCTCAAAAGTAGATGGTCTGATCTACAATAGATCTACCTCTGCAGCTATAGCAGCTACGACATCATCGGGAAGACGAGGGACGTTTCCCACGCGCTTGCGCTGGGTCTGCTGGAGTCTGGCCATCCTTCCTAACTGTTGTTGTGTGATGAAGAAATAAAGCAAGAGTGAGCCTTACAGCTCGCAAGATAATACATAGTGATAACAATAATATAAGTATCTAAATGGATACTTACTAGAATCTTTATCGTGAGTAAGGTAATTACTTACTGGATATAAGTTTTAAAACAAGGGATGAAGTTACCAAATACTTCACTATACTTATATCATTTATAAAGCTACTTGAACTACCACTGTTCAAAGTATAATAAAATTCACGAGGTCATCCCATAGATAAGACCACAAATAAAACTTGAAAATATTTGATCTTTGAAATATTTTGAAAAGAGATGAAGTTACGAGATACTTCATTCAATGGATACACCAATAAAAATGTTTGACCCTGTCAATGCTTCGGCAACCACCTATTAGTAGCCTTTCGATCGAAATGCTACGGGTAGTGTTGCAGAATTATCCAAATGGATGATGAATTCATTACGGGAGTTTACCGCGCCAGGAAGACCACTTACGATGATCAGTCGTAGTAGTACAACCCCACCATTTTCTACATGTAGAGGAGAACCTGTCGGATTTACTTGTCAACCGAACACTGAACTCCTAAGGAATGGACCGCCTTAGCGGAACTTCCAGGCCATTTGGGCCAATATAATAAGGCTGGGCCGGCGCTACTCGACCACTTACGCCACTCCTAGTTCAGATGAAATCCATGACTCTGAAACGTAAAGCTCGTTTCCCCCTTTCCCCAAGTAGAAACTTGTTGATACGGCTCCACCAAGAAGTCGTATCTAGTTGGAAAGGAAAACTCACCGATATTTCCCAGGCGATGCCTGTTAATGGATTAACTTGTTCCAAGAATTTTACTTCCCGAATATTGGGTAAGTAATCAAAAACTCTTTTACCAAGACAGCAACCTTGTTGCGAATATAAAACACACCACCGAGCCGGATCCCCCATGTTTTGAGCGAGTATTTAAATCCCCTGTTTAAAAGGAAGATCTTAAATATAAAAATAGTTTTGGGATCCGCTCTAACTTTTGAAAATCATTTTAAAGACTCGAAAACACTTTAAAGAGTGTTTGGAGTAAAACTGATTTAATGAAGTAAATCAGTCCCCAGAATATTTAGAAAATGACTGAATATTAATATTTAAATAATATTCCCATAAAGAATAATCTTTATAAAAATAATTGAAGTAGAAGTATTAAAACTTATACTTGAAACGAGTACTAAATAATCAAAGATATACTTATATGAAAGTATTATCTTTAGTTGAATAATCGAAAATAAGTTTGATTATTGACACCTTATTCTTTAATAAAATAAAGAATATACCTCAGCAAATACTCGGAGTCATAGATCCTCAAATGAATATTCAAATAATATTCAATAAATAAAATAAGCTGAGTAATAAGCCCTCAAATGAATATTCGAAATAATATTCATTAAATAATAAGCCGAGTCATAATACCTTGAATGAATATTATAAATAATATTCATTAAATAAAATAAAGGAGTCATACATCCTCAAATGAATATCCAAGTAATATTCAATAAATAATATAAAGGAGTCATAAGTCCTCGAATAAATATTCAAGATAATATTCATTAATAAAATAAAGTTATCGAATAAACCTTATTCGATTAATAGTTTGGAAACTATAACCATATATATATATATATCCATATCCATATATACAAAATTACTCGGGATCCTCGACTCCCGGTTTTAGAAAATATTTTCACCTTTGGGTCCCTATACTAAGGGTATATGCAAGTTACCGCTATCCTCTAGCATAGGTATTATCAACTGAACCAACATATATATATTCCAAGAATATGAAACAGGCATGCATATATACCATATCACATGCTACAATATATCGCATCATTTGCTAATTATCCAACATGCATCTATCGCAAGATAATGCAAATACATATATTCATCACAACAACAGTATAACGGATAGAATACTTGCCTGAGCGACTTGGGGGTGAGAAAGGCTCGGGACGAGTCTGATAACCTATAAACAACAAGTAAGTTGGAATTAAACCAAAATCACTTGTAAATCTATACTTTAACTAACTTAGACTCTAACGCTTGTTTTGCGCTCACTGATTTGCTTAAGTCACTCGGGTACCCTCGGCTCCACCATTTTTAATAATTTAACCTTTACGAGTTTTAAAGCGATTCCTTCGCGAATGTCTTACCAACTGCCTAACACACTTACCATAAATGTTTCATACATTAATTAACCCTTTTTGGTCTTTAACCTACATTTCAAAGTAAGGCGAGGGAAAAAGTTTCGTTCGCGAAACGCCGTTACTTGAAACGGTCGTTTCTCCTAAACCGTGCATCGGAATCGAACGAACTACATATCAAAACGAAGCTCGTAACATGAGCTATCTAAACATGGCAGTGGTCATAATCTAGCAGGGGGTTCTCGGGTCCTAATGCTATGCACAAAAACAGTCCAAAGAAAATCGGACGTTACGACGGCTATGTTTACGCGATTTCCCAATTTTAACCATTCAACACCAACCACAAACCAACCTCAAATCCAACATACAACCAACATCCATCCTCATCACATCATAACAACCCCAACCAATTCAATTTAATCATTCATACTTATGCCTAAACTTAACTTTAATCATACTTAAGTTCCTTTAAATCAAAACCACAACAATTACCATTCCATTTCACTACCATTCCAAATCCCAAACTCTAAATCATAACAACAAGCTACAATATCAACCCACTAATCAAAATCATCTTATAATATATAGGAATCTAGGGTTTGGAGATGGTATACCTTCCTTGAAGTGGTGGGTGGAGCTAGGAAGCCTTAAGAAGCTTTGAGAAGTCTTAAGAATGCTTGGATCTTCAAGAAAACAAGAAAAAGTTCAAGTTAAAAACTTGAAAACACTATTCATTGTCTTCTTCTTTGATTAAATGAAGAAGATTGAGAAGGAATTAATGGCTTAAACTCATGATATAGTCCTAACTAAGCATGAAGATGATTAGGGAATTATCTTACCAATTTAGGAAGCTTGGATCTTGGATTTTGAATTTCTCTTGCCTTTTGAATAGTGAAAAGCCATGAGCAATGAAGAACAAAGCCTTGGTTGCTTTTGATTTTTGATGAAAATGATTTTACTTGGCTTGGTTGATTGGTTTTTGTGCTTGCTTTAGTCAATTACCTTCTTGCCCTTGGATTTGTGTGGTTACAAAGCCACCACACCTCCTTCCTTCCCATGTCATGCTTATGTCATCCTCATGATGTCATCCTCACTTCCTTGTCCTCTTTCTATTGGTTGGATGACATCATTCCCACTAATCCCTTTGATTAACTTCCTAATCGTTTGCCTAATGACCGCTGATCTGTTATACGGTTCGCTTAACTTTCGTTCTCGTTTATCGTTTGAAGGATCATACCCGGGATCTTATTACTTAGGTTCCCTTAACCTTTCTCAATACATTATATTCCTTTTTATGATCCTCTATTATAATCCTTTAATTTAAATCCTTTTTATCCTGTTACCTTATACTCAATTCTCTCCGTATCTTGTGGATTTCCGGGAAAAACCAAAGTGTTCGGAATTGGATTCTGACGATCTTTACATACACTTATATACTTTATAGAGTACTAATAATATCCCATAAGATCAATAACAGAACCCCTACATAGCGTGGCATGAAAAGTTTTCTCGTTCAGCAAAAACACTATTCATAAGGGTTTCAAAATTTCTCAAAAATTGGGGTTATTACAGTCTCCCCTCCTTAAAAGAATTCCGTCCCGGAATCAGATAGAAAACAAATGGGGATACTTTCTTAGCATTACACTTTCTAACTCTCGAGTCAATTTTCCCACATTGTGGTTCTACCACCAAACTCTGCCTAGTTTGATAATCCTTCTCCTAAGCACTTGTTCCTTTTTACTCTATAACCCTTCCTGGTTGCTCCATATAGGTTATGTCGGGTTGCATATCTATGCGCTCATATGCCTCTATTTATCTGGCATCTGAATTACACTTCCTTAACATTGATACGTGAAACACGTTACGACCTGCTACATGTTCGGGGTTAGGGCTAGCTCATATGCTAACTTCCCAAACGTCTTAATATATCCAAGGGTCCAACGAATTGTAGACTTAGCTTTCCTTTCTTTCCGAACCTCATCAATCCTTTCCAAGGGATACCTATATCATTACTAGGTCCCCTATTTCATACTCTTTATCCTTTCGTGTCAAATCAACATACTTATCATGTCCATCTTGGGCTACTACCAGCCGTCCTCTGATTAGATCTATCATATCCTTGGTCCTTTGGACTACTGCTGGTCCGAGCATCTTGCGCTCTACAACTTCATCCTAACATAAGGGAGATCGACATTGTCTTCCCTCAAGGATCTCATAAGGCGACATCTCGATAATGACATATGATCTATTGTCGTAAGATAACTCAATCCGCGTTATGTGATCATTCCAATTTCTTTCAAGTCTATTGCACAAACTCTCATTATAGCTTCTAGCATTATAGCTTTTGCTTCTTAATACCCATTCTTTTCCAGTTCGTTATCGCTATCACCTTCGGTTCCTAATATTATACTGGTTATACTTTTGCTCGTTAGCGTTCTATAACCTTTTAATAACCACGTCAACCTTAGTATCACGAATGTGTTTCCATTCCGCATACTACCACCACTTTATTACTCCTTTTTCAGTTGTTTCTATTTTCCAAAATTTGATCAATTAAATAGAAGTAAAGGAATTTGTTGAGAGATCACTATGATCATGAACACTTGTTATATCGCATAGTTAGTACAGAAGGTGGCCAGCCTTTAGTACTTGACAAGCAACTAAACAATAGATGGTATCCTACTAGGCTTCTATCACAAAGATAGATAGTCATTCGGCAATACCTCCCCTTCTGGAAGGGTTGTTCTTCTCAGCTTACATGAAATGAAAAGAAGAGAAAAGAACGAATTGAAGAGAATTGTATATATGAAAAAAATATACAGCCACAAAATATCTGGCTTGGAACCTACCTCTGAACTATAGAGGTTTGTCATAGGAGAACAAAACATATATGTATTTATATCAACATCAAGTATTATAGCATCGCATTTCACGTGCCTAAATATTTTCTCTATCCCGTCCATCATTCTATGGACCCATGCTCTTCCTCGAGCTTATACACAATCACCTTTGAAACTCCCTCGACATCGAAAATCGAATCTGGGATCTCATTCTATATATCACCGTTACTAGGATTCTATGCTCGCATCGCAACCTTCCTCGTATAATAATACGGCTCTCTATTGATAAGAAAGAATAAATATTCAATAGGTAGATACTCTACTTAATTAGTCTATCAATGATAACTTATACACTACCACTACCCGATTAGTGGTATTCAATCTCAACATCCATTCCAATACAACTCTCACGGTTATAATCAGCTCACTACTCGCAGAATCATTGCTGCCTTACTATGGTCCACCACTGACCCACTGTCATCATTCACTTTCCATGAAATCTTAATAGCTAACCATACGGAGTCCATACATCTCGTATCTAATTCTCCTAAGGAGTTAACATAACCACCAATCACAATTCATGAAGAACACTCCAAACTCTGACGTACTTTCATGACATGAAGCAGATAAAATTGCAGAAGAGTTTCAATCAAAGCAACGATAGCAGGTTAATACCATTCTAAATCATATGCCTTAAATAGAAGACTTAACTCAAAGGTTCATCTAGTCCTTTTTGAAACATGGTCCTGGCTTATCTCAAGATAGGACCTTCTAAGATAGATAGCCCGTTCATGGCGATTACACGAATTAAACCTTTACCAACTACTATTACGGTTGGGTATTGCACAGTCATCAGAAGGAATGTCAATCTTCCAAACCATAATTTAACCTTCACATTTTTAACCATCATCACTGTATTCTTTTGGCACACGCGCCTATAATTATCCTCTTACCCTTAAAGTGTCGGCCACCTCTTTGGCCTTTCCTGATAGTAAAATTTCCTTACAGTCAATGTCATTTTAACCACCTCCAAATAAATTTTCTACCTTATTTCCGATCACTGCTTGAGTGAAGATGTTTTCCTTAAAATCAGATGGGAAAAAAAATATCACCATTTTTCCATAAGTTATTGCCTCAGTCTTTAGAGGCTAATCACTGTCAAGACTGACTCTCAATCATACTTAGAACATTTGTTTTTTTTTATCTTAAGTCCTAATTGCCCTGAACAATTTCGACCATTACTGGTTCGATCCATACTTTCTCGTGGTTTAACACGTGCCCCACTTGGCATCATTATAATTACGTCATATTTCCTTTATCCACATTTCTATTCTTGAGAATTTTGAATATTACCTTTTTCCTTATAAAACCTCTAAGGTTATCCTTCAATCGTTCCTCCTGTATTCCCTAGATACAGGGCATATCACAATACCATTTACTAATAGTAGAACCATTGTCTATATACTTCTGCAAAATTTCTCCACTGATTCTTAAAGGTTGTTGTTACCTTAACCCTTTCCCAATCATACTGTCAAAACTCATACTGTCCCTATTAAGGGTGACATGCCAACCTTTATGCAGTCCCCTAGGATTCATTTTAAGTTACCAATGTTCTATCCTTAATTCCACCTTTAAAAGGTACCTGCATCCTTCCACGAATAAATCAAGTCATATTTCCTTGATATATTATCATATTCATCATTCCCACCTCGATAGTCTATACCTAACTTCATAATAGCATCCTTATTCAAATTGAGGTCAATCCATATGGCCTCCAAAAGATAACAACGGTTATCCGCTTGTCTTGCCTAATTTGGTAACGATAACAAGGATGTTCTGGAAGATATTGGTCGTGTTCAACGTGAACTTCTTCTTAATAATTCCTTATTTACTTTTGTTGTTTATCTCAACAGTCATCTCAATGTTGGGATATCTTTCATACCTGGCGTCTCCCTTTCTGGGTATCAAGCCACCGGTCTTACATTTCCTTCTTGAAGGTCACTTCCTTCATCCAATTTTTCCTAATTTCTTACTTCCTTATCCCCTTAGTCTATCCGCGTCTCATTATTTATCCTTCGAATTATCTCAAGGTTTCCACGAATCCTCCCAACTTACAGGGGATAAACTATATGTATCTCTTATGCCCTCAACCATCAATTTTAACTTATGTTGAATCACCCTCATCCTGACGAATGCATACTTTTCTATTTCTATTGCTACGAGTCGTTAGGGTTTCCTCATACCCAACTCCCTTATCATACCTCAAACTCTATTGCCGTTATATTCCTTTCCACTTCAATTTCTTTTTATTTTCCTTTCTCTTATCATTATTTCATGAACCAACACAACATAAGCATTGATTTCAAACATCCCATCATTCTGGATTCGTGTCCTCAGAACGAATCTTGATAACTTTTACAACTTAGATTCATAATTTATCATACTCGTCTGCCTTTGTTCTGGCTCTAAAGCTTTTACACTATCTCCTTATCTTTGGGAATTACTTTCCCGAAAACAATTGACTGAACTTAAATCAGTTTATTATAATCTCTTGCTCCGTGCCTTCCTTGGCCTTTTACCGGCGGGTGGTCTCTCTCTTAGGAGGGTAAGTGATAAAAACAGTCTTTTGTGATTCGTCAATCATTTAGAATCTCAAATGATTCCTATATTTCCTTTAGCCAGGCTCTTGCCTCGACTGGGTCAGCTTGTTCCTTGGAACTCTGAGAGCTTAGCGATTTAAAGGTCCTGAAAGAATTTCTCACCGCACTGTCTCCTCAGGGTGGTGGTTGGGGATAATAGTCTAAGTTCTTTCTAGATAGGTCCATGAATTGCCGTATAGGAGTACCGTCTCGGTTCTCCTTTCCTTACTCGACTTTCTGTTTCCTTAGTATGAAATGTTTCATCCTACTCCCCATAATTGGGGTCATCTTTTAATTTAAAATCCTCAGTTTCCTCTCCATTATGTCATGGGTTCCTTCTATCTTGATGGCGACCTCCCTGACTATCACGTTCAGGGTTTGCTCTAAATCTTATTCCTCAAACTATGGCTCTCATCTAAGTTCTCATCCTTACGCTCTTGAACTTTCGAAACCCAAATTCTATAGGAATACCTCATTATTCCCTTATCCTCTTTCTCGGTATTAATCTCATATTTATTTGTTGGCTCTCTGCCTTCATTCATCACCTTTCTCTGGCACAATATGCTCTTTTCCGATAATTCGGACTGTATTGCAATCTCAAACAGCTTTTCGGTACCGGCTCCGGTTACCTTCATATCTATTTCCATTTTTTTCAAAATCTCTTATCAACTTTCCCAAAGACATTAACCTCTTGAGTCTCTCCTTCTTACTAAGGGCATCAGCCACCACATTGGCTTTCCCCGAATGATAAAGAATCTCCCAATCATAATTCTTGATTAGCTCTAACCGCCTCCTCGGGCATATGTTGAGCTCTCTCTATGGGAAAATGTACTAGAGTACTTATGGTTTGTGAATCTCATACTTCTCTCCATACAAGTAGTGCCTCAAACCTTTAGGGCAAAACTATTGCCACGAGCCTAAGCTCATGGGCGGGGATATCGAATTTCATATTACCTTAATTGTCTTGACATGTACGCGATTACCTTACCGTGTTGCATAAGCACGCACCCTAAGCCCTAGTGCGAAGCGTCACTATACTTCACAAAATCTCCTTTTCCATCCGGCAACGCCAGCATAGGGGCCATCACCAATCTTTGCTTCAGTTCTTGAAAGCTGTTCTCGCATTTCTCTGTCCATTCAAACTTCTCAGTCTTACGAGTAAGCCGCGTTAAAGGGGCTACTATCTTTACAACTTGAACGAACCTCCGGTAGTGACCGGCCAATCCTACCTCTGGTAGTCGACCAAACCATGGTCATCAATTCATCAGTGGTCCTTTATCCAATCCTGTCAGGATCCTCCATGGGATCCTCCTCAACAACTATCCCTTCTAGGACAACATCCTCAACCGCTAAATCCTCAATATCAACATTATCCGGTCCTGCATTAGGACACTCTATCGGATCCACAATCCGATCTCCAATTAGTAATAAAATATCATCGCGATGTTGCTCCTCAACATCAGGGTTCGGAGTCCCGCTACCATATACGATAACGAACTACGCTCCTATCACGATATTTATAAGGGTTCCCATAAGGGTTTTAACTGTCAGTACTACGTTAGGTAGCCCGACTATGAACTTGGCAAGAGTTCTTATTATCTTTGTGAACTTATTATCTTAACGTCCCATCATCTCTGAGGTTTATAACGCTTAGCTCTGATACCATTTCTGTAACACCCCCAGATCCGGGGTCGGGGATCCGGGTCGTCACGGTCTTTCTTTCCACAATAACACTTCACTTAATTAATAATAAACAACCTTATGCTGTGACCCCACACTAACACACACCACAACCCGTTATAGTCTCAGAGATGAAATTCAAATAAGTACAAGTCTTTGAATCCACAATTTAAAAGTTATTACAACCCAAAACGATTACTTGATAAATTTACAGTTAATTGCCATTATCTGCCACAAGTTATAATTATACATAATTGATTCTTAAAAGTAGATGGTCTGATCTACAATAGATCTACCTCTGCAGCTATAGCAGCTACGACATCATCGGGAAGACGAGGGACGCTTCCCACGCGCTTGCGCTGGGTCTGCTGGAGTCTGGCCATCCTTCCTAACTGTTGTTGTGTGATGAAGAAATAAAGCAAGAGTGAGCCTTACAGCTCGCAAGATAATACATAGTGATAACAATAATATAAGTATCTAAATGGATACTTACTAGAATCTTTATCGTGAGTAAGGTAATTACTTACTGGATATAAGTTTTAAAACAAGGGATGAAGTTACCAAATACTTCACTATACTTATATCATTTATAAAGCTACTTGAACTACCACTGTTCAAAGTATAATAAAATTCACGAGGTCATCCCATAGATGAGACCACAAATAAAACTTGAAAATATTTGATCTTTGAAATATTTTGAAAAGAGATGAAGTTACGAGATACTTCATTCAATGGATACACCAATAAAAATGTTTGACCCTGTCAATGCTTCGGCAACCACCTATTAGTAGCCTTTCGATCGAAATGCTACGGGTAGTGTTGCAGAATTATCCAAATGGATGATGAACTCATTACGGGAGTTTACCGCGCCAAGAAGACCACTTACGATGATCAGTCGTAGTAGTACAACCCCACCATTTTCTACATGTAGAGGAGAACCTGTCGGATTTACTTGTCAACCGAACACTGAACTCCTAAGGAATGGACCGCCTTAGCGGAACTTCCAGGCCATTTGGGCCAATATAATAAGGCTGGGCCGGCGCTACTCGACCACTTACGCCACTCCTAGTTCAGATGAAATCCATGACTCTGAAACGTAAAGCTCGTTTCCCCCTTTCCCCAAGTAGAAACTTGTTGATACGGCTCCACCAAGAAGTCGTATCTAGTTGGAAAGGAAAACTCACCGATATTTCCCAGGCGATGCCTGTTAATGGATTAACTTGTTCCAAGAATTTTACTTCCCGAATATTGGGTAAGTAATCAAAAACTCTTTTACCAAGACAGCAACCTTGTTGCGAATATAAAACACACCACCGAGCCGGATCCCCCATGTTTTGAGCGAGTATTTAAATCCCCTTTTTAAAAGGAAGATCTTAAATATAAAAATAGTTTTGGGATCCGCTCTAACTTTTGAAAATCATTTTAAAGACTCGAAAACACTTTAAAGAGTGTTTGGAGTAAAACTGATTTAATGAAGTAAATCAGTCCCCAGAATATTTAGAAAATGACTGAATATTAATATTTAAATAATATTCCCATAAAGAATAATCTTTATAAAAATAATTGAAGTAGAAGTATTAAAACTTATACTTGAAACGAGTACTAAATAATCAAAGATATACTTATATGAAAGTATTATCTTTAGTTGAATAATCAAAAATAAGTTTGATTATTGACACCTTATTCTTTAATAAAATAAAGAATATACCTCAGCAAATACTCGGAGTCATAGATCCTCAAATGAATATTCAAATAATATTCAATAAATAAAATAAGCTGAGTAATAAGCCCTCAAATGAATATTCGAAATAATATTCATTAAATAATAAGCCGAGTCATAATACCTTGAATGAATATTATAAATAATATTCATTAAATAAAATAAAGGAGTCATACATCCTCAAATGAATATCCAAGTAATATTCAATAAATAATATAAAGGAGTCATAAGTCCTCGAATAAATATTCAAGATAATATCCATTAATAAAATAAAGTTATCGAATAAACCTTATTCGATTAATAGTTTGGAAACTATAACCATATATATATATATATATCCATATCCATATATACAAAATTACTCGGGATCCTCGACTCCCGGTTTTAGAAAATATTTTCACCTTTGGGTCCCTATACTAAGGGTATATGCAAGTTACCGCTATCCTCTAGCATAGGTATTATCAACTGAACCAACAGATATATATTCCAAGAATATGAAACAGGCATGCATATATACCATATCACATGCTACAATATATCGCATCATTTGCTAATTATCCAACATGCATCTATCGCAAGATAATGCAAATACATATATTCATCACAACAACAGTATAACGGATAGAATACTTGCCTGAGCGACTTGGGGGTGAGAAAGGCTCGGGACGAGTCTGATAACCTATAAACAACAAGTAAGTTGGAATTAAACCAAAATCACTTGTAAATCTATACTTTAACTAACTTAGACTCTAACGCTTGTTTTGCGCTCACTGATTTGCTTAAGTCACTCGGGTACCCTCGGCTCCACCATTTTTAATAATTTAACCTTTACGAGTTTTAAAGCGATTCCTTCGCGAATGTCTTACCAACTGCCTAACACACTTACCATAAATGTTTCATACATTAATTAACCCTTTTTGGTCTTTAACCTACATTTCAAAGTAAGGCGAGGGAAAAAGTTTCGTTCGCGAAACGCCGTTACTTGAAACGGTCGTTTCTCCTAAACCGTGCATCGGAATCGAACGAACTACATATCAAAACGAAGCTCGTAACATGAGCTATCTAAACATGGCAGTGGTCATAATCTAGCAGGGGGTTCTCGGGTCCTAATGCTATGCACAAAAACAGTCCAAAGAAAATCGGACGTTACGACGGCTATGTTTACGCGATTTCCCAATTTTAACCATTCAACACCAACCACAAACCAACCTCAAATCCAACATACAACCAACATCCATCCTCATCACATCATAACAACCCCAACCAATTCAATTTAATCATTCATACTTATGCCTAAACTTAACTTTAATCATACTTAAGTTCCTTTAAATCAAAACCACAACAATTACCATTCCATTTCACTACCATTCCAAATCCCAAACTCTAAATCATAACAACAAGCTACAATATCAACCCACTAATCAAAATCATCTTATAATATATAGGAATCTAGGGTTTGGAGATGGTATACCTTCCTTGAAGTGGTGGGTGGAGCTAGGAAGCCTTAAGAAGCTTTGAGAAGTCTTAAGAATGCTTGGATCTTCAAGAAAACAAGAAAAAGTTTAAGTTAAAAACTTGAAAACACTATTCATTGTCTTCTTCTTTGATTAAATGAAGAAGATTGAGAAGGAATTAATGGCTTAAACTCATGATATAGTCCTAACTAAGCATGAAGATGATTAGGGAATTATCTTACCAATTTAGGAAGCTTGGATCTTGGATTTTGAATTTCTCTTGCCTTTTGAATAGTGAAAAGCCGTGAGCAATGAAGAACAAAGCCTTGGTTGCTTTTGATTTTTGATGAAAATGATTTTACTTGGCTTGGTTGATTGGTTTTTGTGCTTGCTTTAGTCAATTACCTTCTTGCCCTTGGATTTGTGTGGTTACAAAGCCACCACACCTCCTTCCTTCCCATGTCATGCTTATGTCATCCTCATGATGTCATCCTCACTTCCTTGTCCTCTTTCTATTGGTTGGATGACATCATTCCCACTAATCCCTTTGATTAACTTCCTAATCGTTTGCCTAATGACCGCTGATCTGTTATACGGTTCGCTTAACTTTCGTTCTCGTTTATCGTTTGAAGGATCATACCCGGGATCTTATTACTTAGGTTCCCTTAACCTTTCTCAATACATTATATTCCTTTTTATGATCCTCTATTATAATCCTTTAATTTAAATCCTTTTTATCCTGTTACCTTATACTCAATTCTCTCCGTATCTTGTGGATTTCCGGGAAAAACCAAAGTGTTCAGAATTGGATTCTGACGATCTTTACATACACTTATATACTTCATAGAGTACTAATAATATCCCATAAGATCAATAACAGAACCCCTACATAGCGTGGCATGAAAAGTTTTCTCGTTCAGCAAAAACACTATTCATAAGGGTTTCAAAATTTCTCAAAAATTGGGGTTATTACATGTAAGTCATTATAAAATCATATAACGATCAAAAAATTACCAGAAAAATACCATAATTACCTATATTTTATTCTGGGCATATAAAAATTAAAATACCAAAAGAATATCATATATAAACATCCAAAGCATCAACTCCAATTACCATATAATTCCCTAAAATTCACATAAAAACACATAAAAATATCAAATAATAATAATAATATCTGAAAATATGGGATATTACAAAATGAAAAACATACAGTGACCCTCCCTCTGTATGTACCTTTTGGACCTAACAATTGGTATCAGAGCTTGTTGATCGATATACAAATCTGATCCGTTAGATTAGCAAATTTTGTTGTTGATTTTGGTTGTACGGAGTCTGGGAGTGTTTCTGGTGTGTAGATATGATTTTGGGTTTGTTGGTTTTGATTTTACTGGTTTGGTGTTATTGACTGACTGGGTTATCATGTATTGAGACGGTATATTGTGAATTTTGCTTAGATATGAAAAGATGAGTTCTCAGAAAGTAAATAGTATTAAGGTTACTCAATTCGATGAATCGAGATACAATCTATGGAAGAATAAAATGCTATTATATATTCGGTCGTCAAATCCAGAGTATATGAAGATATTGAGAGAAGAAAGACATGTGCCGATGAAGGATCATCCGGAGTTGCCTAATATGAGAATGTCATGTCCTGAAGCAGAATGGAGTGCTCGTGATAAAGAACTGATAGCACTGGATGAAGGCCTGCAATTTATTTTGGTGGATTTGATAGATGATGATATGAGTCACCAAATTATGGTTTGTGAGAGTGTCAGGCACATGTGGAAACCATAGAATTTCTTATGGAAGGAACTGAAGACATCAGGAAGAATCGACTTGATATCTTGACTTCACAATATGAGGCTTTTAAGTCCTTGTCTAGAGAAAGTCACTCAAGTCTCTGAAAGAACGAACAAGGTGTTAAATAAATTAAGTATTCATGGCAAGAATTTGTTAGTGTATACTGAAAATATTTATTTGAAGTATGTACATTTATTTCTGGCCAGTTTATTTGAGAATCATTTGAATGTTTACATGTTGTCTAATATTATATATTGTGAACAATCTAGTATCAAATGGGATACAGAATATTAGATTGTTAAATACGGTTATATAATATAATAAGGTTCACAGCACAGGTGGTGTTGGACAATCCACTGGTATGGCTGTAGTATTATTTAGATTAGCTTATATTGACTAATAAATAATACTAGTATACTTTGTGTATATTGAACATGATCAAATTTAGAACTGTTCCCTTAATACTGATTAAGAAGGAGAACCAAGATTCTATGTTATTATTAATGCTTAGGTTCTTAATCCGGAAATAGTAATTGACACGTGTATATTATTTACATGCTTTGATTTATATATGAAACAATTCTTTTGAATTATATCATTATATTTTGGGTGATGGAATTATATACATGGTGGATATTATTTATTGAAGGAATCCATGTCCTGATAATATTCGGGTTAATGATGTCCCCTTGAAAGCTCAAAAAGATTTAATTATGTGAAATCCTGCAGGTGGAATTTATTCTGGCATAATTAAATAAAGGTTGAGTGGATGATCAAGGATAAAAGATATTAATTAAATAAATTATCAGTAATTTATTTAATTAATGGACATATGATATTTTAAACATGGGGAATTTAATAAGCAAATAATATTGGAACCGAATTAATTAAATTATGGTATTAGGAAAGGTAGTGCAAATATTAATTCTTTAGTGGATTGAATTAATATTGAATTACATTGGGCTAGGCTCAAGATGTAATTAGAAGGCCCAACCTAATTATCCATGGTCCCTATTGTAGCCAATATATATTCTTATTCTCTTCTTGCTTGGGAGTGTGTGAAAACATATTGTAGCCACCAAGGAGCAAGAAGAGAGGATAACTTGAGAAGACGGAGGCCACACTTCGCTCAAGGGAATTTGGGAATACAATAGAAGAGCGTGGAATCAACCATTAACAAGGTAATCCTCTTTTCGTAATCTTTATCGTAAAACGTAGTAACACCCTAAGTCCGTGGTTCCCAACAATTGGTATCAAGAGCCTGGTAATGGGTTCTACGTTTTATGATATAATGTCCATGTCGTAATTATATATGCGTGTATATAGTGTTTTGCTTGTATTGGTTTTGATGCAGGTTGTTAATCCACTATTATGGCCATGTATATTTTAATTATGTGTTTGGATCCCACGTGGTTTAATCGTGGTTAATTTATGTTTTGGTTTCCACGTGGTTTAATCTTGGTTGTAATTTACACGAGGGTTGATCGTGTTAGAATAGATTTTACAAAATTAGTTTTGTATTTGATCTATTTTTTTTGTAATTGTTCCGGGTATTTTGTAATAGTTATGTGCGATCGGAAATTAATTCCGGTAGTTTTTTGTTCCGCTATGCGATTACACGAGGCTGCTGTTGATGTTTGGATCGAACAAAATCAAAACAAAACTCACAGAAAAGCAACAGGCGCGCGCGCTGCGGCCGCTGCGGCAGCTGGGGCCGCTGCGGCAGCTGCGGCAGCTGGGACTGCTGGGGCTGCTGGGGCTGCTGGGGGCGTCGGGGCGCGCTTGGGGCAGATTTTTTTTGAGAGCTGGTTTTTTTTTCAAGGGCCATAATAGTGGAAAATTTATTTTAATTTTTTCCATTAAATTTTAATTATTGCTTTAATTTATTGATTATGTGTGTCGTTAATTATGTGTGTAATTCTTTTAAAATTGCATGTTTAACTTAATTAGGATGACATGGACATAAATTTTATTTATTGCTTTAATTAAATGTTATATGTTGCTAAAATTATGTGTGTATTTTGAATGCATGATTAGACATAATTATAACAACATAGGGCCCCATTTAATTTTAAAATTCCTCAATTTTAATTAAAAAAAAATTCTAAGTGGGAGAGAGAATTAATATAAAATTAAATCCCATGGTCTCCATTATTGGTTGTAGGTAATTTAACATAAAGACGAATATAAGTTATATATACGTCACCCATCGTGGCATGTAATTTATGGTGTCTAGAATGTTATAGAAATTACTAGAATGAACTTCTTAAATTAATAAATTTTGAAAGGAATAAATACGGATTTTCTTTATTTCTGATTTGGGGCGATTTTGTCAAAAACGGGTTCATCGAACTTATAAGGCTGTGGGTTTTAAGCGAGACCGATGTGACTCCTCCACTACCTGGAAATCAAACCATTGATGAATATTGAATTCAAGTATTCTATTCAAGGCAAAATTACGAATATTGGAAGGTATACACACCACCCATCGTGGCGTACCAAGTTCCATAGATTTCGAATAATTTAAGATTTGATGATGGTATACACTTAGCTATGAAAAATAATATAGTCCACCCCAACGTGGCATATTATTTAGTAATAGGACCTAAGTAATATTTAAACAAAATTAGGTGGTATACATGTCACACATCGTGGCGTACCAGAAGCTTATGGTGTTTATATGTTAGTGCATTAAATTTTAATAATTGTTAGAGGAATCAATAGATCTTAATAATTAATGCACCCTTATTTATGTGATGTTTTTATGCATGATTCTCAGGATAAAATGGGTTTTAATCCACTATTCACCATACTTAAGGATAACAAACTTACCGGACCTAACTATATTGAATGGAAACGAAATTTGGACATTGTGTTGACTGCTGAGGAGTACAAGTTTTGCACTTATGAACCCAAGCCTGAACAGCCTGCTGTTGATGCTCCTAAAGATGAGAAAGAGTATTATAAACGGTGGATTAAGGCTGATGAAATGTCGCGATGTTACATTCTGGCAGCAATGTCGGGTGTTTTGCAGCATCAGCATCAGTCTATGGCCACTGCTTCAGATATGCTCTTTAATCTCAAGGAACTTTTTGGAGATCAGAATAAGGCTGCTAGGCAAGTAGCCATGAAGGCTTTAATGAACACTCAGATGGCTGAAGGCACACCTGTAAGGGATCATGTTCTTAAGATGATGTCTCATCTGAATGAGATAGAGATCCTTGGTGCTGAACTTGACGGGGAAACCCAGATTGACATTATCCTTATGAGCTTGTCCAAGAGTTTTGAGCAGTTCCGCTTGAATTACAACATGAACAAGAGGCAGTATAGTCTCGCGGAACTGCTGACAGAACTTCAGGCAGCTGAAGGATTATTTCGGCAGAGTGTTCAAGTGAATGTGGCTGAGAAAGGTTCTTCCTCTAAGCCGAAAGGTATTAAGAAGAAGAAAAAGGATCAGACACAGAAAGCTGTGAAGGCAATGGGAGTTCAGGGTGGTGTGAAAAAGCCTAAGGGAAAGTGCTTCAGATGCAAACAGTCAGGTCACTGGAAACAGTATTGTCCTCTTCCTAAGAAGACAAACAATACTGGTATGTCTCTTTCTCTAGTTACAGAAACATTTATAGCGGCTATATCTACGAGCACTTGGTGTGTAGATACAGGAGCCACTGATCATGTTTGTAATTCTATGCAGGGGTTCCAACTATCCAGAATGCTTATAGATGGTGAGATATACATGTTCATGGGAGATGCTACGAAAGTAGCAGTAGTTGCAGTAGGAGTTATTCATTTATCTTTTGGTTCTGATAGGATTTTGGTTTTGGACAATTGTCTTTATGTACCTTCTTTTAGAAGGAATTTAATTTCGGTTTCTAAACTTGCTTTGGATGGTTATAATGTTTGTTTGGATCGTAATGTTTCTATTATGATGAATAAACGAATTATATGTTCTGGTACATTGCAAGACAATTTGTATATAATTAATCCTAGTCAACCTGCGCTGCAACTGCAATTTAGGGAATTGAACAACACATCTTCTAACTCTACTAAAAAAAAGGAACCTTCTAGTTTGAACCAAACATATCTTTGGCACTTGAGATTAGGTCATATTAACTTGAGGAAGATTCAAAGACTGGTAGTAGATGGGCCTTTAAGCTCATTGGCAGTGGAGCCATTTCCAGTTTGTGAATCCTGCTTGGAAGGTAAAATGACTAATAGGCCTTTCAAGGCAAAAGGGAATAGAGCCAAACAACTGTTAGAATTGGTTCACTCTGATTTATGTGGACCCATGAATATCCAAGCAAGAGGTGGTTATGAATATTTCATCACTTTCATTGATGATTATTCTAGATATGGGTACGTTTATTTGTTGCACCGTAAGTCTGAGTGCTTTGATAAGTTCAAAGAGTACAAAGCTAAAACGGAGAAGCGACTTAATAAAAGTATCAAGTCACTACGATCAGATCGTGGTGGCGAATACTTGCTTGGAGAATTTAGGGAATATTTATCATAAAATGGGATAGAATCCCAGTTAACTACACCAGGCACACCCCAGCAGAACGGTGTAGCAGAGAGAAGCAACCAGACTCTTTTAGAGAGTGTTAGATCGATGATGAGTTATTCGGATTTACCCAAGTCGTTTTGGGGACATGCCTTAGAGACATCAGCTTATCTTCTGAACTTAGTACCTTCTAAGTCGGTTCCTAAAACCCCCTTAGAATTGTGGACCGGGGATAAACCGAGTCTAAGACATATTCGAATATGGGGTTGTCCAGCACATGTGCTGAACAAGAACGCGACTAAGTTAGAATCTCGTACAGAAGTAAGGTTATTTGTAGGCTACCCCATGGGAACGAAAGGATATTTATTTTATAGTCCGAAGAATCGGGATGTCATTGTTAGCACCAATGCAAGATTCTCGGAGGAGGACTATATAATGAATCACAAACCCATGAGTAGTGTCATTTTAGAGGAACTAGTGGGAGGGACAAATAATATCCATGAAGCTGTAGTACAAGTAGAACAACCATAACATAATGTACAACCTGTCACTAATATCGCACCAGTGCCTCGTCGTAGTGGGAGGGTTGTTCAATAGCCTGATAGATTCATGTTTTTGGGAGAGTCTTCAGACTTGGTCCTTGGTGAACATGATGATGATCCCCGTACATACGAAGAGGCAGTATAAGACAAAGATGCAGATCTTTGGCAAAAGGCGATGGAATCTGAGATAGAATCAATGTATTCTAATCAGGTCTGGGAGCTCGTGGAACCACCCAAAGGTATAAAACCTATTGGATGTAAGTGGATCTATAAGAAAAGGAGGGGATTAGATAAAAAGGTGAAAGCCTGGAAAACAAGACTTGTTGCGAAAGGGTATACTCAGAAAGAAGGTATCGATTATGAGGAAACCTTTTCACCGGTAGTCATGCTTAAGTCAATCCGTATTCTTTTATCTATAGCAGCTCATCTCGATTATGAGATTTGGCAAATGGATGTCAAGACAGCATTTCTTAATGGAAGTCTTGAAGAAACCATCTATATGCAGCAACCAAAAGGATTCATTAAGGAAGGCCAAGAGCATCTGGTATGTAAGCTTAAGAGGTCTATTTATGGACTTAAACAAGCTTCTAGAGACTGGAATATTCGTTTTGATCTGGCAGTCCAGTCATATGGATTTGATCAAAGTCCAAGCGAATCGTGCGTGTATAAGAGAAGTGAAGGTAATGCAGTGGTTTTTCTAGTACTATATGTAGATGATATTTTACTCATTGGAAACAATGTTGAGATGTTGTCATCAGTAAAGGCATGGTTGTTCAAACAATTTGACATGAAGGACTTAGGTGAAGCGGCATACATCCTTGAGATCAAAGTTATAAGGGATCGCAAGAAAAGGATGTTGGCTTTATCTCAAGAGTCCTACATTGATGAAGTATTAGCTCGTTTTAACATGCAGAACTCCAAGAAAGGTTTTTTACCTTTTAAGCATGGAGTTGCTCTATCTAAGAAGCAGTGTCCTTCGACACCAAAGGATATAGAGAGTTTGAAAGCAGTTCCTTATGCTTCAGCATGTGGAAGCTTAATGTATGCTATGTTATGTACGAGGCCTGACATCTGCTTTGCTGTAGGCATGGTTAGTAGATATCAGTCAAACCCAGGTCAGGAACATTGGAGTGCAGTAAAAACTATACTCAAGTACCTGAGAAGGACTAAGGAGTATATGTTAATTTACAAGGCCTCAGATCTATTTCTTTTGGGATATACTGATTCAGATTTCCAATCAGATAGGGATAAGAGGAAATCAACCTCGGGATATGTTTTTACTTTGGGAGGTGGAGCCGTTATATGGATGAGTGTAAAGCAGAAATGCATTGCAGACTCCACCATGGAGGCCGAGTACGTGACGGCCTCTGAGGCTGCCAAAGAGGCTGTATGGTTCAGGAACTTCCTTTTGGACTTAGATGTGGTACCTAATTTGCCTAGGAGCTTGACGGTGTATTGTGATAACACTGGTGCTGTGGCAACTTCAAAGGAACCGCGAGACCACAAAGCAGCTAAACATATTGAACGTAAGTATCATCTCATACGAGGAATCGTAAAGCGAGGGGATATAGTTGTGGCTCACATATCATCAGAAGACAACCGAGCAGATCCTTTCACAAAGAGCTTGCCAACCAAGGTTTTTGACAAGCATGTGGAAGCGATAGGAGTCAGATGGATGGACACATAGATTTTTATGTAATAGTGGATTAAATAAACACTGATGTACACATAGAATATTTTGAGTATAAGTGGGAGATTGTTAGTATATACTGAAAATATTTAGTTGAAGTATGTACATTTATTTCTGGCCAGTTTATTTGAGAATCATTTGAATGTTTACATGTTGTCTAATATTATATATTGTGAACAATCTAGTATCAAATGGGATACAAAATATTAGATTGTTAAATACGGTTATATAATATAATAAGGTTCACAGCACAGGTGGTGTTGGACAATCCACTGGTATGGCTGTAGTATTATTTAGATTAGTTTATATTGACTAATAAATAATACTAGTATACTTTGTGTATATTGAACATGATCAAATTTAGAATTGTTCCCTTAATACTGATTAAGAAGGAGAACTAAATTCTATGTTATTATTAATGCTTCGGTTCTTAATCCGGAAATAGTAATTGACACGTGTATATTATTTACATGCTTTGATTTATATATGAAATAATTCTTTTGAATTATATCATTATATTTTGGGTGATGGAATTATATATATGGTGGATATTATTTATTGAAGGAATCCATGTCCTGATAATATTCGGGTTAATGATGTCCTCTTGAAAGCTCAAAAAGATTTAATTATGTGAAACCCTGCAGGTGGAATTTATTCTGGCATAATTAAATAAAGGTTGAGTGGATGATCAAGGATAAAAGATATTAATTAAATAAATTATCAGTAGTTTATTTAATTAATGGACATATGATATTTTAAACATGGGGAATTTAATAAGCAAATAATATTGGAACCGAATTAATTAAATTACGGTATTAGGAAAGGTAGTGCAAATATTAATTCTTTAGTGGATTGAATTAATATTTAATTACATTGGGCTAGGCTCAAGATATAATTAGAAGGCCCAACCTAATTATCCATGGTCCCTATTGTAGCCTATATATATTCTTATTCATATATTTTTATATTGTATATTTTTATATTGTTTAAATGTGTAATTATTAAATAATTACATAAATAAAATATGTGTATGGGTTTAGTCAGCTGGATATTATTTTTGTTAATATTTTAATTAATTATGTGTGATTGTGGTGTTCGTGTATTAATTGTGTAATTCGTTGTGAAGCCGTGTTGTGTTACTTGTGTATTTAAAGGTGATTTTATTCTGGATTTATTTCCATAAATACTAGAGTTGCCTCAAAAATCATTTTTATGGCTTCATAATTTTATTAATTATTTTTTGGAGTTTTTAAAATTGAGAAATTAATATTTCATCAATTATTTAGCCATATATGATTTTCTGATTTCAATTATTTGTTAAATCCGTATTTAATTCCGGGATTCTTTAAAAATTATGAAATTCATATTTTATTAAGTTTGGAATATTCCGAGAATTTTAAAATTTTTCCGAAATTTTTGGGATTAATTTTACCCGCACATCGATTCGTTTATTTGAGAAAAGCGGGTATAAATTACGTTTCAGAAATTGTTTTAAAATTTTGGAATTTATGTTTTTTTATTTACTTCGGGATATTTCTAATATTTTAAGACCATTTTCGTGATTTTCTGAAATTGTTTTAAGTGCAGCCCGTTTCGTTAATTGTAAAATGCGGATATGCGGTGCACTTCAGAATTGTGTTACAAATTATGAAATTTATATTTTTATTAGTATTTAATTATTCTGGAAATTTTACAATTAGTTTGGTGTCCTTTCGGGTTTATTTACTCGCGTGTTTATATCATTAAATAGTAAACTGTAGACCCGGGCAGGGTAATACGTGTCAAAATTGAGTATACGTGTTAAAATTTGGTGTCAATTGGCTGCCATTTTAGTTGCAATTTATAAAAGAAAATATAGAAAATGAAATCAGATAAATACAATCATCTTAATCTCTTTCTCTTCTCGATCTCTTTCTTTTTCTCGTTTTAATCTCTCTCTGTACTCTCTCGAGTTCCCCCTGTTAATCTCTCACTTTCTCCCTCAATCCCTTTTGTTCCTCCTCCTTTACTCCTTCTTGTTGCCGTGTTTTTGGTTTCTTCTTTTCCGGTTTATGGTCGTCGCCCCTATTCCTTTCATCCTGCCGCTGCTTATGTTAGTTTCTTGGTATTTTAGAAATATACAGATACATATATACACACTCATATATGCGTGTGATACTGTGTAGTGTTATGCGTGTTAGTATGTGTCCAGCGTGTGTGTGTTTCGTGTGGTGTGTGCTGGGTGTGCGGCGCGTACCGCGCGTGCTGTGCCGTTTCTGCTGTTTGGACCTGTAATCTGTGTTGGGTTCTTCGACTATTTTCTTACTGATTTTAATTTCTATTATTCTCTGCAGAAATTATATGAATAAAAAAATTTGTGATAATATTCGGTGCGGGAAAAGAAATTATATATCGATAGAATTTGCGTTGGAAACCCGATATTGTTCGGGTACCCGCAAATTTTATCGCCGTCGGTGATGAGCCTCGGCGAGCTGACGGTGGACGGTGATGACGTTGTTCTGAGTCCTACAAATTAAAATACAAAATATGATTTAAAATTCGAATTGCGAATAAAACTATAAAATGCGATTAAAATTATAAAGTGGGACTGATAATTAATAATTGTATTTAAGTGGTATTGGTGAATTTACGAATTGTTGTTGTTGACTGAAGTCGGTGGTTAGAATTTGGATTGGGTTGGGTTGTTGTGATTGATTTTATGTCGGGATGTTCGACGGGTAGTCCGATAATGAAAGGAGGTGCTGCCCGATTTCTAGAAAATTAAATTACGGAAATACGAGGCCGTGCCCAATGGCTATCGGAACGTCGATCAATTGTATGTAACTATTTTGTACGAAATCTGATTATGTGTTGTAATGAAATACTTTACGACAATCGATAACCCTAATTTCATAAAAGGATAAAAATACCTATTTTCTGAAAATGAACACCGAACCGACTTTTGAAGATGTGAGCCCTAATTGATACGTGTATTATTATGTGAAGTATTACGAGTCGGATTTTGTTAACGTTGGGTAGATGGTTAGCGAGGATATGTCAAGCATAATCGAAGGTCTAAGTTAGGGTGTTTCGACTTTGTAGGTGCTTGTCGGAAAGCCCAAGAGTTGGCGTTGGATAGCCTAGTGGACAGTCGATGAGCTCAGTAAGGTTCCAATCGAAGGACCTGAGTGTTGAAGTCGAATCCAGGGTAATCTAGTGGTTAGACGTTAAAGCCAGAGCGTTCGTGTCGGCTCAAGGTCAATCGTTAATATTTGTAAAGCTCTGCAAGGCAAGTACCCCTGAACAAATCTTTTACAGCTCAGTACTATATGCATAATTGTTGATTTACACTTACGTAATGGAACAAAACGATTTAAGTTACGTATCCCCTAGGTTTCAAATTGTTTTGTTAACATGGTTTTGGGGGAAAAGTAACTTCTGAAAATACCTATCTCTAAGTTTTGAATAAAATGAAAATGTTTTGGAAAATGTGCTGTGTTATAATTATTTTGATAAGAGATAGGTAAGTGATTTGGAAAACTGGATAAAAATGATCAGATAATTCGATGAGTGTGCGCAGAAGGCCCGTAACGGCCTGGAAGTTAGCATAAGAGGTGAACTGGTTGCGCACCCTGTTATTACCACCAGCCCAGCGTGACAGAGGCCTAGCTAGTCTCTGAGTTCCGGAATAAATTTCATAGGATAGCCGGATCAGCTGTCTCACCAGGGATCATCCAATACTTTTATATGTGACAAGTTTTATATGTCCTGTGATGGGACAAGTTTTATATGTCCTGTGATGGGACAAGTTTTATAGGTCCTGTGATGGGACAAGTTTTATAGATCCTGTGATGGGATAAGTTTTATGGTTCCCGTAATGGAACAAATGATTTTGGGTCCCCGTAACGGGACAAATGGTTTTATGGGTCCTGCGATGGGACGTAAGATTTGAAAATGAAAGAAGCATGCTAAAAATTGAAATTGATATTTATGCACAACACACAACTAATGATTTGGTTATACAGAGCATGCTAGTTTTTGATATCCAGTTCACACATGTTTTACTTGTTTTCTAGCAAGTTATGATTTCTGTTCCTATAATTGTTTATCATAAACTGTTTTTGATTACTATTCATATAGTGGTATTGTTGAGCAATTGATTGCTCACCCTTGCAAAATGTTTTGTATATGTATTGCAGATACCTAGGAGATTCTTCAGTGGTAGTCGGGGCAGAATTCCAGTTCCTTCCGTGTAAGGCTCCTCTGAGGTAGTTATGTTGGACCCAAGCGGGTCTGTTGAGTTGTTGAATAAAGATAGTATTGTTTGAATTGTCCTTAGTAAGTTGGTTTTGTGATGGTTGTAACCTAAGTCATACTTAAACCTGGAAAAGGTCTTGGTAAAGGGGTCGAAATTACGTATAATTAATAATTTGGGTTATGTTGTTTATTAGTATTGTTGTTAGTGACGTCAACTCCTGACCCCGGGGTTGAGGCCGTCACAGTTGGTATCAGAGCTACAGGTTTGAGTCCCTGATTTAGGTTAGGAATAGAGTCAAAAGAATGCAAGAAGGTTTATTCTATATAGATATGAGTCAGCAACTCAACCAGAGGAGTGAGTCTATGAGTTTAGTTAAGGGTTCGAAGGCGTAACCCTGTTGTCTGTTGGGGATTGGCTGGAACTACCCTAGATTTTTAGTAAGTCTCCCTTATATATAGGTATCATTGAAAATGTCTAGTCGAGATTTCTAGTTTCTTTTCTCGAGTAAAAGAATCTGATTATTAAAGTGCAGGTGGAAGGGTAATAGTCAGCGCCTGCCATGACAGCCGAGTCCCATAGTGAATATGGATTAGTACTGAGCTTTATACCTGGAGCCCTTATATTTCCTTCCTTGAAGGTTCTATCGGTTGATTGGGGCATACAATACATATGATGTGACTATTTATCTCTGTGACAAAGGGTCTGGTGGGACGCCACTGAATTATGTGTTGTAAGTTGTATGGTACTAAGACTGGCCATCTTACGTACTTGTATGGTTGCTCCTAGTCATATCTGCATTTCCTTCATGTTTCTTATATAATGAATTATCCTGATTTCGAAATTTTATTTGGTACTTTAGGGCGATGAATTTCCTTCGGTAATCATTGTGGTCAGATCGTCTTAGTTATGAAAAGTAAACGAAGAATTGACCATCAGGAGAAATAACAGTTTTGTATCCGGTTGTTATTTTGGAATAATGGCAATAGAAAGGATTTGTGATCCATTGGAAAAGGTTGTTGTTTTAAGAAAGTTAATTCAGTGATTGTCGAGTCTATGGCAAATGATAGGGAACCACCTTTAGAAAAATGGTCGGCTGAAACTTGGACTAGTAGGCCTATCAGAGATCCTTAAGTTGACTTAGTTTGCGAAGTTGCTTGTTGGTAGTTGTGACTGAGATAGCTAACCCCGTTTTATTATGTTGGTTGGTGATACATATGGTTATTAACATGTTATGTGTCACAGTATTGTGAACTGTAGAGTGGAGTGGTGAAAGATGGTTAGTATACTTGTTGGTGGTTTGGTTCATGTTGATGGGTTGATATGGTTGTTGGTTGAGTGGTGGTGTCGGCTCGAGTCCGACTGGTAGTCAGTAAGATAGAGGAAATGCTGCCCAAATTTTTGGAAAATACCCTACTTTTAAAGATAGAATGTATACTATGATGTGTTAGTGGGATTTCGGATGATACTCCAATTGGTCAATTCAAGAGGAAGAGTTGGTTAATTTTATCAGCTAATGGTCAGTTATGTAAAAGTCGGTTCCAATTATATGAAGTCAAATGCTAATGTGGTTTTTAAATTCGAAACCAAAGAATGTTCAATGCTTCAAATGCGGTCATAAGGGTCATGCTGCGTTGGAATGTAATCCAGAAAATCCAGGAGTTGTTCGCTACCATTTTAGGAAGGTTATTACAAGGAGTTGTGAAACGGTTACTCAAGGTACTACATCCCAAGGGCCAATATCCAGCACGGCTAGAGGCAGAACTTCCAGAGTGACCAAAAGATCGAGTGTTTAGAAATTCGGACGTAGTGCAGCTGATCTGATACCCTTTGAGCTAGAGGAGTTTGACATGATTTTAGTAACGAGTTGGTTTTCCTTTCATAAGGCAAAGATTAATTTAGGAAAAGCGAATAGTAAAGTGTATGGAAGCCAGTAGTAGGGTGAGTTGCTAAAGGAAGGAGCAAGATAAGAAGCTTTTCCAATCGAGTGAAGAAAAGAGTTCATAAGCTAAAGAGGTAAAGTAGACCCACCTTGTGTAAAGATAAGAAGTAGAAAATACTTAAGCTAAAGGAAATTGAGTAATATATAATTTCCGGGAGTTTCTTGGAAGGCCAGTGGGACGAAATAATTAGATCGATAATTGTAAAAGATATTAGTAAGGAAAGTGAGCATGCCAGATATAGTCCCTTGGTTTACACCAAAGATGTTGCTAAAAAGAAGAGTGAAATTATGAGATTATGTACTGTTTATCGAGAGATTAACAAAACGACGAATAAGAATAAGTAACCCCTATCTAAAACTGATTACTTTTGTGACCTAATTCAAGGAGTGTGTTATTTCTCGGGGATTGACTTAAGATCCAGCTTGAGGACGTATTGAAGACTGCAGTTAAAACGAAATATGGGCATCATAATTTTTGATAATGTTATTTGGATTAACAAGTGTATCAGTTAGCGAACATGGTGTATAAGAAGTGCTTGAATAAGCATGATTGTATTTATTGATAACATCCTCAGTTATTCAAGAATCAAGGATGTCCATGTGGAACGCCCAAGGATTTCCCTACGAGGATTAGAAGGGAAGAAATATACGTTAAATTTTCCAGAATAAATTGTAGCTGAGATAAACAAGGGATATCAAGTGTTTCATCAAAAAATCGCCTAAGCAAGGTCGGTGTAGTAACAGATGCCCTGCATAAAATGAAATGATTGAATGTAATTAAGATCATTGAGGAATTAACAAAAGAATTGGAAAAAGTGGAATGTGAAGTTAAAATATCTGAAGGTGAGAAGAAGTGAAGATATAAGATTACTTTCCAGTCTTAACTGTTGGAGAGAAGCAAGAAGTGTTCGAACGTTTGGAAACTAAATTGAAAATGAGCACCGCGTATCATCCGTAAACGAGGGGTCAAAGTGGAAGGACGATTCAGGCAATATAAGATATGTTGAGAGTATATAGTTTGAATCTAAAAGGAAACTGTGGTAATCACCTGCCATTGATTGAGTTTTCCATGTTAATAATTATCATGTTATTAGGGAATGCTACCTTGCGAAGCCCTGTGTGAGCATAAGTGTGAGTTCCCCTCTATTAAAAGAAAGTGGGAGTAGAAATATTGTTAGATCCTGAGTAAATTCAGTGCACCAAGGACGTAGTGGTGTTGATTCAGAAAAGAGTTGAAGCAGCTTGGGATGGACAAAGAAAGAAGTCGGATTTGCATCGAAAGAGTATGGATATAAAAGTAGGAACCTTGAAAGAGATTGGCTAGGTTTAGTTAGAAAGGGCGAGTTGAGCCCTAAATATATGTACCCTGTTGAAGGTATCAAGGAAGATAGATGAAGTGCTTATGAGTTAGCATTGCCATGACAGTTGCAGACCTTTATAATGTGTTCTGCATGTCATTGTTAAAGCGATATGTTCTTGATTCGAACCAAATCGTTGAGTAGGAGCCAACGGGCTCTTGTCCAAATTGTTCTGCATGGAATGATCGACTCAGATCCTAGATCGCTATGAGTGAATCCTTAGGAATGAGTCTATGTCCTTAGTGAGTGTGTTTTAATTGAATCCTCGAGTAGGAGAGTCTACTTGGGAGTTAAAGTCAATTATGCTTGACAAATATCCTCACTTGTTGGTTAAAAATCAGATTCCGAGGACAGAATCTTTTTAAGGGGGGAAGATTATAACGACTCGTATATTTTTATATTGTTTAAATGTGTAATTATTAAATAATTACATAAATAAAATATGTGTATGGGTTCAGTCAGCTGGATATTATTTTTGTTAATATTTTAATTAATTATGTGTGATTGTGGTGTTCGTGTATTAATTGTGTAATTCGTTGTGAAGCCGTGCTGTGTTACTTGTGTATTTAAAGGCGATTTTATTCAGGATTTATTTCCATAAATACTAGAGTTGTCTCAAAAATCATTTTTATGGCTTCATAATTTTATTAATTATTTTTAGGAGTTTTTAAAATTGAGAAATTAATATTTCATCAATTATTTAGCCATATATGATTTTCTGATTTCATTTATTTGTTAAATCCGTATTTAATTCTTGGATTCTTTAAAAATTACGAAATTCATATTTTATTAAGTTTGGAATATTCCGAGAATTTTAAATTTTTTCCGGAATTTTTGGGATTAATTTTACCCGCACGTCGATTCGTTTATTTGAGAAAAGAGGGTATAAATTGGGTTTCAGAAATTGTTTTAAAATTTTGGAATTTATGTTTTTTATTTACTTCGGGATATTTCTAATATTTTAAGACCATTTTCGTGATTTTCTGAAATTGTTTTAAGTGCAGCCCGGTTCGTTAATTGTAAAATGCGGATATGCGGTGCACTTCAGAATTGTGTTACAAATTATGAAATTTATATTTTTATTAGTATTTAATTATTCTGGAAATTTTACAATTAGTTTGGTGTCCTTTCGGGTTTATTTACTCGCGTGTTTATATCGTTAAATAGTAAACTGTAGACCCGGGCAGGGTAATACGTGTCAAAATTGAGTATACGTGTTAAAATTTGGTGTCAATTGGCTGCCATTTTAGTTGCAATTTATAAAAGAAAATATAGAAAATGAAATCAGATAAATACAATCATCTTAATCTCTTTCTCCTCTCGATCTTTTTCTTTTTCTCGTTTTAATCTATCTCTGTACTCTCTCGAGTTCCCCCTGTTAATCTCTCACTTTCTCCCTCAATCCCTTTTGTTCCTCCTCCTTTACTCCTTCTTGTTGCCGTGTTTTCGGTTTCTTCTTTTCCGGTTTATGGTCGTCGCCCCTATTCCTTTCATCCTGTCGCTGCTTATGTTAGTTTTTTGGTATTTTAGAAATATACAGATACATATATACACACTCATATATGCGTGTGATACTGTGTAGTGTTATGCGTGTTAGTATGTGTTCGGCATGTGTGTGTTTCGTGTGGTGTGTGTTGGGTGTGCGGCGCGTACCGCGCGTGCTGTGCAATTTCTGCTGTTTGGACCTGTAATCTGTGTTAGGTTCTTCGACTATTTTCTTACTGATTTTAATTTCTATTATTCTCTGCAGAAATTATATGAATAAAAAAAATTGTGATAATATTCGGTGCGGGAGAGAAATTATATATCGATAGAATTTGCGTTGGAAACCCGATATTGTTCGGGTACCCGCAAATTTTATCGCCATCGGCGATGAGCCTCGGCGAGCCGACGGTGGACGGTGATGACATTGTTCTGAGTCCTACAAATTAAAATAAAAAATATGATTTAAAATACGAATTGCGAATAAAACTATAAAATGCGATTAAAATTATAAAGTGGGACTGATAATTAATAATTGTATTTAAGTGGTATTGGTGAATTTACGAATTGTTGTTGTTGACTGAAGTCGGTGGTTGGAATTTGGATTGGGTTGGGTTGTTGTGATTGATTTTACGTCGGGATATTCGACGGGTAGTCCGATAATTAAAGGAGGTGCTGCACGATTTCTAGAAAATTAAATTACGGAAATACGAGGCCGTGCCCAATGGCTATCAGAACGTCGATCGATTGTATGTAACTATTTTGTACGAAATTTGATTATGTGTTGTAATGAAATACTTTACGAAAATCGATAACCCTAATTTCATAAAAGGGTAAAAATACCTATTTTCTGAAAACGAACACCGAACCGACTTTCGAAGATGTGAGCCCTAATTGATACGTGTATTATTATGTGAAGTATTACGAGTCAGATTTTGTTAACGTTGGGTAGATGGTTAGCGAGGATATGTCAAGCATAATCGAAGGTCTAAGTTAGGGTGTTTCGACTTTGTAGGTGCTAGTCGGAAACCCAAGAGTTGGCGTTGGATAGCCTAGTGGACAGTCGATGAGCTCAGTAAGGTTCCAATCGAAGGACCTGAGTGTTGAAGTCGAATCCAGGGTAATCTAGTGGTTAGACGTTAAAGCCTGAGCGTTCGTGTCGGCTCAAGGTCAATCGTTAATATTTGTAAAGCTCTGCAAGGCAAGTACCCCTGAACAAATCTTTTACAGCTCAGTACTATATGCATAATTGTTGATTTACACTTAAGTAATGGAACAGAACGTTTTAAGTTACGTATCCCCTAGGTTTCAAATTGTTTTGTTAACTTGGTTTTGGGAGAAAAGTAACTTCTGAAAATACCTATCTCTAAGTTCTGAATAAAATGAAAATGTTTTGATAAATGTGCTGTGTTATAATTGTTTTGATAAGAGATAGGTAAGTGATTTGGAAAACTGGATAAAAATGATCAGATAATTGGATGAGTGTGCGCAGAAGGTCCGTAACGGCCTGGAAGTTAGAGTAAGAGGTCAAGTGGTTGCGCACCCTGTTATAACCACCAGCCCAGCGTGACAGAGACCTAGCTAGTCTCTGAGTTCCGGAACAAGTTTCATAGGATAGCCTGATCAGCTGTCTCACCAGGGATCATCCAATACTTTTATATCTGACAAGTTTTATATGTCTTGTGATGGGACAAGTTTTATATGTCCTGTGATGGGACAAGTTTTATAGGTCCTGTGATGGGACAAGTTTTATAGATCCTGTGATGGGATAAGTTTTATGGTTCCCGTAACGGAACAAATGATTTTGGGTCCCCGTAACGGGACAAATGGTTTTATGGGTCCTGTGATGGGACGTAAGATTTGAAAATGAAAGAAGCATGTTAAAAATTGAAATTGATATTTATGCACAGCACACAACTAATGATTTGGTTATACAGAGCATGCTAGTTTTTGATATCCAGTTCACACATGTTTTACTTGTTTTCTAGCAAGTTATGATTTCTGTTCCTATAATTGTTTATCATAAACTGTTTTTGATTACTATTCATATAGTGGTATTGCTGAGCAATTGATTGCTCACCCTTGCAAAATGTTTTGTATATGTATTGCAGATACCTAGGAGTTTCTTCAGTGGCAGTCGGGGCAGAGTTCCAGTTCCTTCCGTGTCAGGCTCCTCTGAGGTAGTTATGTTGGACCCAAGCGGGTCTGTTGAGTTGTTGAATAAAGATAATATTGTTTGAATTGTCCTTAGTAAGTTGGTTTTGTGATGGTTGTAACCTAAGTCATACTTAAACCTGGAAAAGGTCTTGGTAAAGGGGTCGAAATTATGTATAATTAATAATTTGGGTTATGTTGTTTATTAGTATTGTTGTTAGTGACATCAACTCCTGACCCCGTCGTCACAAGATAGGGTGCGCAACCAGCTTAGCCTCTTACGCCATCTTCCTGGCCATTACGGGCCGTTGCCCATGTTCATCCAATTATCTAATCTATTTTATCCAGTTTTCAAGCCAAATATACCTATATCTTGTCAACATAGTTCTACCATAGCACACTTTCCAAAAACCTTTCCAATTTATTCACAATTTAGAGATAAACATTTTGAGAAGTTAGTTTTCCCCAAAATATAAGTTAACAAAACATTTTTAAACTCAGGGAATACGCAACTTAAAACGTTCTGTTCCAGTACGTAATTTAAATCAACAGTTATTCATATTTAATGAACCATAAAAGATATAGTCAGGGTTACTTACTTCAATATGCTTTAATAACTATTACTGGCTGGCCTTGAACCGACCAGGATGCTCGGACTTTCGATTGAACCCAACCGAAATACCCTAAATTAGACGTCCGAATATGCTTGACATATCCTCACTAACAATCTCCCCATACATTAATAAAACCCGACTCGTAACATACGTATTATTGTAATATACGTATCAATTAGGGTTCACGTCCTCGAAAGTCGGTTCGATATTCATTTTCAGAAAATACGAATACCCGTAGTTTTTAGAAATTGGGGTTACTAGGTAGTTTTTGCAAAATATTTCACCATGACATGCAATCAGATTTCGTGTAAGATATTTATATATATACATTCATTCGAAGTCTTACAGGATACATTCTCATATTTATGTAATTTGATTTCTCGGAAATCATGCAGCGTTTCCCCTATTTATCGGACTATCCCGTCGAAACATAATCGACGTCAAACCCAATCCAATCACAACAACAAACCACAACTCGCAATTCCCAAACAGGAATACAAATTCATTTATTAATTATTATTCTTATTTTTATGTTTTTATTCGTAGGACTCAGAAATATTCATCACCGTCCACCATTGGCTCGCCGAGGCTCATTGCGACGGCGGTAAACTTTATTGGTGCCCGATAATATTCGGGTTTCCAAATAAACTCTACCGATAAAATTGGTAATAACCTCGTAACAATTATTCAAATAATTACAAGGATTCATTCGAGTTTTTGCTAAAATAATTCGAATAAATACAATAAATATTCACACGAATTGTTAGAACTTTTTTTGAATAAACCAACAAAAAGTATTCGAATAATTTCATTAAAACACCTGAATAATCAGAAATTTTATAAATAAACAAAATAAAAAAATCATCAATCTCAGACAAACACACGCACGCGCGTGTAGTTAAACAGAACGGGGCAACCGGAACAACACCACGCCACCATGCCTCGCCGGAATCCGGGAGGCGGCGACGACTACAACAACTGAAACCCACACACACAGAAACCCACACACAAGACTGTATAAACACACGGAATATGTATATATGTATACATCAAAGCTACCACCGAGCGGGAAACTCACTGGAAAGCGAACCAGAAAAGAAGAATGCAACGGAGACCGAAAACAGAGGGGAAAGAGACATAAACAAAGATGTGAAGGAGAGGGAGGTTAATTGAGTGGGGGGAGAGAGAGAGAGGAGATTAGAGAGAGAGTGTGTGTGAGCAGGAGAGAGAAGTGAGAGATGAGGTTCAAGAAACAAACTGATAAGAATTGTAATTTTTATCGGTTTCTTATCTTTTATTATCCGAATCCAACACCGAAATTAATAATCTAACAAGTAGTTTACGAGTAAAAATAACCCCATAATTCACGAAAATAGCCTTAAAATTCTGGAAATAATTTTAATTTCAAAATCATTTTGGAATGCGCAACCGACCCGCATTTTAAAATTTAAAAAACGAAATTGCGGGGAATTAAAGCCGAAAATTTTCCAAATTAATTTTAAAATTCTCGAAATATTCCAAACTTAATAAAATATGAATTTCGTAATTTTCGAAACATTCTGGAATTTAATACTGAATTTACATATAAATGTAATTAGAAAATTATTTAAAGATAAATAATCAATAAAATATTGAATTCTAAATTTTAAAAAATCCCAAAAATGTTTATTGAAATTATAAAATCATAAAAATAATTTTAGAGATAATCCAAATATTTATATAAATAAATTTTCAATAAAAGCACTTTAAAAGTGAAAAAAAAACAATGTTGCTGAGCAAACAACTGTACAAATAATTTTTTTACACCAATAAACCACACATAATTAATAATAAAACAACACATTGCTGAAAGAACCCATACCCATATTTTATTTACTCAATTATTCAATTATTACAAATTTAAATAATGCAAAAATTTACGAGTCGTTATATCCTTTCCCCCTTAAAAAGATTATGTCCTCAAAATATGGTCTAACTAAACAAGTGAGGATATTTTTCAAGCGTATCCGACTCTAACTCCCAAGTAGATTCTTCTACTCGAGGATTTCTCCAAAGTACCTTAACTAAAAGAATAGACTTATTTCTAAGGACTAGTTTTTACGATCTAGGATCTGGATCGGCCGTTCCACGTAGGACAAATCGGGCTGAAGCTCGATTGGTTCATACTCAATGACTTGGTTCGAATCAGGGATATAACGCTTCAACATAGATAAGTTGAACACATTGTGGATATGCTGTAGCTGCGGCGACAGTGCCAACTCATAGGCAACTTTACCGACCTTTTTTAATATTTCAAACGGTCCGATATAACTAGGACTCAGCTTTCCTTTCTGTCCAAATCTAACCAATCCTTTCCAAGGTGACACTTTCAACAATACCAACGATCCTATTTTATATCCATGTCCTTTCGGTGTAAGTCCGCATTTTTTTTCTTTCTATCTTGACCTTCTTCTAATCTTTTCTGAATCAATATCATTGCGTCCTTGGTTTGCTGAACCAACTTATGACCTAACAACTTCTTTTCTCCTACTTCATCCCAATAAAGCGGGGACCTACATTTACGTCTACAAAGCTTCGTATGGTGGCATTCCTATACTGGCATGATAACTATTATTAGAGGAAAACTCAATCAATGGCAGAGGATCATCCCAGTTTCCTTTAAAGTCTGAAGAACACACTCTTAACATATCTTCTATTATTTGAATCATCCTTTCACTTTGGCCATCTGTCTGCGAATGATAAGCAATACTCATCTTTAACTTAGTCCCTAAACAATCTTGGAATTTCGTCCAAAATCTTGAATTAAAACTTGGATCCGAGTCAGATACAATCGATATAGGGACTCCATGCTTGGTCACAACTTCATCCCAATACAGCTTGACTAGATTATCCTAAGAATATCTTTCATTAATCAGGAGGAAATGTGCAGACTTCGTTAACCTGTCAATAATTACCCAAATAGCATCATGGTTCGACTTCGTCTTTGGTATTCCTACTACAAAATCCATTGCAATATCTCCCTATTTCCACTATGGAATTTCTAAGGGTTATAGCAATTTATTTGGTCTTTGATGTTCTTCTTTACTGTTTGGCAAATGTGACATTTCCTAACCCAGTCTGCTATTTCCTTTTTCATTCCTGGCCACAAAAAGTTCTGCTTCAAATCCTGATACATCTTAGTACTTCTAGGGTGAATAGAAAACTTAGAATTATGGGCTTCTCGCAAAATTTCATTCTTTAGCTCAGTCACATTGGGGATCCATGTTCTTGAGGAAAACCTAAACATACCTTTGTTGTCCTTTTGAGTACAAAGTTCTTCTCCAGTCAAACTTTCTAGTCCTTGATCCATTATTTCTTCTTTACAGTTCTTAATCTTGTCCATCAATTCCGGCTGAAAAGTAATCTCATACAATTGCTCCTTATTACCTTCGGGTACTTGAACTTCAATTTCTAATTTTTCCAATTCTTTTGCTAATTCCCCAGCAACCTTAATTACATTCAATCTTTCATTCCTGCTCAGGGCATTTGCCACTACATTGGCTTTTCCTGGGTGGTAGTTAATGGAACAATCGTAATCCTTAACCAGATCCAGCCATCTCCGTTATCTCATATTTAGGTCCTTCTGGGTGAATATATACTTTAAGCTCTTATGGTCCATATAGATCTCGCACTTTACTCCGTACAAATAATGTCTCCACAGCTTCAACGCGAACACTATTGCTACTAATTCCAAATCATACATTGGATACTTCTGTTCATGAGGTTTTAGCTGTCTAGATGCATATGTAATAACTTTATCATGTTGCATCAACACACAGCCCAAATTATTTAAAGAAGCATCATTGTAGATTACAAAATTTCCCATCTCATATGGCAATGCTAGCACTGGAGTTGTTACCAATCTCTTCTTCAATTCTTGGAAGCTTTCCTCACATTTCTCTGTCCAGATAAACTTCTCATTCTTCCTGGTCAGCTTGGTCAATGGAGTCACAATCTTGGCAAAGTCTTTTACAAATCTTAGGTAATAACCTGCTAATCCAAGAAAACTTCTAACTTCCGTTGAGGTCTTTGGTTGTTCCCACTTGGATACAGCCTCAACCTTTACATGATCTACCTTAATACCATGATTACCCACTACATGACCCAAAAACTAAACTTCATTCAACCAAAACTCACTTTTCAAAAACTTAGCATAAAACTGCTTATTCTTAGACTTTCCAGGGCAATTCTCAGGTGTTCTGCTTGATCTTCTTTAGTCTTATGAGTATATGAGGATGTCATCAATAAATATAATAACAAACTTATCCAAATTCCCCTTATACACCATGTTCATTAAATCCATGAAAGCTGTTGGTGCATTGGTCCAAATGAAATCACTAGGAACTCGTAATGTCCATATCTAGTTCTGAATGCAGTCTTTGGTATGTCTTCAGGCTTAATCTCTAACTGATGGTATCCCGATCTCAAGTCAATCTTCGAGAAACAAAACGCTCCCTGAAGCTGGTCAAACAAGTCATCGATCCTTGGTAGGGGATACTTATTCTTGATGGTCAACTTATTTAACTCTCGGTAATCAAAACAAAATCTCATACTTCCATCCTTCATCTTTACAAATAGCACTGGTGCACCCCACGGGGATACACTTGGTCTAATCACACCTTTATTCAACAATTCCTGAAGTTGCTTAGCTAACTCCTTCATCTCTACTGGGGCCATTCGATATGGAGCCTTTGAAACTGGTTTTGCTCTGGAAATTAGATCAATAGAAAAATTGATCTCACGATCTGGTGGCAATCCTGGAAACTCATCTGGAAAAATGTCTGGAAATTCTCTTACTATTAGAATCTCGTTCAGGTTAGGTACCTCTTTCTCAATGTCTACTATATGGGCTAGGTAAGCTTCGCATCCTTGTCTGAACAATTTCTTTGCCTTTAATATCGAGAGAAATTTCTTTTCTTGCTTCTGTCCTTGATAATTTACCCTGGTGTTATCCTCTGTAAACATCAAAATCTTCTTTTTCTTACAGTTAATATTTGCTTTATCCTGGGACAACCAATCCATTCGTAAAATCACATCAAACTCTCCTAGCTCTAAGGCTATTAGGTCAGCCAAAAAAGAATGCCCGTGGATTTCCAATTGGCCCTTAGGACAAAGCTGACTCGCTGAAACTCTATCCTGATTAGCTTCTTCTATAGTCAATGATTCAGCCAAGTCTTCTAATATTAAATCCATTTTATTCACACAATCCTTTGATATAAAAGAATTAAATGCTCGTGAATCAAATAAAACTTTAACAGGTACAGAGTTGAGAGAGCGTACCTGCAACTACATCTGAGTCCTGAGCATTGGACCTCTTGGTCATCTTGAAAGTTCTGTCTTTCGCTGTGCTGAATGTTGGTCCTTGGACACAATACCTTGAGTAGCTGTCCTACAATTCCTAGCAAGATGTCCAACCTTACCACAATTATAACAAGTAACTCCAAGTTTCTCTGAGTTGCATTCTGATGTATAATGACCCTTCTGATGACATTTGAAACACTGGGTATCCCTTTTGCAGAGACCACTATGTTTCTTGCCACATAACTTACAATCTACCGCTGAATTGGCTGACTGGGTTGGAGTGGAAGCAACTCAAGTGGTAGTAGTCTTGGCCTAAGAGAAACTCCATCTTCTGAATCTTTTATTCCTGTTTTGGCCAAATCGCTTCTGAAACCTCTAACTGGATCCTCCTTGATCCGTCTCATCGGTAGCACCTTCAGACTTTCTCTTCTTATCACCCTTTTCTTTGGCAGCCAAATTCTGATCACTTTCGATTAGTAGAGTGGCTTGAACTACAGAGGGATATGTCTTGAGCTGCAAGGCTACAACTCCACTGCAGATCTCTGGCTTCAATCCCTGCTGGAACCTCTTCGCTTTCTAAGCTTCAATACTCACATACACCGGTACCAATCAGGCCAATTCTGTAAACTTGGCCTCATATTCTGTCTCATTCTTTTCACCCTGCTTCAATTCTAGAAACTCAACCTCCAACTGAGTTTGTAAATAATCCCGAAAATACTTTTCCAAAAACAATTCTGTAAACCTGGTCCAAGAAACAGGACCTTCTCTTTCCAAGGCACGAGTGGACTCCCACTAATAAGTTGCCTCACCCTTAAGAAAATAATTCGCATAGTCTAATTTTAGATTATCACTTACTTGAGTGAGGATAAAAGCTTTTTCCATCTCCTTTAACCAAATCCTGGCCGCAACAGGGTCCACCTCGCCCATAAACTCTGGGGGCTTCACCGAATGAAAAGATTTAAAACTCACAGTTTGATTCACATATTTTTGCTGAGGTTGTTGCTAAGTTGAGGCTATTGCTATTGAATTTGTTGTTGCTGCTGCTGTATGAATTGTTGTTGTTGTTGTTGCTGCTGTTGCAAAAATTGTTGTTGCTACTACTGAGCCATTTGATTAGACTGTTGGTGCAGCAAATCTAGCAACTCAGCCATGACAGGGCCCCCATCAGAATTTTTACTAGAGGAATTGGACGGGATATTCTTCTTGGGTGGCATTCTCCTGAAACACAACAAATGGTTTTAGTTTAAAAATTGCCCCCGGGTAGCAACATTTTCATGTGTCAAGAGAATGCTGCCATAATAAAATATTCCCATCCTCATTTAGTTGGGGTCCGACTGTAATGAGTGGCTAAATTTAACAAAATCAGAAACAAATACAACAATAAAAGTAACAATAGTAATAACAGTTCAACGCTAACGGCATAAGCCAATACTCATAACAGCCGCTGACTACTATTGTAACATATTAACTGAACTCACATGATCAGACTCGTTCTCGCGAGAGGGATAACTGGAAACCTCTATCAGCCAATGCCAATAGTACATACACAAGGGCGACACACCAAATATCAGGGCAATTCCAAGAAACTTGACTAGATGCCAGGGTTACGTCTTCAAACCCTCGACTGGACTCTTTAACTGACTCTTCTGTATGAGTTGCTGACTCACACCCTATACAAATTATACACCTTTCCGTGTCTACTCCTAACCTAAATCAGAGACTTAAACCTGTAACTCTGATACCAACCTGTAACGGCCTCAACCGCGGGTCAGGAGTTGATGTCACTAAAAATATCAAACTACCATTATAATACAACTAACTCATTCTTATTTAATATAAACAAACCCCTTAACAAGATCTTTTCCAAGTTCTAGTATGATTTAGGTTACACAACTAACACAAACCAACTTATTGAAACAACCTGACACAACTAACTTTATAAAGCAACTCACAGACCACATCTGGTCTGACCCAACAATCTCAGGGGAGCTTGACAAAGGAGGAACTGGAATCTGGCCCTGCCTCTAATAGAAGGATCTCCTAGGCATCTACAATATATGGATATACAAAATATTTTACAAGAGTGAGCGATCAATCACTCAACAGTACCACTACATGAATAACAACTAAACCAGTTTACAGGAATAGCAATCATAACTCATTTATAAAAACAAGTAAAATGGATATAAACTGGATATCAACAATTAGCATGCTCTGTAAAACAATAACATCAGTCGTGTGTTGTGCAAATACCAGAGTCCAAGTTTAGCATACTATCTTTATTTCTAAATCATCTGTTCCAATACAGGAACCACAAAACCATTTGTCCCGTTACGAGGACTCAAAATCTTGCTTATATATATATATAGGATGATCAATGATGAGACAGCTGATCAGGCTATCACCATCGGATAGCTCCGTCTGCCATCCCATAAAATTTGTTCCAAAAATCGGAGACTAGTTAGGTCTCTGTCACGTACTAAGTAGTTTAGATAGGGTTCACAACCAGCTTAGCCTCTTACGCCATCTTCTTGGCCGTTACGAGCCCTTGCACACGCTCATCCAATTATCTGATCTATTTTATCCAGTTTTCAAACCAATTATACATATCTCTTGTCAACACAGTTTTATCACAACACATTTTCCAAAAACCTTTCCAATTTAATCACAATTTAGAGATAGGCATTTTCAGAAGTTACTTTTCCCCAAACATAAGTTAACAAAACATTTTTAAACTAATGGGATACACAACTTAAAATGTTCTGTTCCAGTACGTAATTTAAATCAATAGTTATTCATATATTATTAAACCATAAAAGATATGGTCAGGGGTACTTGCCTCAATATGCTTTAACAACTATTACTGGCTGACCTTGAACTGACCTGGATGCCCGAGCTTTCGAATGTGACCTACATAACCAAAATACCCTAAATTAGACGTCCGAATATGCTTGACATATCCTTGCTAATAATCTACCTGTACATTAATAAAACCCGACTCATAACATACGTATTATTGTAATACACGTATCAATTAGGGTTCACGTCCTCAAAAGTCGGGAATGTATTCATTTTGAAAAAATACATATACCCGTCGTTTTTGGAAATTAGGGTTATTGGGTAGTTTTGGAAAAATATTTCACCACGACATGCAATCAGATTTTGTATAAGATATATATATATATATACATTCGTTCGACGTCCCGGCAATTACAGGATACGTTCCAGTATTTCTGTAATTTGATTTCTAGGGAATCGGACAACATTTGCTCTATTTATCGGACTATCCCGTCGAAACATAATCGACGTCAAACCCAATCAAATCACAACAACAAACCATAAATCGCAATTCCCAAACACCGATATAAATTCAATTATTAATTATTATTATTCGCATTTTTATGTTTGTATTTGTAGGACTCAGAAATATTCATCACCGTCCACCGTCGGCTCACCGAGGCTCATCGTTGACGGCGGTAAAATTTAATGGTGCCCGATAATATTCGTGTTTCCAAATAAACTTTACCGATAGAATTAGAAATAACCTCGTAACAATTAATTCAAATAATTACAAGGATTCATTCGAGTTTTTGCTAAAATAATTCGAATAAATACAATAAATATTCACTCAATTTTTTAGAAAAAATCTCGAATAAACCAGCAAAAATTATTCGAATAAATTTCATCAAAACACCTGAATAATTAGAAATTTCAAAAATAAAATAAAATAAAAAATCATCAATTTCAGTCAAACACACGCACGCGCATGTACATAAACATAACGGGGCAACCGGAACAACACCACGCCATCATGCCTCGCCGGAATCCGGAGGCGACGACGACCACAGCAACTGAAACCCACACACACAGAAAAATTTACACAAGACTGTATACACACACGGAATATGTATATATATCTACACAACGAAGCTAACACCGAGCGGGAAACTCACCGAAAAGTGAACCAGAAAAGATGAACGCGGCGGTGATAGGAAACAGAGGGGAAGAGACAGAAACAAAGATGTGAAGGAGAGGGAGGTTAATCGAGTGGGGGAGAGAGAGAGACGCGAGAGAGGAGAGATTAGAGAGAGAGTGTGTGAGCAGGAGATAGAAGTGAGAGATGAGGTTCCAGAAATAAACTGATAAGAATTGTAATTTTTATCGGTTTCTTATCTTTTATTATCTGAACCCAACACCGAAATTAAAAATCTAACGACTAGTTTATGAGTAAAAATAACCCGACAATTCACGAAAATAGCCTTAAAATTCTCAAAATAATTTAAAACTAATTAAATAAAATTTTCATAATTTTTAAATCATATTTGGAATGCGCAACCGGCCCACATTTTAAAATTTAACGAACCAAAGTGGGGGTGAATAAAAGGCGAAAAATTTCCAAAATTATTTTAAAATTCTCAAAATATTCAAAACTTAATAAAATATGAATTTCTTAATTTTTGAAATATCTGGAATTTAATACCGAATTTACAAATAAATATAATCAGAAAATCCTTTAAAAATAAATAATCAATAAAATATTAATTCCTAATTTTATAAAATCCCAAAAATGTTTATTGAAATTGTAAAATCATAAAAATAATTTTAGAGATAATCCAAATATTTATGAAAATTAATTTTCAATAAAAGCCTTTTTAAGAGTGAAAACAAAACAATACTGCTCAGCAAACAAATGTACAAATAATTTTTTTACACCAATAAACCACACATAATTAATAATAAAATAACCACAGCTGACAGAACCCATACCAATATTTTATTTACTCAATTATTCAATTATTACACATTTAAATAATGCAAAAATATATGAGTCGTTATAGCCAGCTAATCTGTAGGATGTTTGGTGCAGTACTCCAGGTAGATCGAATAAGCTAAATTGATTTTCAGTTGTTTTTAGTCCGGCTTATTTACAAGTATGACTTATGTAAGTTAATAAAGAAGAAATGTATATTTGACCGACGGTCTAACCTTAAATAAAGGTTACATCCGTGGTAAGACTTAATCGCTTTTGGGCCTGTAATAATTATCACTTTGTGGATTGATACACACTAGTAATGAATTGTTCATTTCCAAGACAATAACCTGTAAGTGTGTGTGTGTTGATAAGTGTGGGGTAATAAAGGTGTGAGTATTTAAATATTATTGTACGAGATAAGTGTTATACAGGATTGAAGATGGCGTGGCCTCCTAGAACCCTGACCCCAGATTTTGGGGCGCCATAGAAATGGTATTAGAGAATTAATTAATCAAATCTTCGAAATGATAGGAAATAAGATACGTAGACATAAGAATAATAATAATCAATTAGAACTCAAGTCGAGTTCATCGTCAGACTGCATGGGTAGTCTTGATAGTTCTACCCCTCAAGGGAAATTCCGACTATAAGTTAGTAACACATTGTCTATTGTGTTAGGTACCAGTGGAGCCTATGGGGGAGGTTGACCCTGTTGAGGATGTAATGATCCCTGAGCGTGACCCTACTCCCGAGCCTGAGGACCTACCTATTGATGACTCAGATGATGACCCTACTGAGGATCCCCTGGAGGAAGAGACTGACTTTCCTACCCCTATAGCTAATGATGTTGAGGTGCCCCAGGGCGATGGTGATACTAGACAGATATAGAGATGTTCCCTCTCCCGACCGTTCACCCTCCCACACCTCACCCAGGGATGCTGAGCCCTTTTCCCTATACTGATGAGGACGAGGATGGTGAGATGGAGACATAGACCTACGAGATTCATGACATATCCTCCAGTGACCCGGACTCACCTCTACCACCCCCAGTGACCATACATGTAGCCTTACATAACTGGATAGTGGCTCAGCTTAATACTAAGATCACTATGGTATATGCCCGCATTGTGGAGCTACGACAGGCACTGACCGCTGAGAGAGCTATCAGGCTAGGCTAGCCCGGGGAATTTAGGGCTGCTTCCCTGACTATAGCTCACTAAGAGATTGATGGGATTGAGCTTTTGTACTCGAGTACAGATGAGGATGACGGTGATGGGAGGATATATTCCAGTAGTTGATGCTGAGCTATTTTTAGCAGGAACGATGAGGAGGGTTCGAGACCTCACGCGCAGTGATTCAGATTGAGAGACCAATGACCACATATGGTCCTTGTAAAGGGTTGGGTGACTTGTCACCAATTTTGTCAGGATAGATAGTAGTAGATATAATTCCTAGCCCTTCAGGATACCCGGTGTATGTATTTATATTTTAGTATTCAGGATTATGTAGTTGATGTATGTATTCAGGACCACGTGTGGATTTGGATGATTGTTATTGTCCTCAAGACATAGTCTGGGAGACCCTATGATTTATTATCCAGCAGTTATTAAAAAGTTGTCTTACCATATTGTTGCACCTTGATAGAAGCATGCTAAATATATAAATAACATGCTTTTCTTCAAATGAATTAATCCAAATATAAAAATATGCAAATGTATTGATATCATTTTCATTATCAGAACGATGCCACCCCATAAAAGAGGAACCAGGGCACAACCCGTAGAATCTGTCAATCAACGAAAAAATGAACCTGACCATATAGTGAATGAGGAAAGTGAGGAGGACCTAGAATTTAATGAGTTTGATGAAGAAGGATATGTAGAGGAAGAAGCCGAGGATACCCATCATGGGGAAACCCCATAAATGAATTTATGGACCTTTTAAGGGCAAATATGAACCAATAGCCCCTTCCACCATAGCCACATGTTGTCCAAAAAAATGGTGTTACCGCCTTCAGGGCGTTTAAGTATCTCAAACTCCCAGAGTTTTTAGGATCTTCCGACCCTGTTGAGGCACGGGCCTGGCTTAAGGTAATAGAGAAGTCCTTCGAAATACTAGGTATTGAAGAGTGACACAAGACCATCTTCGCCTCTTATATGCTAAAGGAGGAAGCTAACTACAGGTGGGAGTCCAAGCGTAACCTCGAAACTGATGTTGTGATCCCATGGGATAGATTTACCCGGTTGTTCTTAAACAAGTACTTCCCTAGGGTTATGGAGACTCAGATGGATATTAAGTTTCTAGAGCTGAAGTAGGATAGAATGACGGTGGTGGAATATGAAGCCAAGTTTACTGAGTTGTCACGATTTGTACCAGAATTTATGAATATCAAAGTGAAGAAGGCACGAAGGTTTCAGCTTGGTCTGAAATAGTGGATCCAGAACCGATTAGCAATGCTAGAGCTGGAGAATTATGCCACCTTAGTGAAGAAAGCCTCCATGGTTGAAGCAGGTAGTGAATAGAGTTTGAAAGAGAAGGAAAATAGGAACAGGAAGAGAGGAAGTCAAGAAGGAGGAGGAACTGGAAACATGAGCCTTCCGAGCAAGTTCGTCAGGGGAGTGGTGTCCTAACCTGTGAGAGGCCCTAGATTTAGAAAGGCCCCCAGTGAGACAGTTGGCCAGGGCGGCGGACCATCTAAGGAGACATTTCACAGCCAGCCCCGCACCACTATACCAGAATATCGAACATGCGAAAATTGGTATCATGGAGTGTGTGTCCAGAAAAGAGCCCCTCTGAAGTGCTTCAATTGCAACCAACCAGGACACCCTCCCCCAAGTTGCCCATGGCCAGGAATGACATGTTTTCAGTGCGAAAAGATAGTAAGGAAGGATTTCCCCACCAACTGGCTACCGATTTCGGGAATGAGCAGAGCCGCATCCAACCGACCCCCAACTTCTAGGATTTTTAACATGACTGTTCAGGATGCAGTCCGGAACAACGATGTGATAGCAGGTACCCTTTTGTTAAATTCTGAACGTGGAAATGTCTTATTTGATTCCGGAGCGACCAAGTCTTTTATATCTCAAAATTTTGCTAAGAAGTTAAATCGTAATATTTTACCCTTACGTGAGGTATTACAAGTAAAAATAACAAACCGAGAAATCATTCATGTAAATCAAGTACACCCTTGATGCAAGTTGAAACTAAAAGGGAAAGTCTTTGAGGTTGACTTAATCCAATTTGTGTTAGGAAAATTCGATATGATCTTGGGAATCCTGGGAATGGACTGGTTATCCAGTAATGGAGCGCAAATAGATTGTGAGAAAAAGAAGGTAAGAATAAGGGTGCGACATGGGAAGGAGATAGTCTTTCAAGGTCAACTACAGACCCAGAAATGTTTGACCATGATTCAGGCTAAGAGATTGTTAAAGAAAGGTAATGAGGCCTACTAGGCTTATATGATGGATACTAAGAAGTGAGTTCCCAACATATAGGACATACCCGTAGTAAACGAATTCGAGGATGTGTTTCCAGAGAACTTACTAGGATTGCCTCTCGACAGAGAAATAGAATTCTCTATAGAATTAATCCCAGGGACGGCACCAGTATCTAAGACCCCCTATAGACTAGCCCTAGTTGAGATGAAGGAACTAGCTTCTCAACTGTAAGAATTATTAGATAACGGGATTATAAGACCCGGTATGTCACCATGAGGTGCACCAGTGCTATTTGTAAAGAAGAAGGATGGTAGTATGAGATTATGCATTGACTACCGAGAGTTGAACAAGCCGACCATCGAAAATAGGTACCCTCTCTCTAGTATTGACGACCTATTTGACCATCTCAAAAGTGTTGTGCACTTTTTCAAATAGATTTGAGGACAGGATATCAGCAGTTGAATATCAAACCTGAAGATATACCAAAGACTAACTTTTGCACTAGGTATGGACATTATGAGTCCTTAGTCATGTCATTCGGGTTAACAAATGCACCCGCAGCCTTTATGGATTTGATGAACATAGTGTTCAAGAAGTACCTAGACATATGTGTGATAGTCTTCATAGATGATATTCTAATCGACTCAAAGACAGAGCAAGAACAAGCAAAACATTTGAGGATGGTCTTAGAAATCTTGAGGAATAAGAAGTTATATGCCAAGTTCTCAAAATGTGAGTTTTTGTTAAAGAAAGTTATGTGGTGAGTAGTAAAGGAATTCTAGTCGACCCCGCCAAGATAGAGGCGATATCCAATTGAGAAAGACCGACTACCCCAATCGAGGTTAGGAGTTTTGTGGGCTTAACAGGATATTACCGGAGATTCGTGCAAGACTTTGCCAAGATAGACGGCCCATTGACTAGGCTTACCCGGAAAACGGAAAAGTTTGGGTGGACAGAGAAATGTGAGGAAAGCTTTCAAGAGCTGAAAAGGAGACTGGTGTCAACCCTAGTACTCGCTCTTCCGGATGGAAAGGGAGAGTTTGTGATATACATCGATGCCTCACACAAGGGGCTAGGATGTGTGCTTATATAGCACGAGAAGGTTATTGCATATGCCTCTCGGCAGTTGAAAGAATATGAGATAAGGTACCCTACCCACGATCTAGCAGCCATAGTGTTTGCCCTGAAAATTTGGAGACACTACTTGTACGGGGAAAAATGCGAGATTTACATAGACCATAAGAGCCTCAAGTATATTTTTACTTAGAAGGAATTAAACATGAGACTTAGGAGATGGCTAGAGCTGATTAAGGACTATGATTGTGAAATCCTGTATCGCCCGGGTAAAGCTAATGTGGTGGATGATGCCCTCAGTAGGAAAGAGAGACTCAAGATGATAATGACATCTGAGGAGTTAGTTAAAGAATTTGAGAAGATGAAGATCGACGTGAGAATAACCGGTAAAAGATTAGAAGGACTATTTGAAATCAGGTTAATACCAGAACTAGATGAGAAAATACGAGTGTGTCAAGAAAAGAAAATGAATGAAGAAAGAGGAACATTGACCGGTGAAGAGGTCAGATGCGAGAAAGATGAGAGAGGGATCATGAGGTATGCATCTCGGATTTTGGTTCCGAATGTGCAAGAACTAAGAGACAAGCTGCTACACGAAGGGCACAACTCCAGATATTCAATCCACCCAAGAAGTACGAAAATATACCATGACCTTAAGGAATATTATTGGTGGCCTAACATGAAGACAGATATAGCAGAGTGGGTCAGCAAATGCTTGACATGTCAGAGAGTTAAGGCTGAACATCAGTGACTGAGTGGACTATTACGGCCCCTGGAAATTTCAGAATGGAAATTGGAGCATATAGCCATGGTTTTGTGACAGGCCTTTCAAGGACTAAAACCAATCACGATGCCATATGGGTTATCATAGATAGGCTGACCATGTCCACGCACAACCTGCCAATTAACGAAAGGTACACTTTAGACAAGTTAGTGGATATTTACCTGAGAGAGATTGTAGTGAGGCACGGGGTTCCCGTTGCTATAGTGTCGGACAGGGACCCCAGGTTTAACTCCCGATTTTGGAGAAGCTTCCAAGAGTGTGTAGGCACCAGATTGAATATGAGTACCGCTTACCATCCCAAAAAAGATAGGAAAAGCGAAAGGAATATCCAGACCCTAGTAGATATGTTGTGAGTATGTGCCATTGACTTTAAAGGAAATTGAAATGACCAATTACCCCTGATCGAGTGTGCCTATAACAATAACTATCACGCTAGCATAGGAATGCCCCCGTATGAAGCTCTTTACGGAAGAGGATGTCGCTCTCCCTTATGTTGGGATGAATTTGCAGAACATAAGATTCTAGGACCCGAGTTGGTCTAGAAGACCCGAGAGACGGTGGGAATCATCAAAAAGAGGCTGGTAGTGGCTCAAGACAGACAGAAAAAGTACGCCGACCAGACCAGGAAAGATAGAGAGTATGAACTGGGAGATTCGGTATTGTTGAAGGTATCTCCATAAAAAGGAGTGATGAGATTTGGGAAGAAAGGGAAACTCAGTCCTAGATTCATAGGACCCTTTGAGATCTTGAGGAGGATAGGACCTCTAGCTTACGAGCTCACCTTGCCTCCTAATCTGCAACAAGTGCACAATGTGTTCCATGTGTCAATGCTAAGGAAGTACCATGCCGATGCGCGACATGTGATAGAGTACGAACATATAGACTTACAACCAGACCTGACTTATGTTGAGCAACCAGTAAGAGTGATGGACCAGAAAGAACAAGTGTTAAGGAATAAGACTGTAAAGATGGTCAGAATCTTGTGGAGAAATCAAAATGTTGAAGAGTCAACTTGGGAACTAGAGGACGCGATGAAGGAAAGATATCCCTACCTGTTTTCCATTTGATTCCGGGATGGAATCCTTTTTAGAGGGGAACACTGTAATAACTCGAATTTTTGAGACTTCGTAAAAGGTTTGAGGAATAGTAACCCTGATAATCGGGGAATTATTTTTAGCCCACACTATGTTATGCATGGGAAATTTAGTTTCTGAGTCGATAACATGATTATACGTACCAAATAAGTGTATGTAAAAGCTATTAGTTTTTGAAGAAAATGAACTTTGAAAAAACGACTGTATTTACGAACCGTCAAGGAATACGAGAATCTCAATATAATTACAAATCTAAAATCCTACAAATTAAAACCCAAGTACAAGGCTTCAAAGCATAAAGGACATTTATGAAGGGATTTACCTCGCGAACCGCTTGCGAAGATTTATTACGAAAACGAATAAGCGACCGAGCGAACGCGTAAGCGAATAAATAAAATGTATCAAGCCATGCTAACCATTTAAGATAACTAAGGTAAGAAAGTAACCATGGTTAACAACCAAATAGTAACTAACCTAGTAAGAATAGTAACCAAGCTAGTGCATAGAAACCTAGCTATGTAAATAGTGACATGAATAGTGATGAGAGTACTTAGCTAGCAACTAACTTTGATTATTAGCTAACCTACCCAATATTGTGAGAGATTTTCTTGTCCTAGAAGATATATACACAAATATTACATATAATTATACAAGAAGCATCTAAGAAAAATCACAAAAACACTCTCTTCTCTCTCTAGAAGGCTCCATTCGGCAATATCAAGAAACAATGACAAATCAAAACTCAAAACTCCACTTCAAGCCATGGAAAAATTCTCTAATTAATTCCTAAGATTCCTACATATTAAACTAAGGTAAGATAAAGTTTTTAGATCATTTCCTTAAGGTTTAAATGGTGAAATACCATGAAAGTGATGATGAATAGTGTAGAATAGTAACTTTTCTTGGTTTCTTGATTTTCATGGATTGATTTAGGATTCTTAAGCTTACCCAAGAATCCCCAAGATTCAACCATCAAGAAGAACATAGTTAAAGCTTTCAAGAAATGTATAAATCCTTGACCAAACTTTATTTAAGGTTTAAGTTCCAAGAAAATTTAAGATCTTAGTTGTAAACTTAGTTTTGATGGTTATTATGTTATTATCTTGATGTTTAGTTAGTTAGTACTAAGGTTGATGTTGTTGCCTCAAGAACATGATGTTCTGAAGAGGTTAGTTTTGATATGATGATATGATGGTTGTTGGTTCTTGATTAATGATTTAGAGAGAAAACGAAGCCCGGATTGTAGTTGTAACATCGTTAAAATGAACAAATCACAACCTTTTGTTTTCTGCATAGTTACAAAAAGTATAAACTATAGTTTCTAGAAAAATAAGACTTGATTATGATATACAACGTTATGAGGATCATTTAGGCGCTTCAATTGCTTGATTTCGATTTTACGGATCAAAAGTTATGACCGTTTTACTAAAAATGATTTACGCGACAAAAACTGCTACAAATTACGAACTTTGGAAATAAAATGATCGACTTAAAAATATTCAAAAATCATGAAATTTTTACAGAGAGTAAGAAATAGAGTTTATTAACGGTCATAAAAATTTTAAGTGCAAATATGGATTTGTTAATTTTATATAAATATCGGACCCGAGACCGCGCGAATAGAAACCCTTAAGAATCGAGAGGCAAGCTGTGGGATGAAATGTAAAAGACATTAATAGACGTAAGGGATTTCGAAAAGAAAGCGAATATGACAAGTACGTGTATTTATTAGAATAATAAGAGTAAAATGAGTTGCATAAACGATTAGTAAGTATCGCGTATGTACAAGTAATGATAAATACGAACGAAATCTAATGAAACAATAATTTTTTATAATTATAGATTTCCGGGCGGACCCTAGAGTACCCTTCACTTCAAAGTACCCAGGCAAGTTTGCGAACCCGACTCCATATACTGTTGCGTTGAGAAAACTTGTTTTACTGTCTTTCGTACAAATGCCATGTTTGCCATGATAATAACATTTCGAGATTTTACGCATCAATAACGATTGAGTTTTTGATGTATATAGAGTAGAATATTTTAGCGCTACCATAAAGCGTGATACATAAATCATAAGACCGAGAGTCGTTCGGAGTTATAAAATGAAAACCCGGGAATCATCCTGGTGAAGTTTTGGATGATCAAAAATCCGTACTTATTTTATTCCAAGGGACTCGATGTCCACTTACGAAATATTAAATACCTCGAATTTATTTAAAATGATTTCCAAAGATCGTATTTCCCTCAACTATATTTAACTACTCAAACGATGAAATTATTTCAAATATTCATTTTAATTGGAAAAGTATTCTCCAACAATTATTTATTTCAAACTCAATTATTTCATATTTATTAAAGATTACTTTAATTATTTAAACGTAAATTAGTTGAGAAATATTATTTCAATATTCTTTTAATATATTATTATTCTAGATTTAATTATTTAATAATTTTTATTTAAATTAAATATTTATTAAATGATATAATATGATTTTAAAATAGTAAGACATGATTTTAAATATTTTATGAGTTTCAAATAATCATTTTAATTATTTCGGATCATCGAAAATATTATCTCGATGTATATTAAATATTTTGACTATAGTTTCAAAAGAAACTCCCCCTTATTTATTTATCTGTTGACAACGGTCAACTCACATTATTTTAGTACTTCCTCCAAAAATTCTCGAAAGTACATATATATATATATACACATATGAGATGAGTTATTTCTATCAACAAGCAAAACTCTTTAGGAGCTTCAACATAATTCGAGTTCCATTTTTATAATAAGGTTCTTTAAGGATAAAGAGGGGTAGACTTCAGTACTTTGTGTACTGGAGCGATTACTGGTGTGCCACATGTAAACATATGAAGTATGTGGAGAGCCTAGATGTATGGGCCACACATAATATGCCCGAATGCGGCAAGGGTGACAACTAGATGTATGGGACATGTAGAGAACAATAAAAATTTACCATTATATGACTAATCATCGTATTTTGGGGGCTCCGATAAATGTCATATTCTTCCAATTGGAATTGTGATGCAATACTGTAACCCAAGTCCAGGCGCTGGGTTTACCATTAAGGTATTTGCAGACTAATAAGTCAATAAAAGAATTATTTTGAAAGAAGGTGTGTATCACCGAAAAGAACTATTTTAAACAAATATATTTATCATATATGGAATCAGACATGAATTTCTCATACAGTCTTTTCATACTGTACATTACTATGCTGGGCATTATAGCACACACTTGTTTTCTTAAATTGACAAAACACAACAGTGAATCAAGATGCCTATCATGAAACTCACGGACAGGAAACGGGTAGGAAACGGAAAGCTGTTCCGTAGGATGTTTGGTGCAATACCCCAGGTAGATCGAATAAGCTGGATTGGTTTTCAGTTGTTCTAAGTCCGGCTTATTTACAAGTATGACTTATGTAAAATAATAAAGAAGAAATGTATATTTGGCCGCCGGTCTAACATTTAATAAAGGTTATACATGTGGTAAGACTTAATCATTATTGGGTCTATAATAATTATCAATCTATGGATTGATACACACTAGTAATGAATTGTTCGTTTCCAAGACAATTACCTGTAAGTGTGTGTGTGTGTGCGCGCTGATAAGTGTGGGGTCATAAAGGTGTGAGTATTTAAATATTGTTATACGAGATAAGTATTATACATGAGTCAAGATGGTGTGGCCTCCTAGATCCCTGACCCTGGATTTTGGGGCGGCACAATGATCCAACTCACATATCTCAAGTTTCAATTTCTTGAACCACTGCAATATTTTGCTCTCAATATTCAATGCATGATAAGATCTTAGTGTTTAAATGTTTAACAATTACACAAGCATGATGGCATCACACAAGCATGATGGCATCACACAGAGATAATGTTGAACTAGTTCACTAGAATATTTTTCTGGTAATTAGGATTGATGTTTAACTTGTGCATGTTCATTTAGATGATCTTAAATAACTGTTTGAATATTTGTTGAACATGATTAATTGCTTTAGTGAGATATATGTTTTCCAACATATAAGACCTTTGTTGATGTTTATTTTCTATATCCTATTATAATGTGATTTATTCATTTGATCTGAATTGTTTGTTAAGATGTATTAGTTTATATTTGGATTGAGACAACTAGATGAAATACATCAACAGGATTGGACTAGATAGAATTAGTGATTTTTTTTGTTAATTCTGTTTGTTCAATATCATGTTTTTCTTGCTTAATTCATATGTGTAATATTTTTGAATGAATGCCATGTATTCTTAATTCAATCCTTGCTTATCTCAATGCCATGAATGCATCTCCTATAATTTGCATCATTTGTGGAAAAAGAATGTTTAGGATTACAATAGGACAAAGACTGCTAGTCCTCCTTATGTAAGGTTGGAACCATTTTTCCCTAGCCTAGATAAAAATTTGTCAAGGGTAATAAAATGGAGGAAATGGTCAGTCAAAGATAAGAATTAGCACGATAAGGTTGCAGCTATTGTTATCTCTGTTTATAGTAAAATCTCTAATCCATCTGGACATAAACTGATAAGGTTGCAGCTATTGTTATCATTGGTGTCACTGATAACAATTGAAGCATCTTTCTTGCTGAAGAATCAAGGCACAAATCCTCTTATCAGAAAGTCATGCATCAAAGGACAAATGTCAATTCAATGAAGAATTATTATTTCATCTCAAGTAGGAAGGTTGGGAAGCTTGCTCTTCTTAGAGTAGGGAATATGCTCATGGCTAGGCCGGTATCTCAATAAAGGTGAAGTCAATGGTTTCTACTGTAGAGCTTCATCTAAAAAAATTATAGTTATAGAATTAAAAGCTCTCACCCTTGAACATGAACCCAATGAACTCTCTTGTAAAAAGGGTTTAGTGAAAGGACTGCCTCATCTGGAATTTAGAAGATGATAAATGTGAGGCGTGTCAGAAAGAGGAGTCAAAGACAACATCATATAAAAGTAAAGAGATACCTCAGTGATGGTGAATGACTACTCTTCATGAACAAAGTTGTTGATTCATGCGTTCTCAAGACAAGACATCACATATGGTGCTTGATCATATCAGAAGATCGAGCTTGAAGCAACAGTAACAGAAATGATCTTGTGGTCAGAAAATGGGACTAAATTCAAGAAGTAATTCTAATTAATATATGTAATATTAAGAATATTCTGAGACATATTCAGCACTAGGAGCTCCGTGTCATAATGGAGTGGCACAAAGGAAGAACTGGAACTTGATTAAAGCTACAAGGGCAATACCAAGCAAATCAAGACTTTCTAAATACCAAAGGGTTGAAGCAGTCAACACGGTTTGCTACAAGTAAGATCAGGCCTTGATCAGGATAGATACATGAAGATCACTAATGAGTTAATGGCCAACAGAAGCAAACACTAGATAACCTAAAAGTGTTTTGAGAGAATGTTCTACATAAATAAACAATAAAATGTTTTCGGTTATTTGAAGACCTTGGCATTTTCAGCTAAGACTTGTTATGATATTTTTCATGGCTACTCAGTGGAGTATACAATCTACAGGGCATTTGTGGTTGATCAACAGAAGGTGATAGATAGTCTTAGTGCATAGTTCAACAACTCTATGCTCTAAGCTGTTAGAGGAGAAATTAATGATATAGATGATTCATATCCAAGCAATGGAATGGCAGTGTAATACACAACTGATTACTTCAATGAAGCCAGTCAGCAAGGAAAAGGATTTTCAGGGAATCCCAATAACAGCTTAGATGGAGCAAAAGAAGGATCAACTAATCAGACTCAACACCACATTGTAAATCAAGAGGACACTACAAGAACATATCTGCTAAGACAAAGGGTTTGATGTCAATATTATTCCCAGAGTCTAGTTCTTAAGTAATCAGGATGGTGGAGTAATGATTCGCAGGGCTATTGAGTATGAATGATTATTTCTCTAGTTTTCTATCCGAAGAAGAAACGAAGAAAGTTACAGAAGCTCTGATAGATCCAGATTGATTAGGTGATTGCAAAGTAAGATGAACTCAATCAGTCAACAAGTAGATTGGAGGGAAGCTGGTATCTAAACCAAATGACAATTTTGTAATTGGTACAAGGCTAACTAGAAGTCAAACTCGATGACAATGGCATTATTATGAGGGACAAGGTTAAACTGGATTCTAGGTTATTATCTGGAAGCAGTATCTGACAGAAAGTACCAGTGACGAGACTTGAGGATATTACGACATATTAGACACCTGATGCACATTAAAACTTGGAATTGGACTCTAGTAGATGTGACAAGTGTACTCTTGGTTGGTGAGTCAAAGGAAGTAGTCAACGCACAATAATTCATGGAGTTCACAGTTGCAGATCTATTGGACTCTGTATATCTCTTCTTCACAAGCTCACTTCAGGATGGTATGAAATTGTATCTTACTCAAGAAATCGTCAAGGACATGGTGTGGCACTCTAACTGAAGTTATATTTAAATATGAACTAGTAGAGTCTTCATATTAATAACTCTCTTATCATCAGGCACACACATAATGTTATTAATATATGTAGTGATATAATGATAATGTTATATGTTGGTCTACTAACAAAAACTTGTGCAAGATTATTTGCTAAGTAATTGCATAGTAGGTATGGAGGAGCATGTTGGAAAAGTTAGAATTCTTTTTAGAATTACTAAAAGCATGCTATAAGAATATTTCTTTTAGAAGCTCAAGTAAACCAAAAAATTATGGCAATACAAGTAAGTTAAGGATCTTCTGAAGATGTAAAATTTGGAAGATTCTGAACATACCAAGACTACTTACTAACAGTAACCACTAAAGCTTAATTAGTACAACTCAGGTATAATGACAAGCTATAGAGGTATGACAAGCTCACTCTTTTACTCAAATTCTAATAGACAACATGTAATGTTCTCAAGATGCCAATGTGCAAGGTTCCAAGTGGATGCTAGATAATCTAATCCTATAGCTATTAACAAGATTTATAGATATCTAACGGGATTACCAACTCTTGGAGTATAGTACCCTAAAGATATTATGCTTAACATATTTGGCTATATAGATATAGATTACGAAGGTTGTAAGAAAGACAGGAGAAACATCTCTGAAGCTATCAACTTAGGTGACAGGAGAAACATCTTGCGAAGTTGTCAACTTCGTGAAAGAAGATTGATTTCTTGTTATGATAAGAGACAAATTTAAATCCAACAACTTTGTGGAACACTCTATGACAAGGCACCTTCACACCAGGTATCATTTATTTTGAGAGCATGTGTAACACCCTCCAAATCCGGGGTATAGATCTGGGGTATTACTGCCACTAAATACATTATTAAAACTGTACAATAATTATATAAATATCTAATTACCCCTTTTATACTACTACCAGGAATCTTTTAAGATTAAGGTTGAAAACAAGAACAACTAACTAACTAACTTTATTACAACATTCCAAAAAAACCACTTCACAAACCTTCTTTATTACAAACTAGTTAACTATACAAGTTTTGGACTAAGTTTCTTTTATTCAAACAATATCTACATTTACTCCCACTACACCAGCTCAGGAAATTCAAAACTCTCTTCTTGGATTAAAATTAATAACCTTGGTGCTAGAGCGTCCCGCCTCCTAACCCGCTTCTTGACTACTCGTGTACGAATGGGTTTCATTCTCGGACTTAACTGAAAAATAAGCTGAATAAAAAAATAAGGGGTGAGCCATAATTGCTCAACAAGCCTGCAACATATATATATATATATATATATATATATATATATATAGTGTAAAGAGAATGTTAAATGAACCGGTAATCTGATTGATCGAGAAACCACATGCCTCTGCAGGGAATAATGAAGGCCACTATTGACGAGTATCAAATGAATTAGACTGGACACCAAAAACTAACATATGCACTATAACCCGCTGATCAGTCAGGATATAATGCGAATCTATACCCAACTGTACATAGACCCACCAACATAAAGGGTACCCAGACACTATGGCCTAATAATTCGGTTCATACCCGGCCCACATCGGTTCATAAAGTCGACTCGTCCCTGAAAGGAATTAAGATTTAAAACTATTTTCAATGTAATCGGGTCATTTTTCTAAGTCTAAGGATCTTCGTTTCGATTAAATCCGATAAACGGTTCAATTGTTATGCAATAAACACGAATAATTCAATTATCAGTCACTACAATTAATTATTTAAACATAATTAAACCTACATATTATTTTTATATAATAATCTAGGAAAAATCAAATTTAAAAATGATTTTCCCCTAATTATTGGAATTAATTTGAAGTTATTACAAATTATTCAATTAAATTGATTAATTATAAAATATTTAATCAATTTAAATAAATAATAAGTAATTCAGAAATAAGTAAATAAATAAATAAATAATTATATTTCCGAATTTCTATAATTTAGAAAACAGTTTGAATTTATTACGAATTAATTATGTAAATTGATTAATTATTAAATAATTAATTAATTTAAATAAAGAATTAACAAATAAGAATTAATTAATTAAATAAATGAATAAATAAATAAATTTTTGAATATCTAAAATAAGAAAATAAATTAGATTTATTTACAAAATAAATCAGATAATTAATCAATTAATGATTTGATTTACTAAATAATAAAAATTGATTTTCTAATTTTTATAAATTAAAAATAAATTAGAAAATCAGAATCAGGTTTTTAGCAATCAAATTAAGGGAATTAAGATCCAAAACGATCCAGAACGAACCAATATTTCGTAAATATAAATAGCATATTTCTTATTTCATTTTATTCGTTTATTCAATTACAACCAGTAAAAATATAGTAATTACAGAGAAAAACCCTAAAAACGATACGTTCTTGAGAATCAAACGCACGAACGAAGGCATTTTCGAACTCTGATTTGAGCGTGCCATATATCAAATCAAAGCTCTGGAAAAGTACTTTCTGAATCAATCAACCATTTTAGTGCAGAAATGAAGGTAATTTTCTTATTTATTTATTTATTTTTGAATTATTTGATAATTAAATTATGAAAATTTGTTCTTGATGTTGTTGATATGATTTGATGATTCCATAGTGTAGATAATATTTTTCTGGTCAATTTGATATATTATATGTAAAAAAAAGAGTTCAATAACATATAGAAATTGATGTTTGATTTTTCTGAAAATTAAAAAATTAGGGTTCTTGAATATTTTTGAGCTGAAATTTGGGGCTTTTCGCTCTGAGGGTTATTGATTAAATTTGATGATTGGAAAAGCTTCCTTATGTAATTTGCAATCAATTCATATATTTAATTACACCAAACAATTGCTGGGTCAAGTAAACCAAGTTCTTGTTTTCTTTGTTTTGTTCAAATTTTTAAATCGATTTTCTGATTAATATGTTAATTGTTAGATGATCTTGATGCTGTTAACCAATTATACGGGCTGAGAGAGTTATTTTGATATAGAGAATGTTGATTTTGGTTTAAAAACGGCCGAGTTCGATAACTCGACGGATTTGTGCGAGTTCGCCGGCTTTCATGGCCTCCTCGCCGGAACTCGCGAGTTATCGATGATATAGGTTCATGGTTGGCTAAATCGAGCTTCTGGGATGACAGGGATCGATCCGGCCTTTGAAACGAAATTGAAACAAGTGATTTTGATGGTCATCAGAGTCGACCGGAATCCGCCGGCGACGGCCGGATTCTGGGAAGAACCACCAGTGTTCTTCGCGACCCGGTTGGTTCTTACCGACCCGATTCTGACCCAGTAATTGACCAGCCTTTGGTCTTCATTTTCCCAATTTCCTTTCCTGAAAACTGTTTGTGCAGTTTTATTTTAAAAATAATTCAAAAATCCTATTCTAATTCTAAAATTCTATATTTTTAATTCTAAAATTATTTTTAAATACCAAATTAAATCTTAAATTATTTGATGAATTAATTTTAAGTGATAATTAATTATTTAATTAATCAATTAATTTAATTATTAATTGGATAATTAATTTATTTAATTATTAATTAATTTTAATTGATTTAATAATTAGATTTAATTATTTAAATTTGATTTAAAAATTCTGAAAAATAGTTTCGAGCTTTAAAATATTATTTAAAATTATTTTCAATGCTCGATAATTATTATAAAATAATTTTAAATTCAGATTCTGTTGTTCGAACCCTATTATTTAACTATAAAATGATTCGGGGTCCAATTTTAATTCCGAAAAATGTTCAAACATTCGTAATAAATACCTGGAAAATCATTTTTGTAATAACCCCAAATTTTGGAATTTTTTAAAACCCTTATGAATAGTGATTTTGCTAAATAAGAAAACTTTTCATGTCACACTATGTAGGGGTTCTTCTATTGTTATTCTGAGATCTTATTAGTACTTTATATGGGATATAAGTGTATGTAAAGATCGTCAGAATCCAAATTCGAACACTTTGATTTTTCCCGAAAATCCACCAGCTACAGAAAGAAGTGAGTATAAGGTAACAGGATAAGTAGGATTTAAATTCAAGGATTTTAAGAGGGGATCATAAAAAGGAATATAATGTTTTGAGAAAGGTTAAGGAAACCTAAGTAATAAGATCCCGGGTATGATCCCTCAAACGATAAACGAAGACGAAAGTTAAGCGAACCGTATAACAGATCAGCGGTCATTAGCCAAATAATTAAAAGCTAATCAAAGAGATTAGTGGGGATGATGTCATCAAACCAATGAGAAGAGGACAAAGGAGGGAGGGTGACATCACATGGTGACATAAGCATGACCAAGAAAGTGTGTTGTTGGATGATTGTGAGCCACACAATATTTACCATGGTAACAACCTAATTAACAAGCAAAACAAACACAAAAATCCAAAGCAACCAAAACAAAAACATTTTCTTCTTCCCCCATTCTTTGCTCTCGGCTTTTCCATGAAAAGCAAAGGAGAAAATTTCAAAAATCAAGCTACACACCTTCATAGGCGCTAATCAATTCATCTAAGTTCTTGGTGAATAGTGTTTTCAAGAAACTAACTTTGTGTTTTCTTATGTATTCTTTAAGATCCAAGCTTAGTAAAGATAGTTAGTGGTTATTTAAGGCTTCCTAAGTGATTCTCCACTCTCCAAGGAAGGTATAACCCCTTCAAACCCTAACTTTACTTTGAGTATTAGGTTTGGTTTTGTTTTTTATAGTTCATAAGAGCATGATTCTTGTATGTTTAGAGTTTGGATGGAATTATAATGATTTTGGGTTATAAATCTTGGTTGTTGGTGATGAACCTTAAGTATAATTAGTAGCTCTTGTTTGAGATTGAATAAGTTGGAAAAAACATGAGGTTATGGACTGAGTTAGTAAGGTTTGGATGAAGTTTGGTGGTATTGGTGGTTATGGGTTGATTTGTGGTTGATTGTGGTTGATTGGAGTAGTTTAAAATTTGGTAATCGCGTAAACATGGCCGTCGTAATGTCCGATTTACTTTAGACTGTTTTTGCTCTTAACATTAGGACCCGTGAACTCACTGTTAGGTTTTGACCATTGCCATTATTAGATAGTTCATGTTACGAGCTTCATTTTGATATGTGGTTCGTTTGATTCCGATGTACGGTTTAGGAGAAACGACCGTTTTAAGTAACGGCATTTCCCGAACGAACCATTACCCCTCGCCTTACTTTGAAACATAGGTTAAAGACCTTAAAGGACTAATTGGAGTATGAAACATTTATGTAAAGTGTATTAGGCATTTGATAAGGCACTCGCGAAAGAATCGCCTTAAAACCCTTAATGGTTAATTTATTAAAAATGGTGGAGCCGAGGGTACTCGAGCGACTTAAGTGAATCGTTAAGCGCAAAAACGAACGTTAGGGTCTAATTGGTTAAAGTATAGATTCATAAGCGACTTTGGTTTAATTCCAACTTATATGTTGTTTATAGGTTACCAGACTCGTCCCAAGCCATTTGTAACCCCCAGTCGCTCAGGCAAGTTTTCTACCCGTATAACTGTTGTTGTGATGGATATGTGTATATGCATGATCTTGTGATAAATGCATATTTGTTATTAGCAAATTCTTGCGATATATTGGAGCATGTGATATGGTATATATGCATGCCTGTTTCGTATTCTTGATTTATATATCTGTTGGTTCAAATGTTTATTAGTTGCATAATACATATGCTAGAGATAAGCAGTAGTTGCGTATACCCTTAGTATAGGGGACCCAAAGGTGAACATTTTCTAAACCGGGAGGCGATGTTCCCGAGTATATTATATATATGTATATATATAGTTTTCAAAACTATTAATCGAATAAGGTTTATTCGATAACTTTATTTTATTTAATGAATATTATTTTGAATATTCATTCGAGGACTTATGACTCCACTTACTTTATTTAATGAATATTATTTTGAATATTCATTCGAGAACTTATGACTCCTTATTTTATTAAAGAATATTCTTTATTTTATTAAAGAATAATGTTTCGATAATCAAACTTATTTTCGATTATTCAAATAAAGATCGTACTTTCATATAAGTATATCTTTGGTTATTTAATATTCATTTCAAGTATGAGTTTTAAAACTTCTACTTCAATTATTTTTGTAAAGATTATTCTTTATGAGAATATTATTTAAATAATAATATTCAGATATTTTCTGATATATTGGGACTGATTTATTTTATTAAATCAGCATTACTCCAAACATTCTTAAAAATGTTTTCGAGTCTTCAAAATGATTTTTAAAAGTTAGAGCGGATCCCAAAACTCGTTTTCAAATTTAAGATCTTCCTTTCGAAGGGGATTTAAATACTCGCTTAAAATTAAGGGATCCGGCTCTGTGGTGTATTTTATATTCGCAACGAGGTTGCTGTTTTGATAAATGAGTTGATTACTTACCCAACGTTCGGTAAGTAAGTCCATCTAATTGAGTCGGCATAAGCGACAGGCCGGGGTACGGTCTATCAAAGTGTAAGTGGCTGGGTGGCAGTCCATCAATGCGTAAGAGGCCGGGTGGCGGTCCAGCACAAGGTCCTAATACGGCCAGGGTGATGATCGGTGGGGGATTCATCCATCTACTAGTATAAAAGGTTACTTATTGGTATTTTTGCCTGATCAGCAAGATATCGGGTTTATGCCAAGGTTTTCTTCTTTCCAAATTCATTGGATATTGCAACTCTATTTATAATTTTCATAACAGAGGTTTTCAAGGAGTGTATGAAATGTATATATATAGGTGTATATATATATCGGGACTTAATGAAGTATCTCGTAACTTCATTATTTATAATGATATTTCAAAGATTGAATTTATTCAAGTCTTTTCTTGTAGTCTCATCTATATGATGAACTTTTGAAACTGATGATACCTTGAACGGTGGTAGTTCAAGTAGTATCCGGAAAAGATATAAGTATATTGGAGTATCTTGTAACTTCATCTTTTCAACTTATATCTGGTTAATGATTATCTTATGCATGACAAAGATTTTCACAAAAACGTTGAGACAAGGTTAGATATATGAAATCACCTTGCAACGATAGTTTTATACAGTTATAAACTGGAACTCTGTGTATATTATGCATGGAAGAGGACTTCCAAGATTTTGAAAAGTATATATATACATATATACTGAATATTTTGCGACTTGGTCGCGTTAAGATATCAGTTTGGTTCATTTCTTCTTGACCAAGACTTTCATGAGTACTATGAGAATGCTCATATATAGTTAATCATTATACATATTATTTTGGTGGGCTTGTTGCTCACCCTTACTTTCTTCTTTCATCACACAACAACAGATAGAAAAGATGAACATGACCAAGCTCCCAATTCGTGAGCGGATAGGAAACGTTCCGCAGTTTCCTATAGGCGTTGATGTCGCTGTAGCTGAGGTAGGAACTACCAATAGGCTAGGCTTTCAACTTTTGATGTACCAGGCTTATGTATCTTTATCAATTGTAATAATGGCAAAGAAATGTAAATCAATTCAGAAACCCTTTTAAGGTGTAATGGCATATAATTTTGGAATAAAATGACTCATGTTATTTTTTGGATATTCATCTCTGAGACTATAACTTGTGGTGTGTGTGTTTATTGTGGGGTCACCGTACAGAGTAGTTGATTGTTTATTAAGATTGGGTGTTATTAAGGGAAATGGAACTCGTGACAACCCGGATCCCCGACCCCGGATTTGGGGGTGTTACAATTTTAACCCTGAATCTTCTTTGAAAAATTATTTTGATCGAATACCTTACGTGTTATGTGCTACGTGTTCGTTGATTGATGCGTTATATGCCTATGAGGTTATGGTTTGATTGTTTTATTCATAACTTTCAATACGTACGTCAGATTTGGGTAAAACGAAGGGTAGATAAAAGCTTATGACGTCTATGTGACGATTAGAATAATACGAGTATGAATAATTGATAGATACTTGTGATTCCTAGCAGAGTCAGCAAGGCATACAAAAGGAAACCAGTGATCCATAAATATAATCGAAACGTCGAAAGAGAAGGCAAGTGATTGATAAATAGAAGAAAGGCATAGAAAGAGAAGGAAAGTGGTTGATGAGTAAAACTATTAGATGAGTACAAGTAAAGTGGAAATCTTCGGTGATAAGGCAAGTACTTCTGAACCTTTTTCAAGATATATTGCAAATATTTTCGAACTGTTTCATAATATATCGCTATTATTCAAAATAACTCATGTTTTATACTGCAAGCATTTTAAACTATTTAACCTTGAACCCTGATTCTTATTGATCTTGAGCCATACGCCTTATTCTTCATAAACCATTGATTATTGAATTCCCAGATACGAGCTATACACATACGATACTACTCCACAAATACATATCTACCATATACTGATTCTGATATTGAGTTTCTTAACATACCAACCCTTATTCTTTATTTAACAGAACACCAATTCTTGGAACCCTTGAACCCTTGGTCTTCTACTTTCTGAATCTTTCCTGGATTGAAAGCCAATCTTTTTGAATTTCCTGTTATGCCTTTATGGTTTTATGAATCACCCTATGCTTCAAGATAAATGTTGTTTATGATTCAGCCTATTGATTTACCTTGGTTATCATATTGAATTGTTTTAGAATTGGATGGTTTTATAAATATGGACCAGATTCGTGGTCAGACCAAATTTGTGGCATAATAGGCTAATGTGTGCCTTGGATCCAGTATATAGAGCAAAGCTGGGGGCCTTGCTCGGGGTTAGTGCGTGACTGATCAGCAGCCTAACCTTGGTTTTTTTTAAAATGAAAAGTGAATATCCAATTCTAATCATTGCTTATTCAGAAACTTGATTCTTCTGAATCATTTCAATTGGTGATTGTTTAACCTCAATTGCTGCTATTATTACTTGCTGAGCTAGTAAGCTCACTCTTGCAAAAAATTTTATGTTTTCAACAGTTGGAAAGGAAATTGTTGGTAACGAGGATTCCCTGTCCAGTGTGCGAGCTAGGATTTCCGTTTAAGTTGGCTCGAGCTAGCAGGAGCTTTATATTATAGTTGAGTTGTGTAAGATTGTAAGTACGATATCCTTAGCCATTGTAAGTTGAATTAGTTAGGATTTGATATGATGTAATGAAAGTTAAGATTATGGCTTGTTTTCATACTTAACCTGTTGCGATCCGTGGTTGTGTATACAAGGGCCAATGTATATTATACTTTATATACAGGTTTAAATATTATGGTGTGTGTTATGAGCCCCAAACTTCTGACCCGGGTTTGGAAGGCGTTACAACTCTCCCTCTTTCCTTCGTCGATTTCGAAGTCGGAAACTCGAAGAACTCCGATGGCGGCGTCGGTTTTCCGGCGAGCCTAAATCAGGATCAAAACTTAACAAAACCAACACGAATCAACTGGAAATCGTACGATCTAATCATTCATATCAACATAATCATCAAACAATCAACTAACTAAGAAACCCCAAATTCGATTAAAGTAACAAAATTTTGAAATTTAAAACTAATTATCCAACATAAAAATGATTGATAGAACATGAAAGTAGAGTCTTCAAGCTTCGATTTTGTTACCTATACATTCGATTTGGGTAAGAGAATCACGATCAAACTGCAGATTGATTCCAAGAACTCCAAACCCTAATTGCAGAGATATTGGGGAATTTCTTGAATATTCTGAATTTTTTATAATTTTAATTAATTAATAATTACAAAATCAGCTTTTTATATTTGTAATAAAAATACCCCTAATAAAATGAAGGCCCTGCTTATATCCCTAAATAAAATTAATTGGCCCTTAATTAACAATATTTGTGTATTAACTTTGAATTTTTAAATATCCAATAAATATAAAATACATGTCAAAAATTTTCAAAAATTGTGAGTAATACAAAAATGCAAAGAATAATAATATTTGATAATTTCATGATCCTATAAAAATAAAAATGTGATTTTTGTGGGGATTTTGACACAGAAAATTCATTTTTCGCGAAACGAGAAAATTTGTAAAATGGCTGAATGACTAAATGTTCAGAATATCGCTATGGTATAAGCCATACTTGTCAAAATAAGGCCAAGGTTTTTATATGAAATATCGGCTATTAAAACACTGTTTGGGACATACAACTTTTGATATAAAAACATTTAACCTAGAATAAAACACCCGATAATTACCCAGAACACATTCTGACAAAACAGAATATACGTAGCATGTAACAGTTAGGGTTTCACAATTCAACACTCTTAATTGCACATTAAAACATATAATTCACCTTTATTAAATATAATATATGCGTAATTTCTCAGTCATTATAGCATGTCTTTTAGTCAAAGAACTACTTGCAGAAACATGTACTAAATCACTTTATAAAGTTAATTTTTCAAGACTGGTTTGTAAGTGTGGGATATCATTCATTATATATTAGTTGGAAATCCCATTTGTAAGGAATTATTCATATAAGTTTACAAGTATTAAATCTTCAATATTTAAAAGACTTGTGAATTTATCAGTTATCCAGTACCTCGTACTTAGTGCTACTATCTTAAGTATCACGATTACAATATCATTTACATTTGTGGTAGTTAAGTATTATAGCATTAAGTTTGAATACTATATTAATTGATATTAATTATGATGGTAGACAATTCCATTCCATAACAGTCTTATAATTTAAATTATATTAAAATATTATGCAGCATATTATTTGTATCATGTACGAATAATTGTGATACTTTTATTATTCGTGATATTATTTAGAATTTTGGTTCTAAGTAATCAATGCTTATTTCTAAAATCATTAATATTGAAAGTTGAAGTATTTTCTAAGTTATGTGTATAAAACACTCAATATTTTATATGCTTAGAAAGTATTTCTAAAATGACTAATTATCCAGAGAGTGATTGACGTGTATATAAGTCTTATATCCTGTTGGTGATTATCCAAGGATAATTATAAATATTTAAGTGCTAGTATCTAACTCATAGATATTTAGTAATTATTTATTTAATATTTATTTTTGGTAGTTTGGACTATAAAAATTGAAGCAATTCAATGATTTTATTTGCTCCATAATTCAAACTAATTAAAATAAATAAGCAGCATGATTGATTATAACTAAATCTGTCAACAATTGATATCTAGTATATTGATTATAACTTATGGTTATAGGTTAATTATGAGATTTTGGTTTTAGTGAATTTAACAATGTTTACATCTCAAGAATTTACTGAAATCATAATCATGATTTAGCATGATTAGTTGTATGCTATTTTTTGACTTATATCTTTTAATGATATTTAGTTAAGAGTTCAACTATGAACTAATTGTGTAGTATTATTATTTATGGCATTACTTAGAACCCCTCTAAGTAATTAATGCTTATCCCCGGTCACTTATACTAATTTACAAAGTGTCGAAATCTTTCTTAAAGTACAACTATGGTTATTTTGTTTGATGTTTTATTAGAAATAACCATATGTTGTCAACTTACAATGATTTTATACTTGTTTGCAAATTCCTTAACACTTTGATAATATATTACATAATCAATGGATTAAAGTATATGGAACTTAGAATATTTTTTTAAGATTACAAACAAGACAATGTTGGTTAATATTGCTTTATTTATCGAACCAATATTGTTTGACATATTACAGTTGTTAAGAGTTAACAATTTTTTAATATATGAAATTGAATGTTAATGATTTTTTGATAGATAATTGGTATTTAATTCATTTATATCTTATTTTAATATATTTTAATTATGATGTTAGACGATTCCATGTCATATCAGTTTCATGATTTAAATTATATTAAAATAAGGTGCAACATATTTATTGGTATTAAAATACTTGACAAGTATCAGTCAATGATATATTTTTAATATTTTGTTACAGATAATTGTGAGATTTTAAGTTCTAGTGTATTTATATGAGTTGCTATATCTGACCGATTCACTATAATTTGAAATCAACAACATAGTCATTCTTACTAAGATTATTTATCAATAAACAATGTTGTTAATTATAATTTTATAAAGATAGACTATGGAGCTTTTGATATGAATGAAAATTGCTTAGACTTTACCCTAAGCGATCAATGCTTTTACAAAAACTCATTCATATTGAAAGACAAAATCTTTCTTTCTGTTCTTAATACTGCTAGGTCATGAGTCCGTGTCTTTTTTATATTAAAAGACATGATTATTTTTCTTTTATGCATAATGACAAACTAGTGCACTCAAACAGTTTTAAGAGAAAAATCAAACTTCTTTCTACATTGGTGATTGCTTATTTCATTAAAATCTTTTTGAAATCACTATTGTACATCATTTATCTCAAAAGATTAAATGCATAATTTTCATTCATTATAGATATTAAGTGCACTTTATCCTTCTATTGCCATATGTTCTGTGATGCAGGTTCAGCCTCCTGTGGCCTTCTTTCATTGATAGTCATGATGTTAAAAACCCATAACTTTTATCCCGGACTATAAAGACAAACACATAAACAGAACCAACCAACACTCTCTTACCCCTAAAATGAAGTATAAATGAGCGTGAGGGAGAAAGTGCCTCAGTGCACCACATAAGGAAGGTTCTGAAGTCAGCCCAACAGCTCTGTCTCCAACAAAGTTGAGTAGTATCAAAACTGAGACAACTTCTAGCTCCCATACATCTTCTCAAAAAGATGTAATGGCTGAAAAGGCACTAAAATAGTTACTAGATTCATCCTTTCAACAGGGTGCGTCTATTGAAATTCATTTATCGTCTAGGGTATCCGGTGTAGTGTCACCACATCAAACATAAAAAATTCTTGACGCACAAGGATAGGTTACTCACACAAAGGAAGAGTTGACGGAAACAAGAGTTTTGACCATTTTACGGTCAGATTTGATTGTTCAAGGTTCTTGAATGAACCAATTGCCTTTAGAGGTTTTAGGAGAGGATACCGATCCATTAGCCATATGTCAGTGGTCAGTGTCTACCTCCCCGGGCTTAAATCCCTTAGATGCATCTGCGGATAGTGAATCTGACATAGGTGGAGATCGGGAACTTGTTGATAATGATTCAGAGTTACCTGATGAGTCATAAGGAAGTGTCTTCACAGATATTAGAAGGAAACTTTGATCTTTATGCTAAATTCTTTGGATCATTGTTTACATTCCCAGAGTTCAAATCTGGAACCCTAAAAGGGAAACTAGCAACTTATAGATTATGACTCAGATTCATCTAATGAGTCTAACAAGGATGGGGATTTATGAACTACCATTGCACCACTTGGGACCTCCTTAAGGATGGATAATGTGATTTTCCTTGCAGGTACAGCTGGATTTTGGAGCTATGAGAGGAGGGATACACCTATGAGAATGAGTGTAAACAGGAGTAGAGAGAAGAGTGAAACACCTGTGAGGTACATGAAATAGAATCACACACTCATAGTGGGGAAGAAAGAGAAACATCATATCCCATTTTCTATCCCTAAACACTAGTTCTTGATACGTCGGGCCTCAAATCTATTTATTATTGGAACCTAACTCTTAAGGACCTAACATTTACATATTGGAATCGAATACTTGGGGCCTAATAATTATCATCTTACAGTTGGGAGGTATAAGGAGTTGGGAAGATTGGTTACCAGGATGATCAACATTGAAGTCTTCTTGCAGCATTTAAAGGGACATGGTTGATCAGACTTTGACTTGTTATTTCTTTTCCAACTAAGTGAAATATGAGAACTCCTTCAGACAACAACATGCATTCCTTCTCTAAGGGGGAGATAAAAGCTTAAATAATAGTTTCGAGGATTCCTTAACTAAAGGGCATAAATAGCAGGTAGGAGGAAAAAGGTAAAGTACATGTACACCACATAACACCATTACACCATTGTTGTTTGAAACTACAGATCCTATTGTACGGGAGAGGTGGTAAACACGTAGGTGATTTCCTAGTTATCAGAAGAAGTTATTTGGTTCATCATTCTTCTTCATGAGGGGATAAGTTGTTTTCCAAAAGGGGAGTACCATTGGTTTTTATCTGCCGATCCTATTTTACGAGAGATGTGGTAAATAAAGGTGATCTCCTTTAAAAAGTTGATTCTCATAGGGGGAAGCAAGAGAGATATGTGCTTCTTAACAAGAAATATGGTTGTACAAAGGAAGCTGCTAATGATTACTTCAAGACTGAGAAGTGTTATCTGGTAGAGATTTGAAGAACCAAGAAAATGAAGATGAAACTACTTGAAGATCAGTTCAGTGCTAGAAGAACAAGCATCTTTCATTTCAATTATTTGCAAGTCCTGGTACTTTACTTTTTCTAGTTGTTAGTTGAGTTATTCTCTCTATTTAATTTGTTTGTTAGGTTAAACAATCAAATTGAGGGAGATTGTTGGTGAGACTGCGTAGCTGTATGAATAGTTACGTGATAACTCAACACGAGAACAACGTTAGAATAGGACAGGTTAATAATACTATGACTACACAAGAAATCAGAAGAAATGAAGACAAAGAAATACAAAGAATTAAAAGATTAGAAGAAGGTTTGAAGTCTGTCTACTAGTCACTGAAAGAAATGAAGACAACGTAAATACAAAGAATCAAAAGATTCAGTGTACAAGTGTCACCAGAAGTTTCAGTGTATCAGCATTGATTGAAGATAAACAATGTTCAAAGCATAGGAATTTGAAGAATTGAAGATATGGTATAAACAGGGGTTTAAGAAGACAGATGCAGTCTTGAAGTTATAATCACTGACAGGAGTTCATTTATATATTCAAGCATCGGTGAAGAACACTGAAAGAAGTATTCAAGATTGTATAAGCAATGAAGACGTTGTCTAAGTACCATAAGGATTCCAGTGAAAGTACATTTTTTATTTACAATCAGTGTTCGAAGCGATAAAGTTGTTGCAAGCTTAATAATGTAGTAAAAGATATAATACGAATACTTGAATTGAAGTTAGTCATCTGTGAACCAGATAAGTTGCACTAGGCATCAGCGTTTCATGAAAGGAATCTGAGTATTATCATTAGAAGAATTTTTAAGTGAGGATCTGTATCTGAAGATGAAGTTTATATGGTTTATACGAAGACTCAGAGAGAAGACTTGAAGACGGGACAATTTAAGGGTTAAAGTGATCTATAGAAACTAAGTCAAAGTGAGAACTACCTTATAGTAGGAGTCACCGAGATCAGTATATTGAATGCCAGAAGCAGTATCCTAGTAATACAGTTCAATATTTAATTACAGGAACTGATCTTGACTTGGTACGAGCCTCAGGGAATAAACAGGAGCAGAAAGAAAATTCTAAGTGCATTAATATCACCTATGGTCGCAAGTTAGCATACTTAGTTAATTTCCAAGTCAAAAATAGTTCCCTTGCTACACTAGGAGGCCTAAGTCTCAAGTTAGAAGCCATATATAAGGGGGTGAGGTCGCAAGTAAGGCTCTACTTGGTAATTGGGTCACAAGTTAGCGAGTTAAGCAGAAAAATCTAAGGCAAAACTCCCTCCTTGGTGTCATGGTCGCAAGTTACGAGTTAGCTTGCACAATGTTAGGTCACACACACTGTAGAGGGGGTGAATACAGTGTATAATATAATCAAATCGAACTTTAATATATTAAGTAACAGAAAACAAACTTTATTGAAACAATAAACTCTGTTACCGTATGGAACTGTTACCTCTCAGTGATGAACAAATATCACGAGAGCTGCAAGGGTTACAATGAATAATCTTCTCGAATATATTAACACTTTTAGTGTAAACCCTATTTCTGTGTTTATATACTACACAGTTACAAGATAATTGCTAATTGATATGGAATATAATTCTGCTTCCTAAAATATATCAATCAGATATCTTTTCTTCCAAGTATTCCATTCTTCACGGAATTCCTTCTTCATGCATATCTCTTCTTATGTTTATCTCGATCTTCTTTCCTTTAATCAGCTACTGTCCTTCTCTGATTATCCTTCAGCACTTAAGTTCTGATATCTAACTTCTGATGATTATCTCCTGATAATATAAGTACTGATATCCTTAAGTCCTGACTTCCAGTATAAGTACTGATCAACAGTTAAGTACTGATTTATCCTGTTAAGTAAGATCTGAAATCTAAACATAAATTATATTAGCCATGACATTATCAAATATATCTAACAATCTCCCCCAACTTGTAAATTAGCATAATATACAAGTTTAACAGATATTTGATGATGTCAAAAACATTAAGTGCAAATGCATGAGAATTAGACTAGATAACTACAACTTACAGTCCTTAAAGCTTTACCAATATTCAACTTCTGATAACAACTTCAGTCTGTACAAATATCAGTATTTAAGCATTTGTAGATCTTCGACTTGGCTTCATCATCTGATCTCTCTGATGTCAGGAGTTGTTCTGAGATAGTTCTTCAATAAACTTTCTCAGCATATCTGAGTTCATCAATCATTCTCCTTTTGGCATCTTTAAGCTCTGCAGTATCTTCACCAGTTTGAAAGATTGCAGCTCTGAGATCATTGATCTTTGCTTTTCTCTACTCCTGATCTAGTCTTATGACATAGGCTTTGTCAGACTCCAGATTGAATTCAAGTCCCTTAATACCGAGAAATGTTCTGATCTGTGCAGTATTAGGCTTCATATCAACAATATCACCATTGTGATCTCTGTACTTTGGAACATATGTGCTGTCAGACTTAACAGAATAAAGCCTTTTCTGTCTCTGAATCTGTTCTTTTAAGTAGTTTGCAGCAGTCCCTGTTATTCTGTCATCCACTTGAAGTAAGAAAAGTACATGCTCCAATTCTTCAAAATACTTCAATGGAATGGCATTTTGTCTTATATGATAAACCCTACCATCTGTCATGAAATACAACATGATGTATTCTTTCAAGTAGGTATGGTAAACCATCTGTACAGATTCCAGTTGATTCAATCTCTCAAGAGTTGCTCCAATACCTGGTTCACTCAAGGAAGTTGGATCATTGGCAGTGTTGTGTACTCTTCTTTCATCAGCACTTCCCAATCCAGTTTTATCTCTTGCTTCCTTTCCAGTAACTACTCTAGCTTCAAAACCACTTGCAGTAGTCTTCAAAGATTGAGTCTGTTTTGCTTTAGTGAATCCTGGTAGGAGTGTCTTTGATCTATCTTCTGATATCAAGTTAACTTGAGCTATATCAGAGGTTACTTGCTTCTTCTGAATATCAAGACTTACAATTTCTTGACTCTGAACAACTTGAGCCATGTCAGAGGTTGTTTTAAGAACTTTTCTTGAAGTCAGAGCAAGATCATCCTTTTCATCAGTAATTTCTTCATCCTCAGGAGGTACATAAACCTTGATAGGTTCACCAACCTTTTCTTTACCCTTGGATCTTGGATCTATCTGTGGTTGTGATCTAGCCAATGTTGCTTCAGTATGTGTCCTTTCTTTGATCACAATGCCTTTGAGTTTTGGAAGTGGCTTTTTACCAGAAGCTTCAGATTTAGATGTGACTTTCTCTGATTTAAGTCTGGCTTCTTCTTCCTTTAAACTTTCCAAGTCCATTCCTGGATTTTCCTGAAGAAGTAACTATCTTGGCATTTACTCATCAAGATCTAGAAGTTCATCAGAACTTATCCTTTTACCAGCAGCAGAACTTATTCTTTTCCCAGTATCAGAACTTGTCCTGTGACTAGCTTGTCTTGATGTGAATCCTCTACCTTGACTATGAAAGGAATATGTCCTAAGTCCAATCATGTATTAGGATTTAGGAATAACTTTTATGTAATCTGTTTTGATTTCATTGATATTAATAAAGACTTGTTTTGTTTTTATTACGGGCTTTATCTATTTAAGTGTTTAAATAAGATATACCATAGTTTAGAGTAAAGCTTTTTATGGATTATGATGAGATCATAATAGTGAGACCTAAAAAGATGATAACTCTAAACTTAAATAGTTCCTGGTCATAGGATTACTAACTGGTAATTAATAATCCGTAAAGATCGGTACATACTATGCTTGCTTCATTATGAAGGATGTTTGTTCTCATAGACATTTGTGTGGTGACACTATAGCTAGTATGTAGGTGCTTATTATGGAATAAGTTCACTGAACATGACTCGCCCAGCTGAACAACTGATGGAGTTCACTCACGTGTCAGCAGTTGTTCGCTTAGTGATAGTTGTACAAGTATCCTTAGACTTGAGGTCATCATAGTCATCTTGTGTACACTGAACTATGCTTTGGTTTAGTTCTTAGTCTTCAGGGACAATTATTAGGGCTCTTCTGGGTATAGGAATTTGTACACGAAGATAGTGTATGATCAATAAAGGATCTACCCCTTCCAGTGAAGGAAGCGAATGTTCAAGGCTGATCCACTTATGCTAGTTCAGGAATCTCTGGCCAGAGTGAATGAAATTAGAAAGGAGTTTCTAATTTGCATAGAACTACGCATAGTAAATGGTAAGCAAAGTGATTGAATTAGATAGGCTTGACACGAGATCCATGCCTTGTATTTAATCGGGACATTGTAGGGTAGAAGGAGTTTATTGTACGGTAACTATTCACTGACAGGTTCTTGGTATTCTAAGCAGTGAATTCATATTATCCGGATAGTCGCGATATGTTGAGAAGCATCACTCACGATGTAGAATAAATGTGATTAATTAATTAATCATATTTAATAAATTAGAGAATTTATATAGATAATGATAAAATAGTTTTATTATTATTTATTTCTACTACCGGCTTAATATTGAACCTACAGGGTCACACCATAAAAAGAGAATGATTTAATGGTGGAGGAATTAATTAATAATGGCTAATAATTATTTATTTATGAAATAAATAATTAATTGGCAAATTTAATAATTGATTAAATGAGATTTAATTGATTATAAATTAATTAAGAAAAGTTCTTAATATTATTAATTATGGATTTAATTTTTGGAAATTAAATCAAGAGAGAGAATTATTTCTAAAGTGTTTAGAAAAAGGATTAATAATTAAAAGGTGTTTTAATTATTAATGAGAATAATAAATGGGATAATAATAATAATATTATTTATGGGAAAATTTCAGCTGAAAATTTTGCCTATAAATACACTATTATAGACCCTATTTTATTCGAACCCACATCAAACACAAAACCCAAAAAGTTTGGAAAACCCAATTCTCTCCACCTCCTTCATCCTCCTTAACATCGTTTTTCTTGGTGGATACCGGTGGAGTGCTTCACACTTGAGGAGCAACTGCTAAGGATCTCTGATCATTGTCTCCGAATTATTTTAAAAGGTTAGATTCGATCCCTCGAATTTTTATTCACGATTTATATGCTTTTATTTGGATTTTGTATGTGTAAAACTGTTTTACCATGACCCCGCTGCATTAAAAATCCAACAGACTATGACCTCTACCCATTCCAGAGCTTCCTTGATCATCTTTTTCATTATCCTTTCCTGTCAGTGTCTTGTCAGTCTTGCATTTGAACTTAATCACTTTCTCCCCCTTTTTGGCATCAGCAGGTAGTAGAAGAGAGATAAGCAATTCCACTGAGGATTGGATTTCAGTTAGTTGTGATTGCTGAGAAGCTTGATTTTTTCAGAATTTCATCAATCTGAGCTTGTTGATGATCTTGAGTCTTCTCAATATAAGCAATCCTGTCAATGGTAGGTTGGAAGAACTTTTTCTTATCAATTTTCCAAACTTGTTCCTGTTTGATAAAGTTCTCCTGAATCTTGTGTAGCTCTGCATGAGTAGTTGAATGAAGACCTTGTAAATGTTTAGTACTCAATGCAGTGACTCTAAGCTGAGTTTTGAAATCATCAGAATTTAACATTTCATCAGCTTTAGTCAAGTGCTCAGCAAGATGCTTGTCAGTTGGAACACATGAAACTGAGTTCCATTCCTTAGTCCACTCCTGACCTGCACGAGTTTCACTCCAAGGTACTGGTGCTTCTCCGATAATAAACTTCTTAACCAGTTTAGACTTAGGAAGAGTCTGTTGAGGAGTAAGTCCTGAAGGACCTGCTTCATCAGCATCTACAGTTGGAGCAGCATCACCAGTATCTCCAGCATTTGCAGCATCAGAACTTAAAGAATCAGTATCTTCTGATAAGACAACAGTGTGAGTAGCAATGGAGGCTTCAGCATCCTCTAATTGCTGATCTTGTTCTAAGTTCTGATCAACAGCCATATCCTGATGCTCACCTAAATTCTGATCATCAGCATCTTGATACAGAGAAGGTGTTGTTGATAACTCTGGAGTTTGAACAGCATCAGTAATAGGTTTTGTGGAAGGAATATTTGTTGTTGGAGCTTCTAAGAGAATTACTGCAGGCACAACCAAGTTTTGAACATCAATATCAGCACTTGTGCCTGGATCAACAGAAGACACAGAAGGTGTGTTAGCCTTTTCAGAAACAGCTTCCTGAGATGGAGTTGATGGAGAAGAAGTGACTGGAGCAAATTCCTTGTCTTGTGAGAATAGAGATTCCTGATCCCCTTCCTTAGCTGCTTCCTCTTCATCATCTGAAACTGGCCTTTTTGCCCTCTGTTTCTTGTATCTCTTTGTTGATTTGGATTCCTTGGGAGTTTCAGGAACTGTCATTCTTCTAAGCCGTTTGAGAAGCCTAGATCCCCCAATTCCAGAATCCTTCTGAGAAGTCATTTTCTCAGCTTCACCTACAACAGGTTCTGAAGAAGGAACCTGTTCCTCAGTATCAGATTCATCTCTCAGTACAGTCCTCCTCCTCTTTTGAGGTGTTTGAGGAATAGTGTTTGTCCTCTTTGGCTTGGAGGATGAGGGTTGAACAGTCTGTGAAGTAGAGAGATAGGATTTGAGATAAGTCCTGAGGGTAGGTTGAGTAGTATGAGTGGTAGTTGCTGAGGATGATGGTTTTTGGGTGTTTGTGGTTGGTTGGACATCAGAGTAAACAGATCTATAAGTATCAGGATCAGCATTTACTAGGATCTGTTTTACAGACTGAGGAATCTGTAATGGTCTAACCACTTTTTTCTTAGTATCACCATTTACCAGATCATTAAAATATCGTTTTGCAACTCTAAAAGGTGGGGTTGAGGAACTGACTAATTGAGGTTCATCAGTACAAAAAGTATATATAAGTTGACAGAATCTAGCAAAATAGACAATATTTCTATCCTCTGTCATCCTATCCCCAATAAAACCAATTATTCCAGTTGCAAAATCAAAATGAGTTTGATGGATAATAGCATACCCTATGTGCTGACTCAGAATTGGGATAGCATCAAAATTCGAACATTTGTTCCCAAAAGCTTTGGTAATGCAGTCAAAGAAAAAACTCCATTCACTTCTGATATTAGCCCTTTTTAACTGCCCAAGATTTGCCAAACTCTTTTCATATCCCAAATCAGCCATTAACTCCTGAAGTGCTGATTCCTCTGGAGTTGAAAAAGTACAATTTTCTGGGAGATGTAGAGCTTTGCGTATTGTACCAGGAGTGACTGCATAAGATGAATCACCCACTTCAAAAACAATACTGGGAGTGCCATGTTTACCACCATCATCAAAGTGCCCAGTCCGCCAAAACGTCAGAACTTGTTGACTCGAAAAGACTTCAGGCTGAGTTAATGCATACCCAATCTCACTGTGTGCAAGAAGATCTTGCACAAAATGCAATTCAGATGGAGCTTCAGCATGATCAAGAATTGCAGCATAGTTGTTTGGAACAAACTTAGCTCCATCAATGATTAAATCCTTAGGTGCCATGTGAAAAATTGAGATTCAAAAGTGCCTGTTAGGTGTTTGATAAGATGTCTGTATGAAAAACCAACGTGAGAAGAAAGAGAGTAAAAGTAAGTAAAGAGAAAAAATACGAAGAAAATAAAGGATTAAAGAAATCCTCTCTCTGTTGTACTTATACTCTGAACAAAAATGTTATCGTTGGACACCTGTCAGACATGCAGTAATAACGGATAGTTACTAGGCTTGAGAAAACAGGAATCATTACTTACTCAGTTGCCTGTTTTCAAGGAAAAACCGTTCCACTTACCCAGATATTCCATTAATCAAGGTGAAACAGTTTTAATTCAAAATTGAAACCGTTCCCACTGAGTTAATTATTTTTAACTGCATCATTAATATTTGGAAAGTGAATCACGTAAAAATGACCAAGATAAATGAGATGAGTAAGTGCTGATAAAAAAAATCAGAACTTAAATTAAAACCGAATTTATATGGTCATCAGAATATCAATCAGGATTTAGCAATGCATTACCAAATATCTTAGAGACAAAATCTTGAAGCAAACACAAATTTCATTAATAAATCAAGAGAATACATTTATGAAATTGAAATTTCATCAGTACTTATACAAGATTTCCCTAAGCTACGAAACCTAACATCAACAGCCTTAGTCCTAGCTAAGAAGCCTGACAAAGCTGTAGAGGGGGTGAATACAGTGTATAATACAATCAAATCGAACTTTAATATATTAAGTAACAGAAAACAAACTTTATTAAAACAATAAACTCTGTTACAGTATGGAACTGTTACCTCTCAGTGATGAACAAATATCACGAGAGCTGCTAGGGTTACAATGAATAATCTTCTCAAATATATTAACACTTTTAGTGTAAACCCTATGTCTGTGTTTATATACTACACAGTTACAAGATAATTGCTAATTGATATGGAATATAATTCTGCTTCCTAAAATATATCAATCAGATATCTTTTCTTCCAAGTATTCCATTCTTCACGGAATTCCTTCTTCATGCATATCTCTTCTTATGTTTATCTCGATCTTCTTTCCTTTAATCAGCTACTGTCCTTCTCTGATCATCCTTCAGCACTTAAGTTATGATATCTAACTTCTGATGATTATCTCCTGATAATATAAGTACTGATATCCTTAAGTCCTGACTTCCAGTATAAGTACTGATCAACAGTTAAGTACTGATTTGTCCAGTTAAGTAAGATCTGAAATCTAAACATAAATTATATTAGCCATGACATTATCAAATATATCTAACACACAAAGACCAAGTATAAAGCACCAAGGCATGCACAAGGTCGCAAGTAGCTCCTCCAAGGAGCTCATGGTCACAAGTTAGAGTTCCCTGTAGGAAGCTATGGTCGCCATTAAGAAAGCCTTGCATAGAAACTAAGTAAAAACCTCCTTAGTATACACTTGGTCACAAGTAAGGCATGTACAAGATGCAAGGAGTCGCAAGTTAGATATGTTGGATGAAAAATTAAGTAATAAATCCCTCCTTGTATCCTCTTGGTCGCCAGTTACTACTTGGAGACTATTCAAGTGTTACTTACATCTCCTTGTATGCACAAGTAAGGAAATGAAGTTCCCGGAACAAGTCATCTCAACAACACTTTATTGAACAAATCAATTGGTTTATGTTATAAATAATTAGCCATGCATTTTAATAGATATAAAAGACTACACTCAGCAGTAGATCAAAGTAACAATCAATTTTATAATTGTTCTGTGTTTTTATCTTCTCTCCAAAACAACGAGAGCTGATAAAACAAGCAGCAACGATTTACAGAGAAGCTCAAGCACCTTGAATATCCGTTTAACTTCTCACCAGAGAAATGTTATAATGCCCGATTTAACTCTTGTATATTCATAGGGGCATTATAATTGTTATCTGGTAATTAAATCCTTGGACAAATTCAAAGATAGATCATTGTATAGGATTTGATTTGTAAATATTTGTAGTAGCTACGGACTTTGTTGTTCTTAGATTGTAGCCGGTTAATTTATTTATTGGAGTGTAGCAACACCCTCGCGGATTTTTATATGAATATATATTTCCCCAAATATCTTGTGTTCCTCATTTTACTGTTCCAAACACTATTCACCTCAAGAACACGGAACCACTAACCGAACACTAAATTATATATCCATATTAGATTCGATTTTTTTTTAATTTAGTGAGTATCGTATTTAATCCCCCTTCTACGATACATCAGGACCTAAAAGGAACTTTAACTGAATTCTGCATAGACAAAGGCATTGTTCAAGAAATCTCAGCTGCTAGAACACCTCATCAAAATAGGGTAGTTGAGCAAAAGAATATAACACTAGTAGAGGCTGCTAGAACAATGCTGCAAGATGCCAAACTGCCAACAAGTTTTTGGGAAGAAGCTGTTAACACGGCATGCTATACTCAAAATAGATATCTCATTAATAAGAATCTTGTAAAATCACCCTACTCAATCTTATCTAAGAGGAAGCCTATTGTGAAGCATTTTCATGTATTTAGAAGCAAGTGTTATGTTCTAAAAGACAACTCTAAATATGTGGGAAAATTTTACTCCAAGGTTTTTGAAGCAATTTTTCTCGGATACTCGTTGGAGAGAACTTTCTACAAAGTCTATGTGCTTGAACAAAAGAAAATTATGGAAAGCACAGATGTGATGATGATAACAAGTGTCCAAGATTAGAATGCCTTGAAGAAAGTGAAGCTGAGACCCTTAAATTGAAAATCTCAACATTGATAGTGATTCTAAAGATGAAGCTGAAGTCAACACAAGCAACAAAATGGATGAAGAGTCAACTGAACAAGTGAACCATGAGAATGGAAGCTCATTTCAAATACCTGAATTTGATAGCACAAACTCATAGGGAGAAAGAGGAGAAAGTTCTGCAAGTCATACCGATGATGAAGAAGATGCAAAAAACTCAAGTCAACAAATTCACACCAGGAAATGGGATATGAGTCACATAAGAGAAACAATTATTGGTGATCCAAATGTAGAGTAAGGACTAGAAGTGCAACTTCTAATGAATGTGTACATGCATGCTTTTTGTCCCAAGTTGAGCCTAAAAAAACCAAGGAAGCTTTACTTGATCCTGATTGGATATCTGCTATGCAAGAGGAGCTAAACCAGTTTAAAAGGAACAAAGTTTGGAAGTTGGTTCCTGCACCAAAGAACAGAAGTGTAATCGGAACAAAGTGGATGTTCAGGAACAAAATGGATGAAAATGAAATTATAACAAGAAACAAAGCAAAGTTGGTTGCAAAAGGCTACTCACGGGAAAAAGGAATTGATTATGATAAAACTTTTGCTCTAGTTACAAGACTTGAAGCAATAAGAATCTTTCTTGCATTTGTTGTACATTCAAACTTTAAAGTGTATTAAATGGATGTAAATAGTGCATTCCTTAATGGTGAGCTAGAAGAAGAAGTTTATGTGCAACAACCACCTGGATTTGAAGATCCTGAATTTCCAAATTTTTCCAACAAACTTCTAAAGGCTCTCTATGGATTAAAGCAAGCACTTAGAGCATGGTATGACACACTGTCAGAATTTTTCATTAAATATAGATTCACTAGAGGAACTATTGATAAGACTCTCTTCAACAAGCAACATGGTGGTCATATGATCCTAGTTCAGATCTATGTGGATGATATCATTTTTGGCTCTACTAATAAAAAGCTATGTCAAAGATTCTCAAAACTCATGCATAGTGAATATGAAATGAGTATGATGGGAGAGTTAAGTAACTTTTTTGGACTTTAAGTCAGTTAAAAAAGTGATGGAATCTTCATCAGCCAAACCAAGTATGTTAACGATCTATTGAAGAAGTTTGGTATGATTGATTATTCACCTGCATCAACACCTATTTCTACAGCTACAAAGTTGGATGAAGACAAGAAAGGAAAAAGTGTAGACATTTCAGGCTATAGAGAAATGATTGGATCTTTGTTGTATTCGACTGCTAGTAGACCAGACATTATGTTTGCAACATGTCTGTGTGCCAAATTTCAAGCCAATTCAAAAGAATCACATTTGATGGTTGTGAAGAGAATTTTCAGATACTTAAAAGGGGACTCCAAACTTGGGATTATGGTATCCTAAGGGAATAGGATTTGAAGCTGTTGGATACACAAATGCAGATTTTGCTGGATGCAGGGTTGACAAAAAGAGGACTAGTCGAAGATGTCAATTTCTTGGACAAATACTTGTATACTGGTATAGCAAGAAACAATAATTTGTGTCAACTTCCACAGCTGAGGCTGAATTTATATCTGCTGGAAGTTGATGTGCTCAAGTGCTTTGGATTAGAAATTAGGTAATGGACTATAGCCCAGTGTTACACAAAATTCTAATTATGTGTGACAATACTAGTGTTATATCTATTGTGGCTAATCAAGTTAATCATTCTATAACAAAGTACATTGATGTAAGGTACCACTTTAGTAGTAAATATGCTGCAAATGGTACCATTGAGCTCATTTTTGTTTCAACAGAAAAAAATTAGTTGATATTTTTAGTAAACCTTTGGATGAAGCTACTTTCACTAGACTTATAGGTGAAATTGGAATACTAAATTCTTCATCCTAAAGGCAAGAACTCAGATAATGTGTTGCAGGAAATTGATTTCTAATAGATCAAAATTTATTTCATTTAATTGGAAATTAACTGAAATATGAGTTATAAATATTTCAGAAATCTCTGTATATTTATTTTTCAAAATTCAAAATTTAGCTTGGATTTTTTTTGATTCTAAGAAAACTATCTCAATGTTAATTTACGTTTTCAATATGTGAAATTAACATAAGTGTGGCGCCCTCCAAACCAGGGTCAGGAGTTTGGGGTCCACAACACACGCACACACACACTATATATAAACCTGTTTATAAAAATAATAAATGCAATGGCCCTACTTACCATAACCACGGATCACAACAGTTTAAATTATTCCCACAAGCCACAACCTTATATATATTACAAACGTACCAAATCCCAATTTATTTATCTTACAAATGGAGTAAAACTTTATTACAAACTTTCAACTTAAACTAAAACAAAAAAATTCTGCTAGCTTATTCCATTTCAACCTGGAAACCTAGCTCACACACTTGTCTGGGGATCCTCGCTACCACCAATTTCCTTTTTAACCGGAAAAGAGCATAAACATATTTACAAGAGTGAGGTAACTAGCTCAGCAAGTCATAATGATAATGCTGAGATTAAACAATGATCAACTGAAATGATATAAGGAATCAAGTTTCCTGATAAGCAATGATTATAATTGGATATTCACTTTTATTTTAAAAACCAAGGTTAGGCTGCTGATCAGTCACGCGCTAACCCCGAGCAAGGCTCACAGCTTTGCTCTTTATACTGGATCCAAGGCACACATTGGCCTATTATGACCACGAATCTGGTCCGACCACGAATCTGTTCTATATTTAAAAACAATCCAATTATATAATAATAACATGATAAACAATATAAATCAATAAGCTGAATTATAAACAAAATTTATCTCGGACCATAGGGTGATTCATAATACCATGAAGGTATAACAACGTAAACATGAAGATTGGCTTCCATCCTGGGAAAGAATCAAGAAGTAGAAGACCAAAGGTTTAGTGGTTACAAGGATTGGTCTTCTGTTATACAAGGTATAAAGGTTCGTATGTTAAGCAATTCCATATCAGGGATTTAAATATGGTTTATATTTATTTATGGAATAGTATCGTATATGTGGGGTTCGTATCTGGGAATTCAACAATCAATGGTTTACAAAGAATAAGGCTTACAGCTCAAGGTCAATAACAAGAATCAGGGTTTAGGGTTAAGAACTTCAAAGTACTTGCAATATAATACACAACTATCTCAATACATATCAAGATGGTTCAAGAAATAAGTACAGTATAACAAGAATGAACAAAAATACTTGCAATATATTACAAGAAGGTTCAAGAATACTTGCAACTATACTACAAGAAAGTTTATGAATACTTGCCCTATCAATCCGCTTTCACTTTACTTGTACTCGTCTATTGATTCTCACTCACTGCCCACTTGATTTCCCGTTCTAAATCTCACTTCCTCTATTAGACATCACATGTATTTATCAATACTAATACTCATTTCATTCCATTCGTTACAAGCTTCTATTTACCCTTCGTTTCACCCAAATCCGATTACGGATTGAAAGTTACGATAAAAACCATCAAACAATGCATATACAGACATATTATACATCAATCGGATCACATCTAGCACATAACACGTAAGATATTCGTTCAAAATAATTTTTCAAAGAAGATTCAAGGTTAAAATGATTTTCCAAGTATTTAATATGAATTTTCAAACATTTTTTAGAATTAAAACGGGTCAACGAATCATTTTATAATTAAATAACAAGGTTCGAACACCCAAATATGACTTTAAAATCATTTAATAATAATTATCGAGTCTTGAAACTAAATTAAAATAATATTTTAAAGCTCAAAACTATTTTTCGGAATTTTTTAATCAAAAAAAATAATTAAATCTAATTAAATAATTAATTAAAATTAATTATTAACTAGTTAAATTAATTAACCAATTAATATTTAAATTAATTGACTAATTAAATAATTAATTATCAGTTCAAATTAATTAATTAACTAATTTAGATTTAATTTCGAATTAAAAATAATTTTCAGAATAATAAATAATGAATTTTGAAATTTTAGATAAGTAAAAATAATTTTCTGAAAATAAAATAATCAGAAAATACAATTTTGATAATTTTTAGAAACATAAAGATAAATTTTGTAAATTTTTAAAATTGCAGTGGGTAATATGAGAAATCTACACAACTACAGGGGGTCAAGTGGTAGTTTACCACCCCCATCTTCATCCCTACTCGCCGGCCGGAACTCCATGGCCGTCGCCATGAAGCTTTTCCGGAAGGCCTAACGGCCTCAAATTAACAGGGGATGATCTCTTCCGTTCGAGAAACACAAATATGTAAACAAAATTATCAATAAATCAATGAAACGACCGAAATCGTCTCCTGAAAATCTCGCTGTTGGTTCGAACCATTTTTCGGCGAGTCCTTTCCAGGTATCGTCTGTTAACGACATATATACCAATCGACTCGTTTTTGGACGATCTACAAGTTGGTGTAATCAATTTTATCTAATAACCCTTCACAAAGAAACTCCTAAAATTAAACTGAAATCATTCAAAGCTATAAACCCTAATTTCAATAATTCGAGAATGAAACCCACTTTTATACATGTTATTGAACTCCAAATTCATCATATAATATACCAAAATGATCATAATAAAATTATCTACAAGATTCAGTCATCAAATCACACAAACAACATCAAAATCAAAATTTCATATTTTAATCATAAATTAATTTGAATTAAAATAAATAAATAGGGACATGACCTTGATTGTTGCACTGAAATTAATGATTGATTCTGAAAGAGCTTTTCGAGAGCTTCGATTCGGTATATGGCACGCTTGATTCCGAGTTCGGTAAAGCCTTCATTTTTAGGTTCGATTCTCAAGAACGCGACGGATTTTCGGGTTTTTCTCTGTATATTCTAGGGTTTAACTGTTTGTTTATGATTACAGGAATAAAATAAAATAAGAAAAAGGCTATTTATACTTATGGAATATCAATACCCATTGGATCTTATTGGATCCGGCAATAGGTTACTTAGCCGCTAAGTATTTGAAGAAATGATCTGATTTGATATCAGTTTTGGATAATTATCAAAATCGGGCTTCTTATAAAACACTTTCCGAGAAAATAATGTAATAATATCCCGTCTTTTGAGAATACAGGTTTTATTGATTTACCAAAATAACTATCGTATCAAAAATTTTGCACCGGGACTCATACGGGTCAAATCGTACTCCGGATTGAAAAAGTCAAAACACGGAAAATGATCAGATTAGGTTAGGAAGGAGTTTTCTGAAGAGTTTCGCGTTGTAAAAATGCAAAAACGGTTGAAGTTGGACGATTCCCGACTTTATAAAATAGTTTTATAATTGTACAAAAAATAATTATTAAATCTATAATTTTTTTTATAAAATCATATAGCAATCCAAAACTTACCAGAAAAATTCCAAAATTATCTATACTTTATTTTGGACATATTAAAATGAAAATACTCAAATTTTATCACATATACACATCTAAATATCAATACCAATCATCATATAAATCACCAGAATCATATAATAATCACATAATATTTATTTATTAATAGAAATAATTACACGATATATCCCGGATATTACAATAACACAGAATCAAAAAGAACAAAAGTATGTAGAAAACTGAGTTCTCGATAAATGTAATTAACTTCTCGACAAGTCATTTTGAGACTTCTCGAGTGAATTCTCGATAAGCCATTTTTCTGACTTCTCGAATGATTTCTCGACGAGCATTATTATGACTTCTTTATAAGTCATTGTAGAGGTCTCGATAAGTGATAATTCACAGAGTTCTCTACAAGTATAAATTTTAGACTTATCAACAAATTAGAACTGAGATAATTTAATTTAATAAAATATTTTGGTAAAATACTTTTGATACAATCACTTTGATTTTAGTTTGATTTATTCAAATAAAAAGTGGAAAAATTCAGTCCATTCAGGACAAACTGGGTATTTATTTGACATCTCGATAAGTCATTTTCTAGTTCTCGATAAGAGTCTGGAAAATGACATATCGATATGTATCTATTTTCTCAATATGACTTCTCGATAAGAAAATCCCAAACGTTTATTTTGAGTTCTCGATAAGTTAGTTACCTTTTACTATAAATACCCAGACATCTCAACATACACCTCTTTACGCCTTCGAGATCTCTAAGTGACCTAATTTCTCCAAATCCAAACCGTTTTCTCTCATTTCAAACTCTTTCTCTCTATAATTTTTCTTGCCCACTCAAATTCAAACACTTCAAATGGCATCAAACACAGTTACACCTTTTATCCCATAAGAAGGAACCAACTATCTTGCATTTACAGATGCAAACCAAGCTCTTGATAGCTTCAAGAGCTTTGTGAAGTTTCTTTCTGAAACATACTTTGCAGGTGCACTAACTATAAATCCAGTACTTTACTTGGATGTTCTTAGGGATTTCTTGAACACAACTGTGGCAAGGACAGTGGTGTATGAGAACCAAGCTACTTTCATGGTGGTTAACTGCTCCATTCAAGGCCAACATGTGGAGTTCTCTGAAAATGATGTGAATGTGGCCTTGGGGATTCCTAGTGACAATTTGGTGGAGGTGCCTACTCAAGAATAATTTGTTGAATTCATGGACTTCCTCAACTACAGTGAGAGAATCAACTTGGCAAGCCTGAACAAGAAGTACTTGAGGAGGGAATGGTCTTTTCTCTTTGATTCAATTGTGAGAGCATTCACTTGTAGGAAGATAGGGTATCACAACATCTCAAGTGTTGTTTAGAAACTGGTGTTCTCCATGGCTCACAACAGACACCTCAATGTAGGGCACTTGATAATGGAGGAGCTCAGCACCAGGCTCATAATGCTTTTGACATCAAAAGGTAAGGAAATCTTTCTTCCTAGATTTATAACGTCTACTTTAAATCATAAAGTGCATGACATTCATATGATTAATGGTATAGATAGAACTAAAATATGCAACTATAAACAAGTGTCCAAAGTTCTATTTGGCTCATTCATTACAAAGAACAGGGTACTTGTAAGTCTTAGAATCACTCCATTTATATTGGAGAGATTCAGGTGTTACCCTTACCCTATGCCTGATATGAGGTCTACAATCACAACTAGTTCAATAATGGCTCATGTACCTGTGGAAGAAAAAACACAGGAACACCAACAGGGGCCTTCCCAAATTGAGACCCTTCCTTCTTTACCAATAGAAGCTAGGAAACCAACAACTTCATCCTCTCAAATGGGTGAAGTGAGTAAAAAGAAGAGAAAGTAGGCAACCCTAACTGTTATTAATGAGAGTGGTGAGGATCAAACTCAAATAGAGTCCACCCTGGTCAAGAAACCAAAGAAGGCAAAGCAAACTATTTTGACCACTCAAGCCACCTCTGTATCCTCCCAAAAGGATGTAGTTGCAAAAGAGGGCATAAAACAGACTCTAGGGGAATCCTCTCAAAAGGGTGTCTCTATTGAAAAGAGCACTCTCTCTAGTGCACCCTGTAAAGAGTCTGCACCTACACTTGAACACATTCAAGTGTATGAAAGAAGGAATAAGGATGACACACACACACAGAGCACATCTTTTGAAGCTCCCTCATCTATCTAGGGGGAGCTGCCAACACTCAATCCTGAAATTACTAATACTAAATCTAAAATTTCTTTTTTATACAATTAAACACTTGAATCTAATTCTCAAGTGTTGCTAAAATCAAGTGACATAGTTCAAGAAACTATGATCACCACCCAGGAACTACATCTAGTTGGTGAGAGGCTACACTCTGGGGTAGACATGATGACACCGTCACAAATACATAGGTTTCATCAGTTTTTACTGAAGACCCTGTGGTAGTCACTCATGCACCTTCATGTGCTAAAAAATCTTCACAAATTGATAGGTTTAAGGGTAGTACTCATGAGGGGGAGCTATCTAAATCCTCTCCAATTCAATTGGAGGTTCCTCATGTAGGGACAACTCCCCTCAAAACCCCAGCTAACATTGCCTTAACAATTGAAGCTAGAAGTCCAATTGCCAATGAGCCTGTTATAGGGGAGGCAAGTCAGGCACATTCAAGTGCTAGCTCTTTTCAAGAAGAGAAAGGGTTTGAGGCCATGGTACATGACAGTAACCTGGTTATATCCTCTCCAATTCAATTGGAGGTTCCCACAAGCGGTGAACAACACACTGTCATAACCACAGTTCCAACTATGAGTCAAACTATGACATCTGTCACAGGTAATATTACTGAACCCCAACCATCCACCTCAAACCCAATAGACATTCCTTCTACATCAAACCCTTCTCAACCACCATATCACCTTATCTCTCTGTGGCTTCAAAATTCCCAAGCTCAACCCATTACAATGAATGACCTTTTGGTTGATCAAATTTCTGACCTTGCCAACAGACATGTCCAATCAGGATTATCAAGCACTTTTGCTATCTTATAAAACTGATGTTGAAGAGCAGCATAAAAAGATTGTGAATGAAGCCGAGCAGGATGGAAATGTAGATGCTTGGTTAAGCAAGGATTTTAGCTTGAGCATGGATGAGGTTTTGGCAAGATTTAGAGAAGAATATTTCATTATTTTGGGAAGCAATGCGAAAGCCCTCACTCCACAGGAAGTATATGAAGCTGTGACAGAAGTCTATAAAGCTCAACTTAAAGCTTTTTATCTCATGAGTAAAGCTTTACAACAGACTTTGGACATCCATCAAGAGAGAATAAGAAGAATGGTAAGTTAGAAACTGGATGAACTTGTACCTACTCAAGTTCAGATCAAGAACAGGTTTCAGACATTTACTGACCAAATGACAAGGTTTGATCTAACCAGCATGGAGAAAATCATTAAGAATCTCAAAAAGTCCTTTGCTGCTCTCCATGAAGTTGTCAAGAATCACATCACTGGTACTAATGAGACAAGGCTCAAACTGGATCAACTGCATCTGGCGAGGTATACACCTTCATCTCTGTTGATGGAAGGCATCAAGGAATCTATACAAGCTACATTTGGTGCTCCTCTTTCCTCAAGCTCCCAACCACCAATGTCAACATCAACCAATCTGCAAATTCAAGCTCTTCAAGCTCAGGTCTCTACTCTGTAATCATCCAATGAGTCTTTAACAGCTCAAGTCTCTCAACTCACAGCTCTGGTACAAAGTCAACAGGTTGACATCAAGACATTGGTGGACTCCCATAAACATCTTCAAATTCAAAATTCAGTAGCTTTGGGAGCCATCATGGGTGCACCAAACATTCCACTGCATGCACTTTCAAAAGATGTTAGGCCTGAAATCCCTACACCTCTCATACTTCCTGCTAACAAGATTAAGGGGGAGATAGAGGCTAGGTTCCTATGATCATTTGGCTAAGCTCAAAAAGGGAAATCCAAGGAAACAAAACAACAAGTTGATATTGGAATGGAGAGGTTACTAAAAGTAGCTGAAGGACCTAGTCTAAGTAGAGAATTTGATGAATTTCTAAAGCCTCTCGGGGCTTCTCTTAAAAACAACTTCTTCACATATAAAAAGGCTTTGGACAAGACAGTAATTTTCCTAAGGGTGATCACAGTAACTGTGGATGGATTTCTAGAGAGAAGAATTGTTGTGAACATAAATGAATCTGGTATGGATAGGTGTATACAGGTGTCCCTTAATTATCTCATAACAAGAAGGGCATCTGAATTGGAAATTCTGATCAACAAAGTCAATACAGTGATTCATGAAGACACTTTCTTGCTAAATGAATTGAAGAAGGCTCAAGTAGCTATTTTTCAGAATCATATTTACAACCAAGCAAGGGGGGTGATATATACATATGTCCAACCACCAAACATTGCAAACATTTCCAAATTCCTAAGCAATATGTCATGGAAAACAAGAATCTGATAATGACTCTTGAAACTTATTTGAAGACCAAGCAGTACAAGCTTGTTGAAGATGAAGACATGATTAAGATACTGGGGAGATATCTGAGAGATGCTGAAATCAAGTTGCCTAAAACTCAAATTAATACTAAAGATGATTTGGATGATGATGAGCAAAAGAAAGATGATCAAAAACCTTCTGGCTCAAATCCAAGTCAATCCTCCAAGGCAACTGACAGCAAAGGAGAAGGAAAGAAAAGGGATGACAAGAAAAGGGGAGATGAAAGAAGAAGAAAGAAGAGGGAGGATGGTGAAGGCAACAAGAAAAATGTCCTACAAATCCAAATTCAACAAACCTAAACCTCTAATCCTGCAAACTCAAACACTCAACTACCTTTAACTCCTAAGCCAAAACTTTTGTTCAAACAAACTGCAAACACTCTACTAAAAATACCAATCACCTCTAGGAAAACCTCTCTACAAAAATATCAAACCTACCTTCATTTAAGCCACCTACCAAAACTCATTTCAAAACTACTGTGAGGAATCCAAAGAAGCTGCAAGTTGAAGAGAGGGCTATCTAGAATTTCTTTGATCAAACTGATTTTCTACCATTAAATTGGTGCATCACAGATGATGAATACTTTCAACAATTAGCTAAAGAATTAGTCAAAGTTTGGGTTGTATCATTGAGAGAAGTCATAATCTACTATCAATATGGCTCCTTCACTCTACTTGGTAGAGATTTAATGGATAGAGATGTTTGAGGAAAGATCAAATGAACTCAAGGCAAAAGGGATGAGCAGAATATCAAAGGATGGACATTTTCTAAACCAAGCTGGCAGATTCTTAAGATTCATAGTAAATTACTTGAACAATTTTCATTAGATGATTGGCTCGAGCTTGTGGAAGCTCTAAGAGGGACATAAATCATAGAGGAACTTCAAGTACTTGTAAATCTAAAGGACCTCATTAGAAAAGAAACGGGCTATGAGAAGTTTGTGTGATAAACTAAATTGTTGAACTCATGTAATTACTCAATGTTTAAAGCTGCATTTGTGATCTGTCAATTTTATTTAAATCTTTTATTGTATCATTGTACCTTGGGGTTAGTCTTGTTAACAGGAATGAATTTTTGATAAGCAATCTTCTCACAAATTGGGGGAGATTGTTGTGGAAGACATGCCTGTATCATAACAAGACTAAGTCACATTGACAACCCTAAGATTTAGTTGTATGATAGTCTAAATCTGTATTTTGTATTGTATTACTTGAGTCTGTAAAAATGTTAAAGATCATACTGGAGTATTATTCTGTGAACAGTCTCAAGCCTAAGAATAAACTCTGGAAGAAGATCAACAAGATCATGCCTCAGAGAAAAGGTGAAGAAGCTTGGAATTGAATAAATCTGTTTCAGGAAAAATGTTTTAAGTCAAGATATCTACAAGTCACTGATCAAGTCATATTGAGAAGTTATTCGAGAACTCCAGAATGACTTATCGAGAAGTCCAAAATAGCTTATAGAGAAGTCTTAGAGATATCGACAAGTCAAATGAAGATGTGAAGATTGAAGAGATCGACAAGTCATTTCTGTATATAGAGAACTCAGAGATATCGATAAGTTAAAATGAAGATATGAAGATCAGAGATATCGATAAGTCATTTCTACATGCAAAGTCTTAGAGACATCGACAAGCCAAGTTCACTTATTGAGAACTCAGAGATCTCGAAAAGTTAAAGACACTTATAGAGAACTTAGAGACCCCGACAAGCCAAATCACTTATAGAGAACTCAGAGACCTCGACAAGTCAAAACACTTATATAGAACTCAGAGATCTCGATAAGCCATTATATTTATCGAGATGTCAGATCTCTATACAACAAACTGGAGATCTCGAAATGAACCTCAAGTACAGAATGCATACAAGTTAAAGATTTAAAATTATCAATTAACAAACGATCTAATTACTTAGTTTAAAAAGTCTACAAAAGTAGCTTGAAGAGTGTAAGATCAAAGACCAAGATTAACTGATAAAGGAAAGTCACAGACCTACAAGATTTGCAAAGATTTACTAAGCCAAAAATGGAAAGCTTTAGAGATAACTCAAAGTAGGGTTTAGTACAACATATTGCATGCTGTTTAAACCCGTGTTTACTAATCTATAAAGTAAATACTGGTCCTTTGCTTTGAAGTGTAACAAATATATCTAGATTTTCTTGTACCATCTCAAGATACAAGTTGAGTTCTTTACCTACAAAGGGCCCAAGAGTTTATAGCAAGACATACTTAATTTTAATACAAAGTTAAGTGATTTTTAAAAATACTGTGTTTGTTGTGCAGGCTTTATTAACTCTGTCAAACACAATATTTCTACAAGTTAGACTGTTTTGTTCACCATATCCAAATAGTTTGAAAAAGCCTAAAATTAAAGAAAACACATTCACCCCCTATGTTGTACTCAATATCTAACATAAATCTCTTCATTTAAATGGACTTAAAGAAATGTATTATTAACATCTAATTAATGTATGGGCCAAGAAGATTTAAATGCAATAGACAACACCAGCCGAATTATAGTCGGTTTAATGACTTGACTAAAAGTTTCATGAAAATGAATATCCGGGCATTGAATAAAACCCTTGGCTACAAGCCGAGCCTTGTAGCGTTCAAACGAGCCATCAGAATTTTGCTTTATTTTAAAAATCCATCGACAATCAACAAAATTTTGAGAGGCAGTAGGTGGAATTAAGTCCTATGTCCTGTTTTATAACAAAGCATTATACTCCGTGTTTATATCATCACGCCTGTTATTCCCTTAACAATCTAACAACATAATTATAAAAGTCGAGAACTCTGTGATGCAAGAATGAAAACAGGTGCTTACAAGTGTTTTTACAAAGATGAACAGAGAGAATTCCTAACAGATGTAGCTTTATCTAATTCTCTGTTCAACTCCTCTTTCTTTTTTTGATTGATTAATTAATAAAACACTTGATGCTCTTGGTTGATATACTACCAAGTTACACGTGAATAAGGCAAACAGTAAAAACAAGAATTTAGGTCTCTTCACATGTTGCTTAATTTCTCTATCAAGCATCTTTGAATATCTTCAGTTAAGCATGAAAATGGAAATGTTTCTTTATTCTCTAAAATCTACAAATAGGCTGCTACATTCCTTTTGTATACAATCAACCCATGTGATTGTCAAGTCGCTTTCAATTATTATTTGAATCTGAGGTTCTTTGAGACTCCAACATTATCCATTGATACTACTCCTTGCGTCATCCATTGAGTCTCAACTGGATTATCCATTGAAAGTGTCTTGAGTCCTTTGTTGAAGCTTTAAGTTTATTCGTTGATGATTAATTCTTTAGCAGTTGACATTATTTCACTTATACAAAATTATAAGGAATCTTCTATTTACAATTGGCCAACCTATTTTCTATATCTTTCTAGTAGTCAACATGACTCATAATTCACTACAACTTCTAGACTACTAATCTGTTTGTTGCATACAAAAATGTGCTGCAAACTTGTTTAACACAAGCTACTCCATCTAATAATGGTTACAAAAATCATTTAACTTATCCACCTATAGTATTTTGTCAAGTTATTATCAAGCATACAACATATTTCTAACAATCTCTCCCAATTTATGTCTAATAGAATTATATGCAAAAATTCAGGTTAACTTGATGACAACAAAATACCCTAAGAAAAATTAAGACTGTAAGCAGTAGATAAATTGCAAAATGCTCCCAAATAAAATTTGAACAAAGGGAGTTGAGTGTAGTTACTTTTTCCTTGAATCCCTAGTCCTCTTTATCAACCTTTTGTCATTCTCCTCAATTTTATGTTGGAGTTGTCTAAAGAATCCAGCATCATTTCCATAATTGAGATCCAACATCTCCTGCATTTCTTGAGTGTATCATTGCTTGATATTTATAGTTGGTCTTCAAGTCTGAAAAATCTTCTGACACCCTTTTCATCTCTGAACTCCATCATCCAGTAAGATCTCAAATGCACTGAATCACCATGGTATGGAATTGTTAAAATTCTAGGCAGTGCATTTGGATTTCTCCACACTTTACTTTATTTGGCTAATCTTGCCATGTACTTCAGATTTGGCAGCTTTAATAAAGCCAAATTTTTTTTCATTATAGAGAACACCTTCACAAGAACATCGTTGCTTTCATTGAGAATTCTGTATAAAGGCCAAGTGATCTTCTTGCCCTTTGTATTTAAACACCAATCTTTGTGGAAGCTTATTTTAAGCATCAATTCCCCTTACTTCATCTAGCTTATCCAAGAAAAGATTAATATCAGAGAATTATTTGATGTCACGGATGAATAGCTTATCATCCTTATTGATTTTGGGCTTAGGCTTAGAAATCACTTTGAGTTATGGTGGGTTTGACTTGACTCCTACACTTCTCTTCTTTGAATTTCTCTTTTTGGCGGGCAGTGGTAGATTGATTTCAGATAAAGGCAAACAGTTCCAATTTATGGGTTCATCCCTGGGTAAGATAGGCTCACAATGAAAGTTGATGCCTAGACGAACCTTAAATTCAACAGGTTCCTCAGTGGACACAGTTGGATGGTTTGTAATTTAGATTAAACTTGATCAGTTTACTTTTCAGTAGAGCTAGCTGGCCTTTTGCATTAGCTTTATTTCTAATCCCATTTACCCACTTTGGTTTTTCTTCCTTCTTCTTTGGTTCATCAGCTAAAATTTTCTCAGTTTTAGTTGAAACGACCTGTCTTTCAAGTTTTCTTTTCACTCCTTTAATGGTTTGCTTCTTCCTACTTCTCTGAGCTTCAAGTCTTCTATTTTCTTTTTCTTTAGCTTCCCCAAACTGAAGGTGTCCATTCATCACATAAATCATTTTTCTATATCTATAGATTCTTGCAATTCTTGGTCTTAACATGGCATCTTTGGTGATTTTGAAGCTTTTAATTGATGCACCCATCAGTTTGCCTTCATCTAGCCTAGGAGGAGAATAGTCAACCAACTTTGGATGCTTTGTTGATGGTGAGACATTTTCTTGTTTAGGTTTTACACCACAAAGTTGTTGAACTCATTATTTATTGAGGGTTCACCTTTATCTCCTTTTCCTAGCTGCATATCATCCATGGTGATTGGCTTTAACTGTGTGAAATACTTCAATAATTGATCCAGAGTAGCAGTTGAGCCAAAGACCTTCTCAATTTTGTCATCAATCTTCTTCATTTGCTCTTTTAACTTGAGCTCAGCTGCTGCTAGATTGATCAGATCAATGTTGTCCATGGTTGGTGGCTTAGAGATAGTAATGGTTGGTACTATCATATTGCTGACTTGAATATTTATATCCTTCTCCCCCTTTTTGTTATCATCAAGTAAAACAGGGTTTGAAGTTTGAGCATCCACCAACTGTTGAAGTAATTGAGTTTGAGCTTCTTAGTTTGAAAGTATCTTGGCTACTGAGTTCTCAACAGCTGTCATTCTGGAACCCAAGGTCTCAACCTTCCTATTTAGAGCACTGTCCTTTCTGAGTTTCTGGTGAATATCCTTCATAGTTGACTCAGGAAGTTTGATCTCTATTTTGTCATTGAGGTCTTTCTTGACTGTGTCAATGGCGTCTTTGAGCTCATCTATATCTTGATTATATTTAAGAGTCTGAATTCTGTGCAGCTGTAGAGATTCAAGATGGGGGTTTCGAGAAGAAATCCGGTACTTGCATTAGTAGTGGCTTGAATGGCTGATTGAGTCTGAGAAATGAGTTTGAACATTGTGGAGTTGAAATGATGATAATTGCAATCCTTGGTTATCATCCAGGATGGGGTACCTGTAGAGGAACTAGGGCCTGCAACTCCCCCTAAGTTCATGCCAGCTTCATCAATATCTTCCCCATTTGACTCATCACCAAAAGAGTCACTGCAATCAAACTAAAATCATCACCAGCTATAGGTGGAAGATAGTTGATGGCATCCATTGCTCTTAGCATTGAAGATGTAGTATGTACCAGATTGAGAATTCTCTCTACTTCCTCATTGACCTGACAGCCAATGTTTGGTAGGCTGTAACAGGATGAGTGAATGTCTTAGCATTTTGAGAAATAGAATCTATAACAGCTCTGTATTCTTGTTGAAATAGTGTTTTCCTGTCTGCCTCATTGACATTCATGATAAGTGGATTTATATCTACTTCGAATGCTTCATTACAGGCTTAAGTTGGTGTTTTGGACTCAAGTTATTGGTATTTTTGATATGTTTCTGTGTTATTATATTTCAAGCATCAGTTAAATTAAGAAAGGATCTTTTCAAGGAAATATATTGAAAAGAGTTCAGAATTGGGTGACTAGGCCATTCTCAAGTTGTAGAGAATCTTGTTAGCTTCGCGTGGGCAATTGAATCGCCTAATTCTGAAGAGTAGAGCTCAAGATATGGCCATAAGAAGAATCGACAGAATAGTACAAAAGTCGGGCGCGATTGCCCCAGAAACCAGCACGCCCGCGCTGACATTCTGCCAAAACAGCGCGGCCGACCCGCCATCAACGCGGCCGCCCCGCCCCAATTTTTGCCCCAGAATCCTTATTTTAGTAGAAATTGAAGCTATTAAGGGTCCTGGTCATCCTGGAACCTATATATATCAATAAAAAGACGTTTTCAATGAAAAGGAGGTCTGGGAGAGCAATAAGAAGACCTAGAGAGCACGAGATGGCTACGAAGAAGAATACTTTTATTTTCTTTAATATAGTTGATACTTGGATGCTTGTTTTTGATTTGTCTTTGAACCCTAGTACTCTTATATTATTTTATATCATGCTTTCATTGGAACCCTAGTACTCTTATATTATTTTATATCATGCCTAGCTATGCGAAGTTTATGAAAGGTATTCTCTCTCGAAAAGTGAAGCTCGATGACTTAGAGATCGTTGCTCTAACGGAGGAATGCAGTGTTGTGCTGTGATAGAAGTTGTCTTTGAAGCTTAAAGATCCTGGAAGCTTCACTATTCCTTGTACCATTGGAAACTTGTCGTTCGACAAGTGTTTATGTAATTTGGGAGCTAGCATCAATCTGATGCCTTTGTCTATCTTCAAGAAGTTGGGATTACCTTATCCAAATCCTATATATATGTCCTTGCAGTTGGCTGACCGTTCTATTACATATCCACGAGGCATTGTGGAGGATGTCTTGGTCAAGGTGGACAAACTCATATTCCCTGTTAATTTCGTCATTCTAGACTTTGAGGAGGAAAATAAGATTCCCATCATCTTGGGAAGACCATTCTTGGCTACAGGCCGAACTATGATCGATGTGCAAAAAGAAGAGCTTACGATGAAGGTTCATGATCAGAAAGTCACTTTTAATATGTTCAAGGCAATAAAGTTACCCACAACTAAAGAAGAATGCTTTAAAGTAGAGATGGTCGACTCTTTAGTGAATTCGGAACTTGAGCAATTTCCAAAGTCAGATACCTTAGAGAGATCCTTCATAGGGGAATCAGTTATTGAAGATGAAGAAGGAGCAGAGCAACTGCAGATTTTGAATGCACCTCCGTGGAAGAGGAAGTTAGATATACCAATCTATTCTCTTCAGTTAGCAGAGCTGAAAATTTCTCAGGAGCATCTCGAGCCATCTATTGAAGAAGCTCTCAAACTTGAGCCCAACCTACTTCCAGATCACTTGAGTTATGTATTCTTAGGTGCACCTCCTGAAAAGGGGTTGGACTATATCTATGATAATCTCAAGGGTGACCGGCCGGTTCCTCCCCTGCCTACATAGGGTTCTTCTCATATATCGCAGACAGTTGATAGCTTTGGTCTTGGTGATGCGCAGTATAGAAGGTGGATTCGGCGTATTGAGTCCATGCATGACATCCACCGACATTTTGCTAAAGATTTGACACACGCTCTCGGTACTGTTTTCCGAGACACGGGTTCGAGGTTGATTGGCCACCTGATCCTCCACCCGAAGAGGGTGATCCTCCCGCTAACTAGGTATACCTGAAATCCTTATTATTACCTTCAATGAGGACATTGAAAATTTTAAGTTTGGGGGTGATAATGTAAGGATTAATTTATGTGTGTCCATATAGTTCATATAGATTCATGTTGCATATAGTTGTATTTCATTCATAGTGTTGCGTGATTGTTCATATAGGATATATTTGTTTGTTTTTTATGTGATTTCATATAGTTGCATTTGCATGCATATTTAGCATGATCCCTTAAGATCAACTATGTTATTTGATAAGTTGATGTTGATTTGAGTGTGGTGATGACGAATAGAGGGATGTGTAAGTCTTAATGAATTGATTTGCATGGCAGAAAAAAAAATCACAAGTCTTATAGGATTGCTTTTTATCTAGATCATGATCATACTTGTTTATTTGTTGAGATTTAATCACTTGGTTATATTTAGAATTTTTGATATTCTCGTAATGACATAAAAACACTGATTATTTTTTCTAGAGAAAAACTTGGATTTCATTACTAGTTGTGAATAAGGTTAGGCGTCAAAGGGCTAGTAGATGACTCATATTTTAATGAGTAGTCTAGGGTTGAATGAGATAGAGCGAAACACACTCATTCAGAAATTGTTGAGAAAAAGGAAAAAAAGAGAGGAAAAAAAGAAAAGAAAAAAAAGTATGTGTTTATGCATAATTGATCAAGAGTGAGCTCTTTAATACTCGAGTTATTAAGTTCTAGAGGACTTTGTGCCTAGTGACCTAAGGCTTTAATAGTCTGGGATCCGCTAACCTAATGCTCGCTACATGGGTATTATTGCATAAGTCTTTTGGGACCTCATTCATTGCACGGTCAAGTGAGAATCTTTGTTATGTGTTCAATAATAGCATGAATCCTTATATAACTCTAGTAGAACGAGGTGTTGTGAGTCATTATACGTTTAACGTCTATTCTAGTTATAAACTTGTAATTTTTTGATGATAGATAAGTTATGATTATTGATCTAGTATCAAGAGTATTTCTGGTAAGCATCCACACACGCACGTTTCTGGTTTGTGAGTTGGTTTGTGGGGTTTATTCGAACTCTGGTTATAGTTGTTGTATTCTTTAAGACATTAGCTTATTCATTTGGTAATGGTTATTCTAAGGGGATCGATTGTATTATTATTTAGTTGCATTGACGTAGTTATATTCATGCATTAGGTTTATTTTATAGATTTGAGTCTATTTATGCTTGAGGACAAACATCAATTCAAGTTTGGGGGTGTGATAAGTGGATTATATCAACTTATAACGCTTCATTATAGGCTTAAATTGGTGTTTTGGACTCAAGTTATTGGTATTTTTGATGTGTTTATGTGTTATTGCATTTCAGGCATCAGTTAAATGAAGAAAGGAGCTTTTCAAGAAAATATGCTGAAAAGATATCAGACTTAGAAGCCTAGGCCATTTTCAAATTTTAGAGAATCTCGTTGGCTTCGTGTGAGCAGTTGAATCGCCTAATTCTGACGAGTAGAACTCAAGATATGGCCAAAAGAAGAATCAACAGAAAAGTATAGAAGTCAGGCGCGGCCGCCCCAAAAACCAGCGCGCCCGCGCTGACTTTCTACTAAAACAGCGCGGCCGCCCCGCCCCGATTTTTGCCCCAGAATCCTTATTTTAGTAGAAATTGAAGTTATTAAGGGTCATGGTCATCCTGGAGCCTATATATATCAATAAAAAGATGTTTTCAACGAAAAGGAGGCCTAGGAGAGCAATAAGAAGACCTAGAGAGCACGAGACGGCTACGGAGAAGAATACTTTTATTTTTTTAACATAGTTGATACTTGGATACTTGTTTTTTATTTGTCTTTGAACCCTGGTACTCTTATATTGTTTTATATCATGCTTTCATTGGAACCAATGGTGACGATGAGTTCGGTTATGAACTAATCATTATCTTAGGGTTCTAGCGGATTTATTTATGGATTTCCTTAGTTAAATTGTTTTGATACCTTAGTGTGTGGTGATTGTATGATATCCTATTATTGGTTGTTCTTATTCTTCATATGTGTGTAGGTAACATATAAGATAGCGTGTTAATCTATATTGAAGCGACAATGAATATAGAGGTTTAGAACTTGCTATGCTAGTATAGGTTCATGTGTTATTGTTATGCATGATTCGTAGGTAATTTTAACCATCTTACTTGCCCTGTGTAATCACGATAGATAACTTGCGCATTAAACCGTTATGTTTTCAATTCTCATAGACATATAAGAACTAATCATAATTGGTGTCTATTCAAATTCTATCTCTTTTATGGATGCTTGGTAGTAGGGTATCCGTATAACGAAAGTTGGTGTTTACTAGTTTCGTGTTATCTGATTAGTGTCATCACCTTTACATGCTAAGGTTAAGAACAAAAAGGCTATTGAATGAAGTATTTAATGAAGTTTGGATCCCATGTTTGTCATATATATTAATTCAACCATTCTTGTTCTCTTAGTTATAATTGTTAGTTTAATTCTTAGTTATAAACAATCTCAACTTGTTATTTGTCTTAGCATTGGATAATAACCATATCATTGTTGAATAGGTGCATAATCTTAAATTAACCGAAGAGTCTCTGTGGGAACGAATTTGATCTAAATCTTATACTACTTGTGAATGTGTATACTTGCATGAATTTTAGCGCGTGTTTTCACCCTAATAATTCATTAACTCACTTGTGAACGTGTATACTTGCGTGCTTTTCTCTCATATTCTCTCTCTCTTTTTGCATCAAGGGCTCCCCTTGGCTTCCCACCCTTACACCCTCACCTTCACCATCTAAGGTGGGACTCCTCTCACTCACTTTTACCATGCAGGAAGAAATAGCATATGGAAGGTCCCTCTTTTTATCTCCTTTTGCCTGAGAGCAACTCAGCCTCTCACTCAAGTTACTCCATTCCCTCAATCCTAAGAGTGAATGAACAACTACTAAATTATCTGCACTTGTAACAGTTCTAGAGATTTCAGGTGGTGCAGTAACTGTCAACGGATAAAAAATATTCGTCGAGGTAGCAGTTGTGAGTTTCAACAAATGAATGTTGTTAAGTTTATCCATCGAGGGACAATCACTTATCAACGGATCAGGAATATCCGTCAAAGATCTAGAAACAAAAGAGTTAGGAGTTAAAACTATGGTTTAGTCTGTGGAGATTAATTTTAGATTTTGATGCACAACCTCATCATTAGTTTCAGAAGAAAGGGCAAGTGAGCCAATAAACCATCAATAAGATGATGCTCACTTGCTTTAGATTTTGGCTCCTCCAAGAACTTTAAAGATGGAGAATCAGGAATTGATGTGTTTATCATATCCACATCCAATGAGTTTGTGGGAGAATTTTGTGTGTGTGGTATATTGATAATGAGATATTTTGGCTGTGACGCAACATTTTTTGGAGCCACATCAACAGAATTTTGAGATGGTGCAGTAACTGAGTCTTTGACTTCGGTTGGCACTGTGTGTACCCTGTGACTTCCCCACTGGTTTTGTTTTCTTCTTTCGGATATAAGTTTGAGTTTGTTTTATGTCCCTTCCTCTCTTGGCGTGTGTTCTTGGTTGACAGCTTGTTTTAATAACTACATCCTTTTGGGAGGATGTAACCAGCAATGAGCTAATTTCCTTATTAAGCACCACAGTCTGTTGGGAGACTGTGGTATGGCTGGTTTGGGTCACACATACCTCACCTTCCTTATCCTTAGGGTTTCTTTGAAGTTCTCTCCTTCCCCCGCCCACCTTACTACCTTGAGCACTCCCATCAAGTGTAGTAGTTGTTACAACTGATGTTTTTTGAGAGACGACAAAGGTTGGCTTCTTAGACTTGGATTTAGATTTAGGTTTTGTGGCTTGGGTAGGCATCTGTTTGGTCGCTGTCACAGATACCATTGCCACAGTTGAAATTGAACAAGTAATGGGTGGAAAAGAGATTGGAACAGAAATAGTTACCTCAGTTACATGTTATGCCCTTAAGACTGGAAGATAGTTGAGAGGCATTTCATTGTTGAGGTTGTTTCTGCTCAAGTCTGCAAGAACTCTCTTTTCTTGAACCCAACAAGCAAGCTTGTTATTTGGGTTCTCAATTACAAGGTCCTCAGAAACAAAGTTAGCTAACATCATCAAGAATCTAGCATAATATATATTTCTAGGTGTTAGGACGAAAACACACGCTAAATTTACACGCAAGTATACGCGTTCGCAAGTAATAGGAATTCTTTCTAGTTCGTTCCCACATAGACTGGTTTAGGTTAAGTTCAGAATGTGCACCTATGCATCAATGTATGATTATCGCTCAATACTAAGATAAGTAACAATTTGAGATGTTTTTATAACTAAGAGATTATACTAAATAGCATTAGCTACGAGAATTTAGGTTGAATTACTTATATGAGACAAACATGGGATTCTAACTTTATTACTACTTCATTCAAAGTCATTGTTCTTAACCTTAGCATGCAATGGTGATGATAACTAATCAGATAACATGAAACTAGTAAATGCCAACTTTCGTTGCACGAATAACCTACTACCAGACATCCACAAAAGAGATAGAAGCTGAATAGACACCAATTATGTTGAGACCCTATATATCCATAGAGATTGACAACATAAAGGTTTAATGCGCAAGTTATCTATCGTGATTACATAGGGCAAGTAAGATGGTTAAAATTACCTACGAATAATGCATAACAAATACATGAACTTGTGCTAGCATGGCAAGTTCTAAATCTCTAAATTCACTGTTCCTTCAATAGAGATTAACACGCTATCTTATAAATTCGCGACACTCATAAGAAGAATAAGCACAACCAATACTAGGATATCATACAATCAACATACACTAAGATATCAAAATAAATTAACTATTGAAATCCATAAGTAAATCTGTTAGAAACCCATGATAATGATTAGTTTATAACCGAACTCATCATCATTGTGGGTTCCGATGAAAGCATGGTATAATAAACTAAGTCTTATATATCAAATAATAAACAAAGTACGTAATCAAGAGTATTAGGTTCAACAATAAAGAAAATGAGCATCCAAGATTACAACTCAATCAAAAAATCACAAGTTAAACAAGTTCTTCTTCTCCTTATTTGAATTTGTGCAATTAGGTCTTCTTCTTGTCTTCTCCTTGCTCTCCGTTATTATAAACATCTTTAAAGAGTCTTTAAATACTAGTCCATCTAACCAGAAGTTCAGCAAATGGATCTTCTATTAGAATCAGGATTTCTTGAAAATGACCTGGCGCGGCCGCCCTGGGATACGGTGCGACCACTCTGAGTCTGGCGTGGCCGCTCCCAAGTGTAGCGTGACCGCGCTGAGCTTCTGAAAAAACTTCATTTTTCTTCTTTTCTTTCCTTCAACTGTTGGTTTCTTCACGCATTCAACCAAGGCTCCTTCCTAACACTCTTCCAAGCATATATCATGTAATTTACAGCCCTTCTTCCGACTATGCCCTGAAATGGAAAAGACTATAAAAAATGCATCAAATACACAAACGACTTGAGTACAAAACACCAATTCGAGCCTTTATGAAGCCATCAAAGTGGATATAAATGTCACTTAAGACACCCCCAAACTTGAATCGATGCTTGTCCTCAAATATAACAGACTCAAAAACAAAAAATAAAAATACATGAATGCAACTAACATGAATACAACGCTCCCCTCAGATTAACTAAACCAACCAATGAGCAACATCTCAATGAATGCAATTATTTGCACAAAGTTCAATCAAATCCCATAAACCAACTCACAAGTCAGAAATGGGCGTGTGTACAATTGCTTAATAGATTTACTCTCGCAACTAGATCAATAATCATAATTCACCACTCATTAGGGCAATCACAAGGTGATAAACAAAATAAACGATAAACTCAAAATAACTGACAACACTTAAATTTTATAAGACTTATACACGGATGCATGCTTTATTGCTAACACATAAACATAAATATGCTTATTTGATCGTGCAATAAGTGAGGTCCGCAAAAGACTTATGCAATAATACCCATGTAGCGAGCATTAGGTTAGTGGATCTCAGACTATAAAAGTCTTAGGTCTCTAGGCACAAATCCCCTAAGAACTTAATAACTCGAGTATTAAAGAGCCCACTCGTGATCAATTATGCATAACACATATTTTTTTCTTTTTTTTTCTTTTTTTCATTTTTTTCAACAATTTCTGAACGAGGGCGTTTCGCTCCTTCTCGTTCAACCCTAGAGTACTCATATAAATATGAGCCGACTACTAGCCATTTGACACCTAGCCACAATTAGCAATGAAATCCAATGTTTTTCTCCAATTTTAAAAGTCCATGTTACGTTGTCACTAAGAGGATATCATAAATTCTATACATAAATAAGTGATAAAACCTCAACAAACAACAAGACATGATCATGATCTAGCATGCAAGCAATCTATAAGACTTAGTGAAATTTTTTTCTTGTTTCTAGCATGCAAATCAATTCGTTAGGACTTAACATTCCTATATACGACATCACTACACTCGCATCAATATCACAAATCAATCGAAAAAGCAACCCTACGGGTTCATGATATAATGTAAATGCAACTATGTGCAACATACCATCATGGTAACAAATATGCAAAATAGAAAATAAAAAAATACATGATAAATACGCAAACTATATGAACTAAACTAACATGAATATGCAACTAAATGGACTCACACATAAATATTCCTTAATAGTAAGGAATCAAGGCATGCCTACTCAGAATCAGGATGATCATCACCCTCCGCGGGTGGATTGTCAGGAGGCGGGTACATAGAATCCTCACCAAAAACTGGCCACTGAATGTCAACTGCCGTGGATCTAAAAGTTGTTCCCAACTCCAGGATGAGATCATGTACAAACCTGCTTTGCGACTCATACATCATATCCATCCGCCTCGTCAAACGTCTATACTGTGCTCAACCCAAACCAGCACTGTGCTCTACCTCCTCCTCCTGCTGCTGCTGCTGCGAAGAACTAGCCTCACCCATTTGATGTCCCCATGCCACTCTGCGTGCCTGAGAAGAACCATCAACATATGTCTGGTCAGCTGGTTGGCCACCCGGAAAATTATCATAGGTGTAACCTAGTCCCTTCTCATCAGCCTTCCCACCAAACCATTCCTGCATCACTGCGATTGTCGAACTGTCAATAGGGGCACTCGGTAACTGAAGCTGCTCGTGTACAAGCAAATAAACTCCCACCGCCACACAATGCTTCGTCACAATCGAAGTATAAGGAATAGACCATGTAGTGCTCCCACGCAGAAACCTCAGAATACTCGATAAGTAATGGAACCGAAATCCACATAATCCCCCTGTAAAATTCCCCACAACAACTTTGCACGATCCACAGTAACATCATGCACATGGGAAGAAGGCATGATGTTCATGCATGAGGCTGGGAACGTGGCATACTCGTTCGATCCCCTCTTTAACTTCCATTTTGTGTTCGGGACACACTGAGTAGCAACAATCAAGTCCAAATCAAAATCCTCCACGGTCTTAGTCACCCAATCCTCCTGAGCTGGTTGTCTCTCGGGTTGGTTGATCACCCTCTGAATAGCCTCCGGAGTATAGTCCACAATCAAACCACGAACCACCGAGTACCCATTCTTATCCGCCTTCACATTCGCATAGAACTCGCAAACGACGCTCATAGGCGCAGCCGTGGGTGCCTCACAACTCCAGAATCATCTCCAAAAGCTTACCATCCTTACCCGATGGTAGAAAACCCCTCTCCTTCGCTATCTGCTTCGATAACATCCTTGTATACTCCGCTTCAGTCTCAGGAGTAACAAATCGAGGCCTCATACCCCCAACACTCGAAGAATCGGTAGTGGCGGGGTTAGTGCTGCTGCTAACTTGAGTGTGTGGTCTCTTGGGTGCCATTGGAATTGATAAAGTGAGAAAATAGAGAAGTGTGTAAGAAATTTTAGGGTTCGTGTAGCGCCCTCCAAACCCGGGTCAGAAGTTTGGGGTCCACAACACACACACACATAACATATATAAACCTGTTTATGAATATAATAATATATACGCAATGAACCTACTTACCATTTTCCACGGATCGAAGCAGTTTAAAGTATGCCCATAAGCCACAACCTTATTTATATTGCAAACGTACCAAATCCCAGTTTATTTATCTTATAACAAAAGTAAAATTTGTTCAAACTATCAACACAAACTAGTACAAACATCCTCTGCTAGCTTATCCCGTTTCAACTTGGATACCTAGCTCGCACGCTTTTCTAGGATCCTCGCTACCACCAATTTCCTTTTTCACTGGAAAAGAACATAAACGGATTTGCAAGAGGGAGCTAACTAGCTCAGCAAGTCACAATGACAACACTGAGATTAAATAATGATCAATTGAAATGATATAAGGAATCAAGTTTCCTGATAAGAAATGATTATAATTGGATATTCACTTTAATTTTTAAAACCAAGGTTAGGCTGTTGATCAGTCACGCACTAACCCCGAGCAAGGCTCCCAACTTTGCTCTATATACTGGATCCAAGGCACACGTTGGCCTATTATGACCAGGAATCTGGTCCGACCATGAATCTGGTCCATATTTAAAAATAATCCAAGTCTATAATAACAATATGATAAACAATGTAAATTAATACGCTGAATCATAAACAATATTTATCTCGAAGCATAGAGTGATTCATCATACCATGAAAGTACAACAAGGTAAATAGGAAGATTGACTTTCAATCAAGGAAAGAATCGGGAAGTAGAAGACCAAGAGTTCAATGGTTACAAGGATTGGTCTTCTGTTATACAAGGTATAAAGGTCCGTATGTTAAGAAATTCCATATCAAGAATCATTATGTGGTATATATGTATTTGTGGAGTAGTATCGTATATGTGTGGTTCGTATCTGATAATTCAACAATCAATGGTTCACGAAGAATAAGGCTTATGGCTCAAGATCAATAAGAAATAGGGTTTAGGGTTAAGTACCTCAAAGTACTTGCAATATAGAATAAGAACTATTTTGGAATAATTACAACATAATGAAGAGAGTTAAAAAATACTTGCAATGTATTACAAAGAAGAGCAGAAACACTTGATGTATAACAAGAGAGATTAGAAATACTTTCCTTATCAATTTGCTTTTACTTCACTCGTACTTGTCTATTGGATTTCACTCGCCAATCACTTGCTTTCCCTTTCTACATCTCGCTTTTTCTATTAAATATTACATGTATGTATCAATACTAACTCTCATGTCATTCTACACATTACAAGCTTTTATCTACCCTTTATTTCACCCAAATCCGATGTACGGATTGAAAGTTATGAATAAAATCGTCAAACAATGCACATACAGGCATATTATACATCAATCAGATCACATATAGCACATAGAACGTAAGATATTCGATCAAAATAATTTTTCAAAGAAGTTTCGGGATTAAAATAATTTTCCAAGTATTTAATACGAATTTTTGAACATTTTTCGGAATTAAAATGAGTCTCCGAATCATTTTATAATAGGGTTCGAACACCCGAATCTGACTTTAAAACAATTTAATAATAATTATCAAGCTTTAAAAATAATTTTAAATAATATTTGAAAGCTCGAAAGCATTTTTTAGAATTTCAAATCTAAATAAATAATTAAATCTAATTATTAAATCAATTAAAATTAATTAATAATTAAATTAATTAATTAATCAATTAATATTAAATTAATCGATTAATTAAAATAATTAAAAACAAAATAAAATTAACTAATAAAATAAATCAGATTTATTTTTAAATAAATAAATTAATTAAAACAATTTTCTGAATTTTAAATTAATTAAATAAACATTTTTATGAGTTTTTTTAAAATAATAAAAATACAGTTTTTAAAATAATTTTAAACAGCAGGGGCCGAAGTGAAAGATTTGAAGAGTTTAAGGTTTAAAATGAAAAAAGAAAAGAAAAGAAGTCGGTGACCTAACTGAAGTTTAGCACCGTATTCTTCCTTCATCACCGGAAACCGCTATTGACGGCGAACTAAGCTTTTCCGGTGAAGTCGTTTGGTTACCAGAATATCACCAAATTATCCTCTCTCTAACACATACTTGATGTTGGCCTCGAAATGTTCAGAAACGCAACCAAACGGCCGGAAAACGGGGTTGAAGCTTCACCACTGGTGAGGTACCCCGGATTCCGGTGATCCAATCCGGCATCACCCATTAAAACGGTCACTACCATTCGAATCCCCTAGACACGATCTATTCAATGGTACTACTCAATCATCCCAAGAATCAACCAAATTAAAAGTCCCAAATTCGATTAAAAATATTCAAACGATTTAAAAACCCTAATTTTACAATTTCAAGAATCAAACCTCAATTTCTATATGTTATTGAACTCCAATTTCAACGTATAATATACCAAAATGATTAGAAAAAAATTATCGACATGATTCACGCATCAAATCATATAAACGACATCTACATCCAAAATTTCTCTTTTAATTACTAAATAATTCGAATTAAAATAATTAAATAATAAAATCACCTTGATTTCTGCACTAAAATGGATGATTGATTATGAAAGAACTTTTCGAGAGCTTCGATTTGATATGTGGCACGCTCGAATCGGAGTTCGATAACACCTTCAAATCCTCGTTTGATTATGAAGAACGCGACAATTTATTAGTGTTTTCTCTGTATTTTATTGGTTTCTACTGATTGATTAGGATTATACGAATAAAATGAAATTAGAAAAGGGCTATTTATATTATGGAATATTGGTACGTGTTGGATCGTGCTGGATCAAAAAATACGTTGCTTAGCCGCTAAGTAACTGCAAAAATGATCCGATTTGATACCCGTATTGGATAATTATCCAAACCGGGCTTCTAATAAAACACTTAATATGAAAATAATATAATATTATCCCGTCTTTCGAGAATAAGGGTTTTGTTGATTTATTGAAATGATTATCGTATCGAAAATCTTGCGTCGGGACGCGTACATGTCAAACCGTAATCCGTATTGAAAAAGTTAAAACACAGAACATGTCCGGATATATCAGATTAGGTTAGGAAGGAGTTTTACGAAGAGTTTCGGGTTGTAAAAACGTAAAAGTGGTTGAAGTTGGACGATTTCCGGTTTTATAAAATAGTTTTATAATTATTCAGAAAATAATTAGTAAATTCACAAATCATTTTAAAATCATATAACAATCCAAAAATTACCAGAAAAATATCACAATTATCTATATTTTATTCTGGATATAATAAAATCAACATACTCATATCCTATCACATATAAACATATAAATATTATTATCAATTATCATATAATTCACCAAAATTCACATAATAATCACACAATAATCATTTATTGATAAAAATAATTGCACGCTATGTCCCGAATATTATAGTTTGAGAATGAAAAGTATGGTGAAGATGGATGTATAGAGATGTATGTATATAAAGGGAAATTAGAAATTGAATTAGAATAGAAGTGGGTTATAGAGATGGGATTAGTGGAGATAATGGGGTGGTGGAGATAATAGGGTGATTTGAGGGCTAGAATTTCAGGTATAGTGGGAAACTCTTCTTTGTGTTTTATGATTTTCTGCCTTTTTCCGGTTCTAGGGGGTGGGCGCAGCCGCCCCGCCAGGTAGCCCGGGCACGCCGTGTCTCTGCTGTTGCAGCGCAGCCGCCCACTTTCCAGCGCGGGGATGCCATGCTTCTGCACTTTCAGTGCGGCCACCCCGCTTCACAGCGCGGACACGCCGTGCTTCTGGAAAAAACACCCTACTTTTTTAGTTTCTGATTTTTTTTGTGTTTTCTTCTGGTTTTTATTCTATCTATCTTGTACTAATATACATAACTTGGGTTGCCTCCCAAGAAGCGTTTGGTTTACGTCGTTAGCTTGACATAGAATCCCGAGATCAAGTGGACAATAAAACGGCACTAACCACCTCACGGTTTGCTGTATTTTCATAGTTTGCTTTAAACGTTGTCCATTCACCTTGAATGCTTAGCCTGGATCATTCTAAAAACTCTCCACCGCTCCATGTGGAAACACAGTTTTGACAACAAACGGCCCTGACCATCTCGACTTCAACTTTCCAGGAAAAAGACGGAGACGAGAGTTGAACAAAAGAATTTGTTGCCCCGACACAAATGATTTGAGCACCAGACCCCTATCATGCAACCTCTTGACTTTCTCCTTGTACATTTTTTTATTCTCATACGCTTGAAGTCAAAACTCATCGAGTTCATTCAATTGAAGCATCCTTTTCTTACCAGCTACATCCATATCAAGGTTCAATTTCTTCAAAGCCCAATATGCCTTGTGCTCTAGCTCCACAGGAAAATGACATCATTTACCATAAACCAATTGAAACGAAGACATGCCTAGCGGATTCTTGCATACTGTTCGATACGCCCAAACAGCTTCATCCATCTTCAAAGACCAATCCTTTCTCGATGGACATACAATATTCTCTAGAATACGCTTGATCTCTCTGTTAGATACCTTAGCTTGTCCATTAGTCTAAGGATGGTAGGTTGTAGCAATGCGATGATTCACATTATATTTTTACATCATAGCAGTGAACTTGCGATTACAGAAATGTGATCCCTCGTCACTGATTATCACTCTTAGAGTTCCAAATTTTATGAATATCTGCTTGTGAAGAAAATTGAGCATTAACTTCGCGTCATTTGTCAGAAAAGCTTTAATTTCGACCCATTTTGACACATAATCGACCTCAATCAAGATATACTGATTATTGCAAGATGAGACAAATGACCCTATGAAGTCAATTCCCCAAACATCGAAGACCTCAACCTCGAGAAGCACATTAAGAGGCATCTCATTCTTCTTTGACATATTACCAACACGTTGACATCGATCACACTTCAAAACGAACTGATGTGCATCCTTAAACAATGTAGGCCAGAAAAATCCCTCTTGAAGGATGTGAGCTACTGTCTTTTCTCCACCAAAGTGTCTTCCATAAATAGTCGAATGACATTCTCACAGGATACCCTCCATTTCGATGTACGAAATACATCTCCTAATGATTTTATCAGCTCCTTTCCTAAACAAGAATGGTTCATCCCACATGTACCACTTCACCTCGTGAAGAAACTTCTTTTTTTGAGCAGAAGACAAATCTGGAGGCATAATATTTCTCACAAGATAGTTCACAATTTCTGCGAACCACAGTTCCTCTTCTTGCACCCCAAACAATTGCTCTTCGGGAAAAGACTCATTAATCAAAGTCTTGTCATGCGAAGCTGCACTTGGATCTTCTAAACGAGAGAGATGATCATCAACTTGATTCTCAATACCTTTTCTATCCTTAATCTCCAACTCAAACTCCTGAAGTAAAAGAACCCATCGAATCAATCTAGGCTTCGAGTCTTTCTTCGAGACAAGATAGCGAATTGCAGCATGATCAGTGAAAATTGTTACCTTCGTCCCAAGAAAATAAGATCGAAACTTCTCAAAACCATAGACAATGGCTAAGAGTTCCTTCTCATTAGTTGTGTAGTTCAGTTGAGCACCATTGAGGGTCTTACTAGTATAGTAGACCACATGAAATATATTGTTCTTCCTTTTCCCAAGAACTGCTCCAACTACATAGTCACTTGCATCGCACATAATTTCAAAAGGCTCATTCCAATCAGGTGCAATTATGATAGGTGTTGTGATCAAACTCTTCTTTAAGCTCTCAAAAGGAGTTAGAAACTCATCATCACACTTTAAATGGATATCTTTCTCTAATAGATTACACAATAGTTTAGATATTTTAGAGAAGTCCTTGATGAACCTCCTATAGAAGCCCACATGACCAAGGAAACTGTGGATCCCCTTAACAGAAATTGGTGGAGGAAGATTTTCAATTACCCCCAAATTGGCTTTGTCCACTACAAGACCTTTACTAGAGACCTTATGCCCAAGAATGATGCCCTGTTGCACCATAAAGTGATATTTCTCCCAGTTGAGAACCAGATTGGTCTCAACACACCTTTTAAGGACTGCACCAAGATTATGCAAGCACTCATCGAAAGAATCCTTGAACACAGAAAAATCATCCTTGAACACCTCCATATTCTGACCAATCATGTTAGAGAAAATGGCCATTATGCATCTCTGAAATATGGCAGGTGCACCACACAACCCAAAAGAAACTCTTCTGTGAAGGGAAAAGTACCAAACAGACAGGTGAAGGTAGTGTTTTCCGATCTTCTGGAGTGATGCAAATCTGATTATAACCCGAATAGCCATCCAGAAGACAATAGTATTCATGCCCAGCCAACATATCAAGCATCTGATCAATAAAGGGAAAAGGAAAGTGATCCTTCCTCATTACATTGTTCAGCTTCCTGTAATCCATGCAAACTCTCTACCTCGTGACTGTTCGAGTAGGAATGAGCTCATTCTTTTCAGTAGCAACCACTGTGATGCCTCCTTTTTTCGGCATACACTAAACTGGGCTCACCCAAGAACTGTCAGAAATAGGATAAATGATGCCTACATCTAGCCACTTAAGAATTTCCTTCTTCACGACCTTATTCATGATCGAATTTAGCCTTCTTTGTTGCTCAACAGTCGGCTTACTTCCTTCCTCTAGCAAAATTTTATGCATACAATAAGAAGGGCCGATTCCCTTGATGTCTGCTATAGTCCATCCAATTGCCGATTTGAACTCTCTTAGAATTCTTAAGAGCTTTTCCTCATCACTACCTCAAAGGTCAGATGCAATAATAACAGGCAAAGTAGACGCATCACCTAAAAATGCATACCTTAAGTGTTCAAGAAAAGGTTTAAGCTCGAGTGTAGGAGCTTCCTCAATAGAAGGCTTGAGACGCCCCTCAGTATTTTTAATTTCTGACATTCCAAGAGATTCAAAACGCATATCCAGCCTTCGCTTCCAAGGAGAAGCATTCAAATACTTCAACTTCTCATCACCTTCATCATCTTCACTATATGAATTCCCCATCAAGGCTTTCTCTAAGACGTTAGACCTTAGCATTTGATCAAGATCTGAAGTAACCACCGAATCAACCAATTCCACTTTTAAGCACTCCTTATTATCAGTATGGAATTTCATGGCATTAAAAATATTAAACGTCACATCCTGATCCAGTACTCGCATAGTAAGCTCACCATTCTGCACATCAATCAAGGTTCGGCCAGTAGTCAAGAATGGTCTTCCCAAGATTATGGGAATCTTTTTATCCTCCTCGAAATCAAGAATTACAAAGCCAGCAGGAAAGATGAGTTTGTCCACCTTGACCAAGACATCCTCCACAATGCCTTGTGGATATGTAATGGAACGATCGGCCAACTGCAAGAACATAAATGTAGGCTTTGGATCAGGTAAATCCAACTTCTTGAAGACAGACAAAGGCATCAGATAAACACTTATCGAACGACAAGTTTCTGATGGAGCAAGGAAAAGTGAAGCTTCCAGGATCTTTAAGCTTTGGAGGCAACTTCTGTTGCAGCACGGCACTGCATTCCTCCGTGAGAGCAACGGTCTCTAAGTCATCGAACTTCACTTTTTGAGAGAGAATACCTTTCATAAGCTTCGCATAGCTAGGCATCTGTTCAAGAGCTTCAGTGAAAGGTATTTTGATGTGAAGTTTCTTGAACACCTCCAGAAACTTAGCAAATTGCTTATCCAACTTTTGCTTCTATAACCTCTTAGGAAAAGGAGGTGGAGGATAGACTTGTTTCTATCATGTATTACCCTCAGGAGGAGTGTGTTCCACAGTTTTCTTCCTTGATTCCACATCTTCTTCCTTTTGCACATCTTCTTCAATCACAACTTCAGATTCTGAAGCTTTAGATTTTTCAGGATTCGCAATCTTCCCAGCCCTCAATGTAATTGCCTTAACCTGCTCTTTTGCTTCCTTCTTGTCTGGAACTTCTGTGTCACTAGAGAGTGTACCAGGTTGTCGATTCAGCAAGGCATTGGCAATCTGCCCAATTTAATTCTCCAAGGTCTTAATAGAAACCGCTTGCCTCTTGCACATGAGCCTCAATTCCTCCAACTTAGATTTTTCATTAGATTGACTTGCACCTCTATGTGGTAGTTGTTGAAGTTGGAATTGTTGTCTTGGTGCATATTGCGGTTGCTGAAAACCAGGAGGGTTGAATTGCTTTGCTGCATACTACTGATAATGCTGTTTCACCGCATTCTGATTGTTGCTCCATCTGAAGTTAGGATGATTGCGGTTATTGGGATGATAGGTGGCTGGAACTAGTTGCTGCGACCTCTAAAAGTTGCTCACGAACTGAGTTGATTCACTAGAAATAGCACAATGCTCTGTCTCATGCGCACCAGCACAAAGCTCACAAACATTAGTGATCTGATTAACTCCATAATTAGCCAAAGAATCCACCTTCATCGTTAAAGCCTTAAACTGAGCAGCTATAGTCGTAGCTGCATCCACCTCCAGAATTCCTGCTACCTTGCCTTGAGGTAGTCTCTGAGAAGGTTTCTAGTATTCATTAGCACCCATCAGTTCAATCAACTCATAAGCTTTATCATAGCTCTTAGCCCATAAGGCTCCACCTGATGCTGCATCAAGCATGGGTCTGGACTGTGCTCCCAAGCCATTATAAAAGTAGTTGATAATCATCCAGTCAGGCATCCCATGATGAGGACACTTTCTAAGAATCTCCTTATAACGATCCCAAGCTTCACATAAAGACTCTCCCGATTGCTGCGCAAACTGAGTAAGAGCGTTTCTGATTGCAGTTGTCTTTGCCATAGGGAAAAATTTAGTAAGAAATTTTGCGCAAGATCTTCCCAAGTAGTAATAGAGCCTGATGGTAGAGAATGCAACCAACACTTAGCATTATCCCTCAGAGAGAATGGGAAAAGCCTCAGCTTAACATCATCTTCAGAAATAGCATTGAACCTGAAGGTGTCACAAATCTTGATGAAATCTCTACTGTGCATGTTAGGATCTTCCGTTGGAGAACCCCCAAACTGGACTGAGTTCTGTACCATCTGAATTATGTTAGCCTTAATTTCAAAAGTGTTAGCCGCGATGGCTGGTCTGACAATGCTAGACTGAATATCATTGATCTTTGGTTGAGAATAATCCATCAAAGCTTTCGGATCCGCTGCTGGTTCTCCCATTGCAACGATCGCTTCTTCTTCAACTTTCTCCTCAACAACGACTTCTTCTTCTACAACAACTTCTTCTTCCATTTTATCCATTGTTCTCTTACGAGATGGAGAACGCGATAGCATAAACGCTCTCTAGAGTACCTGAAACATAAACAAGCAAAACAAATAAGTAAAATATCTGAGTCAGTGAACTTTAACGACCACTGATGTCAAGCACATAAACTAAAAATTAACACCGAGTCCCTGGCAGCGGAGCCAAAAACTTGTTAGGAAAAAAATACGCGCTAAATTTACACGCAAGTATACGCGTTCGCAAGTAATATATAATTCTTTCTAGTTCGTTCCCACAAAGACTGGTTTAGGTTAAGTTCAGAATGTGCACCTATGCATCAATGTATGATTATTGCTCAATGCTAAGACAAGTAACAATTTGAGATGTTTTTATAACTAAGAGATTATACTAAATAACATTAACTACGAGAATTTAGGTTGAATTACTTATATGAGACAAACTTGGGATTCTAACTTTATTACTACTTTATCCAAAGTTATTGTTCTTAACCTTAGCATAAAATAGTGATGACAACTAATCAGATAACACGAAACTAGGAAATGCCAACTTTCGTTGCACAAATACCCTACTACTAGACATCTATAAAAAATATAGAAGCTGAATAGACACCAATTATGTTGAGACCATATATGTCTATAGAATTTGACAACATAAATATTTAATGCACAAGTTATCTATCGTGATTACATAGGGCAAGTAAGATGTAAAAGTACTTACGAATCATGCATAACAAATACATGAACCTATGTTAGCATGGCAAGTTCTAAATCTCTAAATTCACTGTCGCTTCAATAGAGATTAACATGCTATCTTATAAGTTCATGATGCTCATAAGATAAATAAGCACAACCAATACTAGGATATCAGAGAATCATCACACACTAACATATCAAAACAAATTGACTATTGAAATCCATAAGTAAATCCGTTTGAACCCCACGATAAAGATTAGTTCATAACTGAACTCATCATCACTATGGGTTTCGATGAAAGCATGGTATAATAAACTAAGTCTTTATAAATCAAATAATAAACCAAATAGGTAATCAAGAGTATTAGGTTCAATAATAAAGAAAACGAGCATCCAAGATTACAATTCAATCAAAAAATCACAAGTAAAACAAGTTCTTCTTCTCCTTAGTTGAATTTATGCTATTAGGTCTTCTTCCTATCTTCTCATTGCTCTCCGTTATTAAAAACGTCTTTGAAGAGTCTTTAAATACTAGCCCAAGTGTAGCGCGACCGCGCTGAGCTTCTGAAAAAACTTCATTTTTCTTCTTTTCTTGCCTTCAACTGCTGGTTTCTTCACGCATTCAACCAAGGCTCCTTCGTACCACTCTTCAAAGCATATATCATGTGATTTACATCCCTTCTTCTGACTATGCCCTGAAATTCAAAACACTATGAAAAACGCATCAAATACACAAACAACTTGAGTACAAAACACCAATTCGAGCCTTTACGAAGCGTTCTAAATGGATATAAATGCCACTTAACACTAGGCCTTTTCTTAATATCCCCTAATTTATACCCTAACTCTAGCATGACATAGTTACCGGAGTTAAAATACTTTTCAGTCAAGAGCATGTAAAGCAGAGAAGAAGTGATAACATCAAAATTGCTAATTTTTCCCAAAAACACTTTAATAAAACCAACACACATAAAACTCCACTATGTGAGGCCCTCAATCTCGGGGTTAGGAAATGAGGACTCACACACCGTTAATCTAATAATTAAATAAGCATAAACCCCGATTAACTACTAACAGGATCAACAGGATAAAGTATGAGACAAGATTACAACTACCAATCATAAAATATAACTTACAACCACAAAATATTATTAAATAAACAATATCGATTCCGACTGGGAACCGACATATAACCCATTGTATCTTTAAACATTTCCTTCTAGGCGCGAGCTCACTCAAAAATACCACTACCTGCTCTGGCAACCGGAAGCCCTCAACACGGTAGGGACCACCAGGTACGCTCTTACGAGCAGTGCGCCTAAGCCTGGCCATCTTCTTGCTTAACTGCCATGGTTAGATTAAAACAAAACATATGAGTATAAAACTCAGTAAGTAACTATAAAGCAGTTCTACGATATCAAATCACAATATACTTTACCAAACTCAGGGCACTCTACTTTATTTGTTCTAGTTGGCAGATTTCCAGCTTTTTGGTTAAGGAAAGGTTTTGAAGGATAATGTGGGGCTTTCAAGGAACAAGGCTCAATGCAGGACGAAAGCCGACATTCATCACAAGTCATTAAAGGATCAGAATAGATCTTTCAAAAGAGGAAAGCAACAGTATTTCATTATATGGGATCAATCATATGATCAACAGATTTAAGAATCAGGGTTCTCGAGCTTTAAGCTTCACATTAACATAATCAACTCTTTTCAAAAAAATATAAACCATTTTCATTTTCAAGAATCAATTTACTGAACAGAAAGTTTCAATTCCCTTTTAAATAATCATTTAGAACCCTTGATTGGATCATTTTATCTTTCTATTTCATTATAATACGGGTGATCAGCCCGTACCGACCTCCATCCGGTCTTTAAGGTACCAATCGGCATAATTTCAACCTTAAGTTGGACTAGCCTCGCTAGTCTCTTACCATGACTGGACTAGTCCCACTAGCCTCTTACGTCCCAATCCAATCCATCAGGAATTCGTTTGGAAAACCTTGAGTTGGAAAAATAAATAGGTTTTCTAAAATCCATTTTATCATTACCAAGAATATAAAATCATTCAGACTCTTTCAAGTCGAAACTCATTCTTTTAAGAAAACAAGTTCAGGGAGTGATTCAAGGATAAACAAGGAACGATTCGTAAGGATTCTGTATCAAGGATAACAAGGCATTTAAGTTAGAAGGATCAACATCTGTCTAGGGATCAATAGGGTGATCAGGAAATAAAATATCATTAAACAGGGTTCACAAGGATAATTATAGGGTTCAATACGATTCATGGCTTAATAAATAACTTGAACGGAAAGGACAGATTATCAAAGGGTTGAATCAGTAAGCTTATCAATAACAGTTTATAAAGATCAAAGGAAGGGTATCTCAAATCAATATCAGGGTTTCACAAGCTAAACAGTTCCATACTCTACATGGTATGAACAACATTCTCTTTATAATCATTTACACAAGTAATCAGAGTTACTTGCCTGAATTTGCTTTCCTGAAGGTTGAACTACTGCCACCTAGTATATCCTTTCCTTTCCTAGCCTGAATGCCCTCACGCTCCGAATCTACAATAAAACCAAAACCTTAATCAGTTTCTCAACTCTCGTTCCCAGAACGATCACTCATTACGATAACTCGATTATATCCTTGACTCGAGTATACGCATATAGCTTAACACATAAGCACATAGCACATAGTACATAGCACATTCCTTTCTCGTAACTTTTATATCCTTATATACTTAACAATCGAAGCGTACTTGCTTAACCTTAGCTATTTCTCAAATCACACTAATATAACTCTTACAAGTACATGATTTATTCACAACCAAACCTTTATGACCATAGCTATCACTTATAGCTCTTTTTAATAACAAACGATTTAATTCCCTTTTTCTTTTATTCCTTAATTCGAACCATAACAACAACCAATCACACAAATGAATCACATATCTCCTAGGATTTCACATGCAATCACTTAACAAGGGGATTATAAATGATTCATTCATTTCCCTACTTGTATTCTATTCAGCCATTCACATAAAACATAACCATGTATATTCAAATTCATCTTATATAGTCGAACACAAATATTGCAAGTCACAAGAGTCATTTACGCAATTAAACTTCATCTTTTTTAATCAAAAATCTGAATCTTAATCTCGAAAATCAACATCTTCTTCTAACTATACAAGTTCGAACACAAACACCACCCAATCATTGTCATGCAATCAAGTTCTCACTAGCCACTAAGATAATTAGCAAAAAAATCACTTAATTCTCTTTTTAAGCATAAGACACATTCGGGTTTTCCAATAATCATGCATGCAAGGATAAATTTTTACATGCAAGGTCCTAAATTACATTCCCAACTTGCTTTAAACCTTTACTAAGTCATTCAATTCATTTGAACACCAAAACCAAGCATCACCTAGTGACTCTAACTTTAATCAACTCATTTAATCAACATGCATTCACTTAATCATCATGCAAATCTCTTCTAAATCCATTTTCTATTCGGCAAAATCAAGATTCACAACTCAAGGATTAAACGTTGACATGCATAACTTGTTCTTCTTTAAAACTAACATGCAATCACATTTTTCACTAATTAGGCTTAACATTTACTAAGATCAAGTCGTCAAACCTAATTTCCTTTTTAATTAGCACAAAGCCGAATTATAAACCCAACATACAACCTTAAATTTTGATTTCCTAAACATCAAATGACTTTTACACACATCAATAATCAAAACAAACCTATCTCCAATCACATATTCAAGTTTTAAAGGAATTATCAACAACTCTTTTGATCTTTTCAAAAACTAAACATGCAAGGCTTTAAAATTCAAATTAACATATCGTAAAGACTCCACCGGCTCTCCTTGGATCATAGCCGGTGGTGGTCGAACTTAAGAGAGCCCACAACGGGTCTCCTCTCGAGTTCATGACCCCAAAATCTCTTGGATTCACTCTTATATTTTTGTATCAAGAAATCAATTTCCTTGAGCACAACCATAGTGATCAATCATCAAAACACTTATACAACACTTACATGCAAATGGAAATTGAGATGTATACCGAAAATAGAGACTAAAGAGGGTAATATCTTTGAGTTTGAGTGAGGTTTGAGTGTTGCATGCAAGAGAGAGAGATGAGAGATGGAGAGAGCCGAGAGAGATAGAGTAGCCGAGAGGAAGAGAGTGAAAAAGAAAGAGAAGGGGAGAGTGGGGTGCACGGGGAAGAAAAGGAAAAAGGGGGGGAGGAAGTGAATTTATACACCACCAAAACAAGGGCAAATTTGTACTTTACTAATTCCTTTTTATGCTTATTTGGAGTAATTTCTTTTTACTCAAATGTAACAAAAATCAAATATAAGATATATCTCTCTCGGAAAGTCAGAAATTATTGCAAGTGATAATTTTAACACGTAGGTCTCGAAATTAGCTTTTTAACCATTACTCATAATAGATTTTTGAGCGGACGGTTGATTTTATATAAATTTCGCAAGCTCATCTTAATAATAACATTTTTCCACATAAAAATCAATTTAAAATTCAAAGACCACCAAATAAATCCACTCATCATTTTTAAAAAGTCTCTAGTACTACTATGAAGATAACAAAACAAATCCCATGCTTTTATCTTACTCGGATAATTTTATAATAATGCGCGATGGTTAAATAAACCTTTATTTAAATCACATAATTCCTTTATATCATAAAAATGTCACAGAGCACATAGTCATGCACACAGACAAGCAATCACACATATACGATCACATAACAACTCAGGTCTGATCATAGAATTTATCCCTCTTTAATCTTTATCCTTTTCTACGCATACCGGGTCACGTTCAGCCTGACGGCCCGACGCTCAGCGTTTCGATTACGCTTCTCATTATCTTTACCAATCGACACGTCACTTAGGACGAAATACTTTATTTAAAAACTCATTTCATGCAATCACACATAATTCAAATTTTATATTCTTTAATTCCTTATTAGGACGGGTTCCGTTCTACCTGACGGCCCGACAACACAGCTCACCTCCTAAGCTGACTCTTTAAATTGAAATGTTTTTATTTACGCTCCTATATTCTTATATACAGAAAAGACAATTAATCAGCACTTAGTCACATAATTATAATCACATCACATAAAGCATACTTTATTCACTTAATTACATCGCAAAATTCTCAATCGTCATAATCTACCCTCCTTAAAAGGATTCTGTCCCCAGAATCTAATCTAAGCAAATAGATGGGGATACTTTTCTTTCATTTCGCTTTCTAATTCCCAAGTCAATTCTTCGACTAATGGATTTCTCCATAACACTCTAACTAGAGGTACAACTTTATTTCTAAGTGTCCTCTCTTTTCGGTCCAAAATTCGAACTGGCTGTTCCACATAGGACAAATCTGGTTGGATTTCCACTGGTTCCAACTCGATCACATGGCTCGCATCAGTATTATACTTCTTCAGAAGAGATACATGAAATACATTGTGCAGATGTTGCATTTGTGGAGGTAGCGCCAACTCATATGCCACCTTCCCAACTCGACGCAATACTTTAAATGGTCCGATATACCTAGGACTCAACTTTCCTTTCTTTCCGAATCGGGTTAAAATTTTTCCAAGGAGATATCTTTAATAAGACTTTGTCTCCAGATTCGAATTGCATATCTTTTCGTTCTTGATTTGCGTACTTTGCTTGGAGATCTTGAGCTGTAATTAATCTCTTTCGAATTATTTCTACCTTTTCCTTTGTTTATTGAACTAGCTCTGGGCCAATTAATTTGCGCTCACCAACTTCGTCCCAATAAGTAGGGGATCTGCACTTTCTTCCATACAACGCTTCATAAGGCGACATGCCAATACTTGCGTGATAACTGTTGTTGTAGGAAAACTCAATTAAGGGCAAATGATCGTCCCAATTTCCTTTGAAATCTATTACGCAGGTTCGCAACATATCTTCAATTGTCTGAATTGTCCTTTCACTTTGTCCGTCTGTCTGCGGATGATATGCCGTACTCATTTTCAACTTAGTTCCCAAATGATCATGGAATTGTCGCCAAAATCTCGAGTTAAACCTTGGGTCTCTATCAAACACGATAGACACAGGAACTCCATGACGCATCACAATATCATCCAAATACAATTTTACCAACTTTTCCAATGAAAACCTTTCATTTATCGACAAGAAATGTGCTGACTTCGTCAACCGATCGATTACCACCCAAAACGCATCATGATTTGACTTGGTTTTAGGTAATCCTACCACGAAATCCATCGCTATATGTTCCCATTTCCATTCGGGTATTTCCAGTGGCTGAAGCAATTCGCTCGTCCTTTGATGTTCTACTTTGACTCTTTGGCACGTATAACATCTACTTATCCATTCCGCAATTTCCTTCTTCATGTTTGGCCACCAATAACTTTCTTTTAAATCCTGGTATATTTTCGTACTTCCAGGGTGAATTGAAAATCTCGAGTTATGCGCTTCTTGCAAAATTTCATGCTTTAACTCCATGACATTAGGTATCAAAATAGGTGAGTTAACACGGTATATTCCTTTTCCATCCCTTTGAGCTTTAATTTCTTCTCTCGTCAACTTATCCTTTTCGCAATTCATCACTTGCTCTTGACAGTATCGAATCTTTTCCAAAATTTCAGGTTGAAATGACATTGCATAAATAGCTTCACCTCCAAATTCTGGAATCTACACCTCTATTTCCATCTTTTCAAAATCCTTGATTAATTCTTCCGATGACGTTAACATATTCAACCTTTCCTTGTGACTTAAAGCATCTGCTACCACATTTGTCTTTCCAGGATGATAGTTATCGCACAGTCATAATCTTTGATCAATTCCAACCACCTTCTTTGTCGCATATTCAATTCTTTCTGAGTAAAGATATACTTTAAACTCTTGTGATCCGTGTAAATCTCGCACTTTTCCCCGTACAAATAATGCCTCCAAATTTTAAGGGCAAACATAATTGCTGCCAATTCTAAATCGTGTGTTGGATACTTTTGCTCATGCGGCTTGAGTTGCCTTGACGCATATGTTATTACCTTCCTGTGTTGCATTAACACATATCCAAGTCCTTTATATGAAGCATCACTGAATATCACAAATTCCCCTTTGTCATCTGGTAATACCAACACTGGGGCGGTTACCAACCTCTTCTTTAACTCTTGAAAACTTTCATCGCACTTTTCTGTCCAAACAAACTTCTCATTCTTTCTCATCAACTTCGTTAACGGAACGACAATCTTAGAGAAATCTTGCATAAATCTCCTGTAATATCCGGCTAATCCCAGAAAACTTCTAACTTCCATAGGAGTCTTGGGTCTTTCCCAATTCATTACAGCTTCTATCTTGGCTGGGTCCACTTTGATTCCTTCTTTATTAACTACATGACCAAGAAATTGCACTTCCTTTAGCCAAAATTCGCACTTTGATAACTTAGCATACAGCTTCTCTTTCCTCAGAATTTCCAAGGAAATCCTCAAATGCTCCTTATGATCTTCTTCCGTCTTGGAGTAAATCAGTATATCGTCGATAAATACAATAACGAACTTATCTAAAAATTGCTTGAACACTCGGTTCTTAAGATCCATAAATGTGACGGGCGCATTTGTCAAGCTAAATGCCATTACCAAAAACTCATAGTGTCCATATCTCGTTCGAAACGCTGTCTTGGGTATATGTTCCGCTTTAATCTTTAACTGATGATACCCAGACCTTAAATCGATCTTGGAGAAACACGAAGCTCCTTTCAGCTGATCAAATAAGTCATCGATTCGCGGTAGAGGGTACTTATTCTTGATTGTCAATTTATTCAGTTCGCGATAATCAATGCACAACCTCATACTTCCATCATTTTTTTTACAAATAATACCGGTGCGCCCTACGGGGATACACTCGGTCGGATCACTCCTTTGTCCAACAATTCTTGCAACTGAGCTGTCAATTCCTTCATCTCGACTGGCGCCATGCGATAGGGAGCTTTTGACACTGGTTCCGTTCCAGGAGCCAAATCAATCGTAAACTCGATCTCTCTGTCTGGAGGTAGTCCAGGCAATTCATCAGGAAACACATCCGGAAAATCTCTTACTATCGGTATATCCTCGATCCTTACAGATTCTTTCTCCACATCCACGACATGAGCCAAATAAACTTCACATCCTTGTTGTATTAATCTTCTTGCCTCAATAGCCGTTAAGAATTTCTCCTCTTGCCTCTTTCTTTTAAATATCACCTCTTCACCATCCTTGGTTCTTAATTTCACCTTCTTACTTTTACATTTTATTTGCGCTTCATGGTTTGACAAACAATCCATTCCTAGTATGACCTCATATTCTCCTAACTTAAAGGGAATTAAGTCAGCAGAAAAGTGCCGACCTTCTATAGTCACCTCACAATCGGGACAAATCTCGCTAGCAATAACTTTCTCTTGATTCGCTACCTCTATAATAAAATTAGGTCCTAGAGGGTACGCAACACAATTTAACTTATCAGGAATACTTCCAAATATAAAAGATCTAGTTGCTCCAGAATCCATCAAAACTTTTACTTCTACTGAGTTAATAACGAGCATACCTACTACCACGTCCACATCTTGCACAGCATCTTTCATCGACATGTTAAAGGTTCTAGCTCTGGGTTGAGCTGGTGGTGTTGGGAGAGACGGCGGTCCAGCAATCCTGAAAACATTAGCCTTCTGAACAGGCTCTTTATAATTCCTGGCCATATGGCCCACTTTACCACACTTGAAACAAGCCAAACCAGGCTTCCTCGCTCCACTTGGGCATTCTGAAGAGTAATACCCCTTCTGGTTGCACTTAAAACACATTACATCCAACTTATTACACCTTCCCGGGTGTCTCTTTCCACAATTCTTGCATTCTTGAATCTGGGTTCTGTTATCCTTCCCCGGTTGTCCAGTTTTCTGGAAACGGTTCTTCTGAGCTCCGTTACCGGGTTTAAATTTCTGAAATCTTTGGTTCTGACCTCCACCATTCTTGCCAAATTTCCCTCTAAACTTTGAGCTTCCTTGCTCTTTGTTATGGATAAAAAACTAAGGTTATTATTTGCTGTATTTATTACTAAGATTCGGGAGCTCAAGGCCTTTAATGGCTACTCTCGTGTTTCGTAGCTCAACTCTGCCTTTACGAGATGCCTACGTATCTCTGTGAATTAGAGAATCAAGCCAAAAAATGTAGTTCTGATTTGTGGGGCGAGACCCCTTATATAGATGTTGAGAGTCCTTGAATTGGACTTGGTATAGGAGACTTGGTGGGCAAGTCTCATATTAGAATGGACTTTGGAGTCCTAGATAGTAGGAAACTGATTCCTTATCCTTTTAGGTCCCCTTGAGGCCAATCTACAAGGATTTATATCCCCACTAGGACTTATCTTAATAGCTATTTTCCTCCTTTATTTATTAATTACGAAATTAATAAATAATCAGGGTTTTTGGGCCTTCTTTGTTCCATCAGGCCTGATCTGGTCCATCTGGCCTGATCAATGTGTTGACCTTCTTGGTCTAAATGTCATACATCTTCTTATTGGGCCTAGCAGCCCACACCTTGCAATATTTATTTATACAATCAGGATTTATTATCCCTATCATTTGCCCCCCAACTTTTGGGAAACATTGATTAGGTTTCGCAAAAGTTAAGTCTATTCATTCCCTTACAGAGTTTCGTTTTTGTGTAAAGTGTGGAGCGACATACACATTTACAATGATTTTTCCTTTATTTCTGGATTTTTCCCTAATTTTCTGGGATTTGTCCCTAATTTTCTGGATTTTCCCTTATTTTCTGGGATTTATCCTTAATTTCTGGATTTTTCCCTAATTTTCTGGGATTTATCCCTAATTTCTGGATTTTCCCTAATTTTCTGGGTTTTTCCCTAATTTTCTGGGATTTATCCTTAATTTATGGATTTATCCCTAATATTCTGCCTTAAAATCGATCAGGATGTATAAAAAATCGATCAGGATGTATACAAAATCGATCAGGATGTATACAAAATCGATCAGGATTCCTGACCGATTTCGATCAGGATCCTGATCGAATTAGCTCAGGAACTTACATTCTGGTCGACAGGATTCCTGATCGATTTCGATCAGGACTCTGATCGAATTGGCCTTCAAAGTGACACCCTAGTCGACTGATACATGGGCTTAATCGACCAGGATTCCTGATCGATTTCGATCAGGATTCTGATCGAATTAAGTGGCTTTCTACCATTCTGATCGAATAGAATATCGATCAGGACTCTCTTCTGTGTCGATCAGGACTCTGATCGATCTTAGGGGATTTCTTCCTTCCTGTTCGAATGAGATATCGATCAGGATCCTTTTTTGCGTCGATCAGGACTCTGATCGAACTTAGGGGATTTCTTCCCTCCTGTTCGAATGAGATATCGATCAGGACTCTCTTCTGCGTCGATCAGGACTCTGATCGAACTTAGGGGATTTCTTCCCTCCTGTTCGAATGAGATATCGATCAGGACTCTCTTCTGCGTTGATCAGGACTCTGATCGAACCAATTTAAAACTCTGGTCGATTTTTGACCTTTCAAATTCCACAGGAGTTTCTAGATTATTCCTGATATTTCTGGTTGATGGGCTTTTAGGTTGGGCCTGGCTAAATGGGCCTAGAAATGCCTCGTATCCCGAGCTTTTCGCCTATATAAGTGTAGTGTGAAGTGAGAATCCTCATTTCACCTCACATCTCTCATTTTCTCTCATAAACCTCTCTAGAGTTCTCTCTCTTTGAGAAGGCGATTTCCGGCGACCTCAGCCACCGCAGCTCCACCTTTCTCAGGTTTTTCCGGGTTTCAAGCCTTCAACCGAAGCATATCAATGGCGGATCGTGACTTGGCTCGTTTGCAGAAGATGAATGTCTCTAAGAGAGGTACAAACATTCAAATTCAATCTCCATATACTTCCCTACTTGATATGATTAACTCGAGGGGTGATGAATATCTCTCTCTATCTGAGTTAGATTCGTATAATCATGGTAACACCTTTCATGAGTTAGATGGTAGGATAGAGTCTATGAACACCCTGTACAGACTACCACCCCACCTTAGGATTACTCCAGCCGCCCCTGGGGTTAGGACTTGTAATTGGGAGGGGGATACTTTGTTTATCTATCGAGGAGCCCTGACCGCGGGTCTCAGGTTCCCATTCCATGATTTTATTCCTCGCTTACTTGCAGATGTACAAATTAACCCTTGTCAACTCCCTCCTAACGCTTGGAGGAACATTATCTGTTTTATGGTCCTTTGTCTTAGAAACAATTTTCCTCTTTTCGTAGCTGTCTTTAGGAAAGTTTTCCAATTCTATAATAGCGCCATGAGTCAACCAGGTTGGGTTTTAATTCGTCAACGGCCCAAAATCCCTCATATCTTCGATAGTAATTCAATAGTTGAGAATAACCCTAAATGGAGGGACGAGTTTGTGAGGCTGACCTGGGCTGGGGGTGATTGGGCCACACTCTTCCGTAGGCCGTTTTGCAAAGTGTCAGATGGGAGTCCAGGTAGCATCAGATTATCTGATGAGGAGGAGGTGGCATACCAAGCCTTAATTTCGGATGATGGGAACACAGACACCTGGACCCTTTTAGAGGAGTTTTCCTTGAAGAAATTTGGTCTCTCTCAGGCCAGTGATAAGGGTAAATTTATAACTGGATAACCATTTTTCCTTCCCTTTAATTGTAACATTTTATCTCTCCTGCAATTTAATATTCTTTCTATCTTTCTTTTTCAGCTTGCGAGGCCATCAATAATGTCAACAAGCCCAAGGAAGGGGAGTCAGGCCGCCAGAAGAGGGCCAAGCTAAACAAGGACCCCGGGAGCAAACCTGACGGTCCTTCTTTTCTTAAGCCCCACGTCCCGGTGGTCGAGTTGGGGGACGATGTGGATCCTCCACTTAAGGCACATGCCTTCAGGCCTAACTGGGGCTTCAGGAGGAGCGATACGGTGGTTGGATCCACCAAACATGCTAAGGATTGGTCGTACCATTCCATCACTCCCCATGACTTTACTGACATTGTTACGGGGAGTGATATCGAGACTATTGAGCTTTTGGGTTCTCAAGCCCAAGCTGCGGTTACTTTCTTTTTTCTCTTTTTCTTTGAATCCCAACTTTCTCGTATTTCAACGAACTTGTGCTAACTCATACATATTTCTTTGCAGAGTAATACCTACTTCCAGGCGGCCCTCCACCAGGCTAGGTCCTGGAAGGGTAACTCAGATGGGTTTGAGAAGGAGATGAAGAAATGGGAAGAGAGAGCCAAGGTCCTGGAGAAGAAGCTGGACACGAAGAAAGAGGAGCTGGCTAAGGCTCATTCCGAGCTGGTGAAACTTAGGAGCGATAAGGATAAGCTCATTGATGACTACATGGATTCTGACAAGTTTAAGAATCTCATGGAGATTCATGATGAGGGTCTTTATTCCCTACAGTTTACTCAGGGATGGGATGCGGCCGTAAAGGCGGTTTCTGAGAAGCACCCGGGCTTAGTCGACCCTAAGGACTTTATAAGTCCCGAGCAGGCTGAGTCGGAGGATAGCATAGATGCCCTCTTCAACTCCCCTCAGCCAGATGATCGCATCTTAGATCCTAACATTGCTTCTCCTCCCGCTTCTCCTGCGAAGGATGCTGAAGGCGCTGATAAGGAGCAAGAGAATGAAGGCTCCCGCATGGAGGAGTAGTTTTTCTATTCTGTAATTTTATCCTTAACTTATGTCTGGACTTTTGTTTGTATTAAAACTTATTACCCTCCGGGGCTATTTTATATGCTACTTTCCTTATTTGCATTCTCTCCTTTATTTTTCCGATACTTTAATATTCAAACTTGGCTTAATGGGCCACACAAGTATTATCACAACTCAAACATCCATAGGTTGAAATAATTTCGAACTCTTCAATTTCAAGTCTGGTTTTCCAAAACCTTACATAATATGGGTTCGACCCTGATCTATAATAGCTAAAAAATAAAAATCCTATGCAAACAAAGCTTCAAGGTGCTTTTAAACCTACTTGTCACAATGACAAGTGAGAATCGTACTTCGACCATCTTACACGTAGTAAACCTTCAGGTTTTGTGCGTGCCAGGTTCTCGGGACTTCAAAACCATCCGTAGTCTCCAGCTTGTAGGTTACTCTACCCTGAACGCTCTTGACTTTGTACGGCCCTTCCCAATTTGGGGCAAGTTTCCCTTTCTGTCCTACCCCAGAAGCTTCTATCTTCCTCAAGACTAGGTCACCTTGTTTAAAGAACCTTTCTTTAACCCTTAAGTTGTAGTAGAATGAAGCTTTTTTCTGATATTCTACTATCTTTGCATGTGCTTTATCTCGCACTTCATCGATTAAATCCAGGGCTAACCTCTGCCCTTACTCATTTTCTTCTGCATTGAAAGCCTGAATCCTTGGAGAGGAATGTGATATCTCTACTGGAACTACTGCTTCTGCCCCATATGCCAATCATGAAGGGAGTTGCTCCTGTCGTGACTGTACAGGTAGTCCTGTAGGCCCATAATATTGGAAGTATTTCATCCACCCAATTATTTCTTGACTTCTCGATCCTCTTCTTTAGTCAATCCAGGATTATCCGATTTGCTACCTCTGCTTGCCCATTGGCTTGCGGGTGAGCCACAGAGGTGAATCGTAACTCAATTTCATTTTCTTCACAATACTTCTTAAATTCCTCATTGTTGAATTGTGTTCCATTGTCCGTGATGAGGATACGGGGAATTCCATATCGGCACATAATGTTTTCCCACAGGAATTGTGCAACCTGCTTAGTTGTGATTTTGGCCAAGGGTTTGGCTTCGGTCCACTTGGTGAAATAATCAATGGCTACAATCAGAAACTTCCTTTGTGCCGTGGCCATAGGAAAAGGCCCTAGAATATCCATCCCCCACATAGCAAATGGAATAGGTGAGTTGATAGAGGTCAGCATCTCGGGGGGTTGTCTAACAACTGGTGCATGCTTCTGACAGCGATCACACTTCTTCACATATTCTTTGGCATCGGCCAACATTTATGGCCAATAGAAGCCTAAACGGGTTATCTTAGAGCCAAGGCCCTGCCCCCCAAGTGTTGCCCACAAATACCTTCATGAACTTCCTCAAGAGCCAAGCGTGCCTCGTCGGGCCTGAGACACCTCAAGTAAGGAACCACGAAAGATCTCTTATACAGAATTCCATCTATCAAGGAGTACCTTAGTGCTCGAATAGTTAGCTTCCGTGCCTCAGTTGCATCGCTTGGCAACCAACCGGTCTGAATGTGAGCCTTGATGGGATCAATCCATAACGTCCCCAAGCCTATGGGAGCCACAAGCTTAACATCTATGCTTCGTGTCTTCAAAATATGGAAGTACACACTTCCTGAACTTTCTTCAATCTCAGATGAAGCAAACTTTGATAGCGCATCTTCTTTAGCATTTTCTTCCCTTGGAATGTGTTCAACATGGCATTCATTAAATTGGGTCATCACAGCCCTTACTAGGCAAACATATTTAGCCATCGTATCATCTCTTGCCTCAAATTCTCCCTTTACCTGGGATATGATCAGCTTCGAGTCTCCACGGACCTTTAATTTTTTGACTCTAAGTGTCCCAGCTAGACCAAGGCCAGCAATCAGGGCTTCATACTCTGCCTCATTATTTGTGGTTGGGAAGTCTAGCTTCATAGCATACTCAATTAAGAATCCATCAGGGCTTTGCAAAACCAACCCTGCTCCACTGGAATTTGTTTTTGATGCTCCATCAAAATAGAGAACCCAATATTCTTTCTCCTTATCATCCTTCTCCCTGTCCCCATTGTCGACTCCCTTGTCTTGAGGTATGGTATCTTCCTGCCCCCCGACTTCTTGGTTGGGTATGGTAAATTCCACCACGAAGTCAGCTAGTGCCTGGGCTTTTATAGCCGTACGTGGCTTATACTTGAGATCGAACTCTCCCAACTCTATTGCCCACTTAATCAGTCTCCCACTTGCCTTGGAACTGTGAATGATATTTTTCAGTGGCTGATTTGTTAGCACTTCAATCTGGTGAGCTTGAAAATAAGGACGCAGCTTTCTTGAAGCCATTACCAAGGCTAAAGCGAATTTCTCAATAGTTGAATAATTCAACTCAGCACCATGCAAGATTTTGCTGACATAGTATACGGGTTTCTGGACTTTCAGTTCCTCCTTAACCAACACCGCGCTCAAGGCGCTCTCTGAAACAGCCAAGTACAAGAATAAAACTTCACTCAGAACTGGCTTGGCCAACAACGGGGCCTGGCCCATATACTTCTTTAACTCTTCAAATGCCTTCTGATTTTCCTCACTCCATACAAAGTCTTTAATGTTCTTTAGTGACTTGAAGAATGACAAGCACTTGTCTCCTGACTTGGAGATGAATCGTCCTAGCGCAGCAACCCTTCCTGTGAGCTTCTGAACATCTTTGATAGTTTTTGGTGGTTCCATGTCCAGGATCGCCTTTATTTTATCGGGGTTAGCCTCAATTCCTCTTTTTGAGACCATCAATCCCAAGAATTTTCCAGATCCTACTCCGAAAGCATACTTCGTAGGATTCAACATCATCTTGTGGTACCTCAGGACCTCAAAAGCTTCCCTTAAATGGGCTATATGATCAGTCTTTACCAGACTCTTGACTAACATGTCATCAACATAGACTTCCATAGTCTTACCAATAAGATCCTTAAAAATTCTATTCACCAATCTTTGATAGGTGGCTCCTGCATTCTTGAGACCAAACGCCATAACAAGATAATAATAAACACCAAAGTCAGTGATAAATGATACCTTTGGAATGTCATCCTTATGCATTTTGATCTGGTTATATCCGCTAAATCCATCCATGAAACTCAGAATCTCATGTCCAGCAGTGACATCAATCAAAATATCAATTCTAGGCAGCGGAAAACAGTCTTTAGGGCATGCATCATTCAAATCAGTGAAGTCTATACACATCCTCCACTTTCCATTAGCCTTCTTCACCATTACAGGGTTTGCTAACCACTCCGGAAATTGAATCTCCTCAATGAAACCAGCCTCTAAGAGCTTTTCTACTTCCTGTTTTATAGCCTCTTGTCTTTCCGGGGCAAAATTTCTTTTCTTTTGTTTCACTGTCTTCCGGCTTGGATCCATATTTCGCTTGTGAGTAATTAACTCCGGGTCTATGCCTGGCATATCAGCTGCTGACCATGCAAACACATCACTATTTTCTTGCAAAAATTTCACTAACTTCCCTGTAAGGGGCTCCTCTAATGTGGCTCCAATGAAAGTCATCCTCTCAGGATTCTCGGGGTCTAAAGGAACCGAAACCAATTCTTCTGCTGATCTTCCTCTATTCTCATCATTTTCTCGAACATCCATATCTTCAATAGGAAGAACCTGCCCCCCGACTCCATCTGCCCTCAAAGAGGCAACATAACAGCTTCTAGCCATTTTTTGATCTCCTCTCTCTTCTCCAATCCCGTTTCGGGTGGGAAACTTCATGACTGAATGGTAGGAAGAGGGGACTACCTTGAAGGCGTGTATCCCTGTTCTCCCCATGATAGCATTATAAGTTGAACTAGCCTTTACCACCACGAAATCCAGCATCTGCGTTGCTTGCCTCGGTTCCGTACCTATGGTGGTCGGCAATTTGATTATCCCTTCCACAGGACATTCTACTCCAGCAAATCCATATATCGGCATGTCGGTTGGTGTCAACTGGGAGTCGTTATACCCCATTCTTAGAAAGGTGTCGTGGAGCTAGATATCCACAGAAGCACCATTATCCACAAGGACCCTCTTAACCGGGCTATTTCCTATTATCGGTGTTATGACCAGTGGGTCGTCATGGGGAAACTTCACACCCTCTAGGTCGGAATCATCAAAAGCCAATGCTACTTATGTCCTGGCCCTCTTTGGGGCTTCTCCAACAATATGCATAACCTCCCTAGTATATTCCTTTCTAGAATTTTTGGACAATCCAGCAGCAGTTGGACCTCCAAAGATCGTGTTTATCACAGGCCCTCGAGGGCGTCGCGGTCCTCCAAAAATTGCATTTATAACCGGCCCTCTAGGTTGGGGATTCCGCCCCTGATCGTCTTGGTCCCTCCTACGATCTTTAAAGTTCTTCCTTCTATTATTATTTTTGTCCCCTCCATCTCCAGTATACTTGTTCAATCTTCCTTTTCGAATCAAAAACTCAATTTCATCTTTCAATTGCCTACACTCATCGGTGTCATGGCCAACATCTTTGTGAAACCTGCAATACTTGCCCTTATCTAGCTTGGAGGGATCAGCTTTCAAGGGCTTAGGCCAGCGAATATCTCTGTCTTTCTCAATCTCCATCAAAATCTGACTTCTAGGAGCATTCAGCTTAGCGTATTCAGTGAACTTTTGCCCAGGTCCTCCCCTCTTGGGGGTTGAATCAGGGTTTTGTTCGGTCCTAGGATATTTGTCTTTTGCAATATATTCTAAATCAGTTTTCCGCTTCTTGCCTCCAGTAGGCTCATTACTTACTACGGTCTTCCTCATACTTTCTTCAACCTTGATATACTTCTCTGCCCTCTCTTGGAGCTGCAACATGCTTTCAGGGGGACGTTTGGCCAAGGACATCTTAAAAAACTCGTCCCTAGTTCCTTGTTACAGTGCTATCATGGCTACCTTATCATCAAGGTTCGGGACTTATAAAGCCTCCTTTGTGAAATGATTCAGGTAATCTCTCAAGGATTCCTTAGCTCCCTGCACAAGACTCATAAGAGATGCTGAACTTTTCTCATGGACTCTTCCACTGATGAATTGCTTAATAAAAGCCTAACTTAATTCTCTGAACGATCCAATAGAATTTGGGGGTAAGCGACTGTACCATCTTTGAGCCATACCCGACAGGGTTTGAGGGAAGGCCCGACACTTAATAGCGTCATTCACGGGTTGCAGCAGCAGTGCATTAGAGAATGTCCTGACATGGTTAGCGGGGTCTCCGGTGCCATCATAGGCTTTGATAGTGGGCATCTTGAATTTCCTTGAGATATGGGCATTCATTATTTCTTCTGTGAAGGGTGGAGTTGGATCATCAGGGTCTCCAAGGGGAAGGAGATTGCTTGGATCAGTTCTTGGAAAGACAACCCTTCTTCGTACCGGACCATCCAGGTCTATGACAGGAGGAGGATTTCTCCCCCTAGGAGGCATCTGGGGACTGGTGGCCTGGTGAGCTTCCAAGTCATGCCTCAGCCTTTGGATCTCAGCCTCATGAGCCCTTATCCTTTCCTGCACTTCCTGGGGATTCGCCCCTTGGGTGCTTCGAGGGCGTTGCCTTCCATCGGCCATCGGCTCCTTGCCTAGACGTCTCCTTCTTGGGGCCACTTCATCATCCGAAGATTCGGAATCTCTCTCAGTGTAAGGACCAGAAAATTCCCGATCCTCGGGGATAGGAGCCAAACCTCGTATATAAGGGGGTGATTGCCCCCGTGCTTCACTTCGCCCAGCATATCCACTTCCTCCAACCTCGGGGTAAAGAGGCATCCCATAAGGGGGGTTAGTGGTAACAACAATTGAATATTCATACCCGACGGGTCGAGAATTCACAGGTATATGTACTTGTTGAACTTGAGGATTCGTACCTTGAATAGTCGGGGGAGTCGTCCCTTGTGGCTGAGATTGAGTTGCCCCTATCTGGGTTTCCGCTTGAGTAGATGCATAAGTTGAGTGGGGAGGAATCTCCACGGTTGACGAAATCACCTGAGTTGTCCCTGATGGTGTTCCCTCCTCCAGAGCGCTAGTTGTTCTCCGTGTTCTCGCCATGGTTGTTGTTCACTTCCCACAGACAGCGCCAAATGTTATAGATAAAAAACTAAGGTTATTATTTGCTGTATTTATTACTAAAATTCGGGAGCTCAAGGCCTTTAATGGCTGCTCTCGTGTTTTGTAGCTCAACTCTGCCTTTACGAGATGCCTACGTATCTCTGTGAATTAGAGAATCAAGCCAAAAAACGTAGTTCTGATTTGTGGGGCGAGACCCCTTATATAGATGTTTAGAGTCCTTGAATTGGACTTGGTATAGGAGACTTGGTGGGCAAGTCTCATAATTAGAATGGACTTTGGAGTCCTAGATAGTAGGAAACTGATTCCTTATCCTTTTAGGTCCCCATGAGGCCAATCTACAAGGATTTATATCCCCTCTAGGACTTATCTTAATAGCTGTTTTCCTCCTTTATTTATTAATTATGAAATTAATAAATAATTAGGGTTTTTGGGCCTTCTTTGTTCCATCAGGCCTGATCTGGTCCATCTGGCCTGATCAATGTGTTGACCTTCTTGGTCTGAATGTCATACATCTTCTTATTGGGCCTAGCAGCCCACACCTTGCAATATTTATTTATACAATCAGGATTTATTTATCCCTATCACTCTTGCTCTTAGCTTTCAAATTTCCTCTTTCTTCCTTCATTTTCTCTTCTTGCAGCTTCACGCTCACCTTCCACTATCATTGCCTTTTGAACTAAGGCAGCATAATTCTTGATCTCCAACATTGCTATTTGACTCCTAATCCACGGCTTAAGTCCCTGTTAGAACCTCTTGGCCTTCTTCGCTTCCGTATTCATGTACCCAGGTATGAATCTAGACAACACCAAGAATTTCACTTCATACTCCGCTACGGACATATCCTCCTGTCTAAGGTCCAAAAATTTCATTTCCAACTAATCTTGCATATAACTCGGCAAGTACTTCTCTAGAAACATCTCAGTGAACTTCTCCCATGTTAAGTCTTTGCCTTCCAACAACGCCTTAGAAGACTCCCACCAGAAACTTGCTTCGTCTTTCAGGTAATAACTTGCATACTGAGTTTTCTTTTCGTCCTTAACTTCTGCTAACTCAAAAGCTTTTTCCATTTCTCTCAACCACGATTGCGCTTTAATCTGGTCTGGAAAACCTAAGAACTCTGGGGGATGAACAGATTGAAAGTGTTTGAAGTTTCCAACTTTGGGGGCCACAAGTTGTTGCAAAAGCTAAGCAAGTCTGCTCATCATGGTGGTTTCTGGGTTTACTTCTGGGTCTTGGGTGGGAAATTCTTCTTCTTGGTGATCTGGTGAGTTGGCCATTTCTTACAAACCTGATTGAGCAATTATTTAGCAATACGATGGCATGGCATATATATATAACAACATTTTTTATAAAATCTCTTTTGCGGGTTTTAAGCTTTACCCAATTTGCACATGCAATCCTATTACTACATAATTCTCATATCAGTGTTGTTTTATCATGACACAAGGTAGGGTTTTATGATCTTTAAACATGGTTATACGAAAATATAGTTATATAGAAACATGATATTGAGAACAGTTTATGAGATATTTAAGGTGCACAATGGAAAACAAGACAATGGATTCATTTAAACAAGGGTTAAAGATAGTTCTGGCTATCACAGGTTCTGAAATAAGGTACAATAATATAGCAGGGTTAAACAGAGGAAAAACTGGAAAATATCCCATATCTACCCCTAACTTCTAACAACTACTGCTACAACACAGTTCTGAAATACAACAAAATAAATGAAAAGGGATCCCGGCATCTGACCAAGTATCACAAACCCTACCGGCGCTGAAAAACAATAATCTACGGGCTCAACCAACAGTCCCGTCTAATCATCTAGAATCTCTCTCAACACAACCAACATCCAGCGAATGATCTTATGCAGCCTCCGGGCCTCAGCATCAACATTACTAGTGGATGGTCCCTCATCCAATCTCCTCCTGGAAACCTGCTCTACCAACTGAATCCTAGCTCTCCACTCCTCCATTACTACTGAAGTCCTCTGCCTAGAATCTCGAATCAACCTATCCACCAAAGCTCCCAATTCAGGAATGCGGGAGTACACAAAGTCTCGATCCTGGGCTAACTTGCCACTAACACTGACAGGTACAGTCTTAGGCATCTCGGACTCTGGCTCAGGGGCAGGGGTCTCTGAATCTGGCCTCAAGGGTGAAATATGTATAGGGATCTCACTACTCTCAGAAGGGTCCTCCTCTGGGTCTGAACTAACATACACAGGCTCCTCTGGAGAGCATGGAATGGGGTCCACTGGGGTACCAGTCAAACTAATCTCTGAGTCTGAGTCACTACCACTACTATGATCCTAAGAGAAAACACAAAACAGCAACCAAGAAACAATGTTAGGGTTAAATAAAGCTTCCAGCTAACTCACACCCTAACTCTAGTTTCCACTCTAACTGATACACACTTTTCTTAGACTATACCTAATAGTCTAACTCAACTCTATATGAGTCGAACTCTCTCGTGTTATAAATATATACCCAAAATACCCCTTTTTATTCCTAACTTGTCTCAGGGACTAGATCCTGTAGCTCTGATACCAACTTGTGGCGCCCTCAATCTCGGGGTTAGGAAATGAGGACTCATACACCTTTAATCTAATAATTAAATAAGCATAAACCCCGATTAACTACTAACAGGATCAACAAGATAAAGTATGAGACAAGATTACAACTACCAATCATAAAATATAACTTACAACCCCAAAATATTATTAAATAAACAATATCGATTCCGGCTGGGAACCGATAGATAACCCATTGTATCTTTAAACATTTCCTTTTAGGCGCGAGCTCACTCAAAAATACCACTACCTGCTCTGGCAACCGGAAGCCCTCAACACGGTAGGGACCACCAGGTACGCTCTTACGAGCAGTGCGCCTAAGCCTGGCCATCTTCTTGCTTAACTGCCATGGTTAAATTAAAATAAAACATATGAGTATAAAACTCAGCAAGTAACTATAAAGCAGTTCTACGATATCAAATCACAATATACTTTACCAAACTCACGACATTCTACTTTATTTGTTCTAGGTGGCAGATTTCCAGCTTTTGGGTTAAGGAAAGGTTTTGAAGGATAATGTGGGGCTTTCAAGGAACAAGGCTCAATGCAGGACGAAAGCCGACATTCATCACAAGTCATTAAAGGATCAGAATAGATCTTTCAAAAGAGGAAAGCAACAGTATTTCATTATATGGGATCAATCATATGATCAACAGATTTAAGAATCAGGGTTCTCGAGCTTTAAGCTTCACATTAACATAATCAACTCTTTTCAAAACAATATAAACCATTTTCATTTTCAAGAATCAATTTACTGAACAGAAAGTTTCAGTTCCCTTTTAAATAATCATTTAGAACCCTTGATTGGATCATTTAATCTTTCTATTTCATTATAATACGGGTGATTAGCCCGTACCGACCTCCATCCGGTCTTTAAGGTACCAATCGGCATAATTTCAGCCTTAAGTTGGACTAGCCTCGCTAGCCTCTTACCATGACTGGACTACTCCCACTAGCCTCTTACGTCCCAATCCAATCCATCAGGAATTCGTTTGGAAAACCTTGAGTTGGAAAAATAAATAGGTTTTCTAAAATCCATTTTATCATTACCAAGAATATGAAATCATTCAGACTCTTTCGAGTCGAAACTCATTCTTAAGTCAGATTTTAAGAAAACAAGTTCACGGAGTGATTCAAGGATAAATAAGGAACGATTCTTAAGGATTCTGTATCAATGATAACATGGCATTTAAGTTAGAAGGATCAACATCTGTCTAGGGATCAATAGGGTGATCAGGAAATAAAATATCATTAAACAGGGTTCACAAGGATAATTATAGGGTTCAATACGATTCATGGATTAATAAATAACTTGAACGGAAAGGACAGATTATCAAAGGGTTGAATCAGTAAGCTTATCAATAACAGTTTATCAAGATCAAAGGCAGGGTATCTCAAATCAATATCAGGGTTTCACAAGTTAAACAGTTCCATACTCTACATGGTATGAACAACATTCTCTTTATAATCATTTACACAAGTAATCAGAGTTACTTGCCTGAATTTGCTTTCCTGAAGGTTGAACTACTGCCACCTAGTATATCCTTTCCTTTCCTAGCCTGAATGCCCTCACGCTCCGAATCTACAATAAAACCAAAACCTTAATCAGTTTCTCAACTCTCGTTCCCAGAACGATCACTCAATACGATAACTCGATTATATCCTTGACTCGAGTATACGAATATAGGTTAGACACATAAGAACATAGCACATAATACATAGCACATTCCTTTCTCGTAACTTTTATATCCTTATATACTTAACAATCGAAGCGTACTTGCTTAACCTTAGCTATTTCTCAAATCACACTAATATAACTCTTACAAGTACATGATTTATTCACAACCAAACCTTTATGACCATAGCTATCACTTATAGCTCTTTTTAATAACAAACGATTTAATTCCCTTTTTCTTTTATTCCTTAATTCGAACCATAACAACAACCAATCACACAAATGAATCACATATCTCCTAGGATTTCACATGCAATCACTTAACAAGGGGATTATAACTGATTCATTCATTTCCCTACTTGTATTCTATTCGGCCATTCACATAAAACACAACCATGTATATTCAAATTCATCTTATATAGTCGAACACAAATATTGCAAGTCACAAGAGTCATTTACGCAATTAAACTTCATCTTTTTTAATCAAAAATCTGAATCTTAATCTCGAAAATCAACATCTTCTTCTAACTATACAAGTTCGAACACAAACACCACCCAATCATTGTCATGCAATCAAGTTCTCACTAGCCACTAAGATAATTAGCAAAGAAATCACTTAATTCTCTTTTTAAGCATAAGACACATTCGGGTTTTCCAATAATCATGCATGCAAGGATAAATTTTTACATGCAAGGTCCTAAATTACATTCCCAACTTGCTTTAAACCTTTACTAAGTCATTCAATTCATTTAAACACCAAAACCAAGCATCACCTAGTGACTCTAACTTTAATCAACTCATTTAATCAACATGCATTCACTTAATCATCATGCAAATCTCTTCTAAATCCATTTTCTATTCGGCAAAATCAAGATTCACAACTCAAGGATTAAACGTTGACATGCATAACTTGTTCTTCTTTAAAACTAACATGCAATCACATTTTTCACTAATTAGGCTTAGCATTTACTAAGATCAAGTCATCAAACCTAATTTCCTTTTTAATTAGCACAAAGCCGAATTATAAACCCAACATGCAACCTTAAATTTTGATTTCCTAAACATCAAATGACTTTTACACACATCAATAATCAAAACAAACCTATCTCCAATCACATATTCAAGTTTTAAAGGAATTATCAACAACTCTTTTGATCTTTTCAAAAACCAAACATGCAAGGCTTTAAAATTCAAATCAACATATCGTAAAGACTCCACCGGCTCTCCTTGGATCATAGCCGGTGGTAGTCGAACTTAAGAGAGCCCGCAACGGGTCTCCTCTCGAGTTCATGACCCCAAAATCTCCTGGATTCACTCTTATAGTTTTGTATCAAGAAATCAATTTCCTTGAACACAACCATAGTGATCAATCATCAAAACACTTATACAACACTTACATGCAAATGGAAGTTGAGTTGTATACCAAAAATAGAGACTAAAGAGAGTAATATCTTTGAGTTTGAGTGAGGTTTGAGTGTTGCATGCAAGAGAGAGAGATGAGAGACGGAGAGAGCCGAGAGGAAGAGAGTGAAAAAGAAAGAGAAGGTGTTATCGATTAAAAACTAATATATATATATAATTGCTGTATTTATTACTAAGGAACGTGAGCTAAAGGCCTTTAATGGCTGCTCTCGTGTTACGGAGCTTAACTCTGCCTTTATGAGATGCCTATGTATCTCTGTGAATTACAGAATCAAGCCAAAAAACGTTGTTCTGATCTGTGGGGTGAGACCCCTTATATAGATGTGGGAGTCCTTGAATTGGACTTGGTATAGGAGACTTGGTAGCCAAGTCTCAGAATTAGAATGGACTTTGGAGTCCTAAATAGTAGGAAACTGATTCCTTATCCTTCTAGGTCCCTTTAAGGCTAATCTGCAAGGATTTATGTCCTTATCGGGACTATTCTCAATGGCTGATTTTCCCCTTATTAATTAATTACGAAATTAATTAATATTCAGGGTTTTTGGGCCTTCTTTGTTCTATCAGGCCTGATCTGGTCCATCAGGCCTGATCACTGTGTTAACCTTTTTGGTCTGAATGTCATACATCTCCTTATTGGGCCTAGCAGCCCAAATCATGTATAATTAATGTAATATTTAATTACACAATCAGGATTTATTTATCCCTATCATTTGCCCCCCAACTTTTGGGAAACCGTATAAGATTTCACAAAAGTTAAGTTTGTCCATTCCCTTTCAGGGTACCGTTTTACGTAAAGTGTGGAGCGACCTACACGTTTACAACGATTTGCCTTGTACGCGGCTTCAGGGTCGTTAAAAACTTCCCCCTTTTATTTTCTCACCTTCTCCCTATTTTTAGGGGTTTTCTGGTATTTATTCAGGAATTTCCCCTTTTTCCGGGATTTTTCCAAATTTTATGCAATTTTCCACAAATATTTTCAAATTTCCAGCCCTTTTTCGACCAGGATCCTAGTTGAAATTTCGACCTGGATCCTAATCGAATTTTGGGCCAGCTTTGCAATCCTGGTCGAAGGACTTCGACTAGGATCCACGACCTGGATTTCGACCAGGATCCTAGTCGAACCTTTGACCTGGATCTAGGTCGAAAATTTGTCCTTGTTTTGATTCCTGGTCGTAAGGTTTCGACTAGGATTCACGACCTGGATTTCGACCAGAATCCTAGTCGAACCTTCAACCTGGATCTAGTTCGAACCTTCGACCTGGATCTAGTTCGAAAGTTTTGTGCTTATTTGCTTCCCGCTCGTTAGATTTCGACTAGGATTCACGATCTGGGCTTCAACCAGGATCCTAGTCGATTCTTCGACCTGGATTTAAGTCTAGGTTTATGTACCCCATTCTTGAAAAATGTTGTGCTTGATTCGACCTCGATCCTGGTCTTGGTTTCGACATCAATCTAGTTCAATTATACCCGTAATTTTCGGGTGTCTGCTCGAAAGATTTCGAGCAGAATTCACGACTTGAAATTCGACGTGAATCCTGGTCTTTTATACCCGTTATTTGCGGGTGTCTGTTCGATAGATTTCGAGCAGAATTTACGACTTGAATTTCGACCTGAATCCTGGTCTTTTTGGGTTTCCTTCTAATCCAATTTGGATTGGGCCTTTGTTTGGGCCTAATCTTCTTTCTGGGCCTAATATTTTTTAGGGCTTCGATTTGGGCTTTGCATTTTTCCAAATCCTAATTGGATTTGGGCTTTCTATCTTCCAAATCTTAATTGGATATGGGCTTTTTAACTCCTATTGGGCCTCTTATTAATCTGGGCTTTAATATATCAAAAATACTCTGTTTAGAATTCTCTAGAATTCTCGGGAATTTTATTTAATTTCTTGCGAATTCCCTTGGAATATTCTGGAATGTTCCATTTTCTGGGCTTTTTTCTTTGGGCCTCTATGCTTACTGGGCTTTTTGTCCCTTCAACTTCAATTTTCCTCCTATATAAAGGAGTGAGTAGAGTCTACTTCTCCTCACTTTCTCATTTCTAACTTCTTCTTCTTTCTTCTTCTATTAAGAATCTCAGACCAATAACAGTATGTCGGAGTATCTTAAGCCCCAAAGCCTCTTCTTAGGAGCATTGATTCAGGTAAAATTTCTCCCTTTACTTCTTGTGCTTGTTTTTGCATAGTTTGCGCTTTTAAAATTATCTCTTTATGTGCCCTTTTTTCAGATGGCTGATAAGAAAATGACTCGTTTGGCCAAGATGAATGTGGCCAGAAAGTCCAATGAATTACCTATTCGATCAAGGTACACTTCCTTGATCGATATGATCAACACCCGAGGGGATGAGTACCCGTCTGATGCGCATCTAGACGTGCACGACCATATTAGTGCCTTGCGGGATCCAAAGGAGCTGGAAAAGTTGAGTAGCTATTTCAGAATCAAGGATCCTTTCAAGCTGGTTCTTGCAGGTCCGGCCGATAGGGCCTGTCAGTGGAGGAAGGACGCATTATGCGTCTACAGGGATACTCTAAGGGCAGGTATCAGACTCCCCTTTCACCCGTTAATCCCTGTTCTGCTAGCTGATTTGGGCATCAGCCCTTGCCAACTCCCTCCTAACTCTTGGAGGCTCATTCTGTACTATCTGTCGCAATGCGCCAAGCACAATGTCCCTACTTCTGTTGCTATTTTCAGAAAGATTTTTCGGTTCAAGAACAGCCCTGACAAGAATCCGGGTTGGGTTTCTTTAAACCAGCTCCCAACTATTCCCCACATAGTGAACGGGAAGTCCATCCTTGACAACAATTTGGGGTGGAAGAAAGATTTTTTGTTCGTCGTTTGGGAGGGTGGCGATTGGGGCACCCTATTTCGCTCATCTTTTGGGCTAGCCGTAGATGGGAGCCCAAACGATATAATTTTGTTTGAGGAGGAGACCAGAGCTTTCAACCTCCTGACGCAAGATAATTGGACTTCCCATTCTTGGGATCTTATCAGGGAGACCGTTCTTGTAGAACGCGGCCTTTCTCCCGTCCCTAAGAAGAGTATGTTTCCTTCCTTATCTAGTTCTTTTTATTTCCTTCATTTTCTATTTTGCTAATTTCTCAACTTACTTATCTCATTTATTGCAGTGGCTGAGAAAATTGAGGAGGCTACAAAGCCTAAAGACCTGGAGACGACCAGGATGAAGCGTTCTGGAAAGGTCTTTAAAGACCCGCGGCTTGGGGATCACTTCCCGGAGTTCCTACTCCAAGCAATGGAACCAGGCGAAGAAGGCCCCAACCAAGTTTTACGTACCAAGAAAAAACCAGGGTCTTACTTTCAACCTGCTTGGGGAATCCGGGGCAAGGATTCGATCGTCGGCATTACAGTGCTTGCCAAGGAATGGTCTAAGCATTCCATCTCCCCGGTTGACTATCAAGAGTTTGTCCTTCAACAGGACTTGGAGGGGAACAAGCTTTTCGGAGCTCAGGCTTTGGCGACGGTACATCTTTTTCCGTAGCCCTTCATAGTTGCCTTTTTGATTTTCCCGTCTCTTACTTTTGCTGTGTTTCTTGTAGGCGAACGCCCATTTTCAAGGGGCGATTTACCAAGCCAAGGCTTGGAAGGTTGGCCTAGAGGACGCGAACAAGAAGCTGGAGGAGGCCAACCAAAGAATAGAGGCCCTTGAAGCCAACTTGCCTCATCTACTTCGGATTTGGAGACGGCCCGGGCTGAAAATGTTATCCTGAAGGCTCAAAAGGATAAATCCTTTGACGGCTGGATGGACACTCAGGAGTTTAAAGATTTAATGGTGGAGCATGATGCCCTCCTTCATCCAGTCAGCTATAAGGAAGGCTGGGATGCCGCTGTGGAGGCCATTCAGGACGAATTTCCAGAAGTCTTCGAACAGTCCTCCTTCCCTTACCCTGTGCGAGTTCCAGCACTTGGGGATGTTACAGACAAGCTTGTTGATTTTATCAAGGATGGCTCATCGGGGAGTCAAGGCCAAGGCCAAAAGAGGAAGGAGCTCGAGTCCAGCTCTGAAGGGGAGGAAACTTCTTCTTAGGAGGAGCCTGAGCCCATTATAAAGAAGGTCAGGGTAGAAGAGCATTCAAAGGCAGCGCCTCCTAAACCAGCGTCTCCTGCAGCATCCAAAACGTCCGAAGGTAGTTCCGAGGAAACCTCTATGGAGACTTCCGAGGGGACGACTGAGACATCCGAGGGGACAACTGAGACATCCGAGGAGACTTCGGATAGTGGTTCCGAAAAATCCCAGCCTTCCAAGGCCTAAGTTATTTTTTATGTATTTCTTCTTTATTAGACAATATTTGAACTTTGTAATTGGCTTTATTATTTTCAGTCGTATTTCTCTCTTGATTTTTCAAACTCAAGTTTATAACTTGGTTTTATCTTTCATAATGCAATCAATAATAGGCCAAGATTAAGTTGAAGGTTTTATACTATAACTTGGTATTTTGGATACCTTACATGAAAAGGGTTCAACCCTGATAAAATCTAAACATATCTTCTATATAGAAAAATCCTAAGCAAGCAAAGCTTCAAGGTGCTTTTAAACCTACTTGTCATTCTGACAAGTGAGAATCATACTTTAACTATTTTACACATAGTAAACCTTCAGGTTTTGTGCATGCCAAGTTCTCGGGACTTTAAAACCATCCATAGTCTCCAGCTTGTAGGTTCCTCTACCCTGAACGCTATTGACTTTATACGGCCCTTCCCAATTTGGGGCAAGTTTCCCTTTCTTCCCTACACCAGAAGCTTCCACTTTCCTCAAAACTAAATCACCTTATTCGAAGAATCTTTCTGTAACCCTTAGGTTGTAGTAGAACGAAGCTTTTTTCTGATATTCCACTATATTCGCATGTGCCTCATCTCGTACTTCATCAATTAGATCCAGGGCTAACCTTTGCCCTTCTTCATTTTCCTCAGGATTGAAAGCTTAAATCCTGGGGGAAGAATGTGATATCTCTACAGGAACAACTGCTTCTGCACCATACGCTAACATGAAGGGAGTTGCTCCAGTCGTGACTCTACAGGTAGTCCTATAGGCCCATAGAATGGGGAGTATTTCATCCACCCAGTTATTCCTTGACTTCTCGATCCTCTTCTTTAGTCCATCCAGGATTATTCGGTTTGCCACTTCCGCTTGCCCATTGGCTTGCGGGTGGGTCACAGATGTGAATCATAACTCGATTTCATTTTCCTCACAATACTTCTTGAATTCCTCGTTGTTGAACTGTGTTCCATTGTCAGTGACTAGGATGCGGGGAATTCCATACCGGCACATAATACTTTCCCACAGAAATTATGGAACCTGCTTAGTTGTGATCTTGGCCAATGGTTTGGCTTCAATCCACTTGGTGAAATAATCAATGGCCACAATCAGAAACTTCCTTTGTGTCGTGGCCATAGAGAAAGGCCCTAATATATCCATTCCCCACATAGCAAAGGGGATGGGCGAGTTGATAGAAGTCAGCATCTCGGGGGGTTGTCTAACAACTGGTGCGTGCTGCTGACAACAGTTACATTTTTTCACATATTTTTTGGCCTCAACCATCATTTCTGGCCAATAGAAGCCTAAACGGGTTATCTTATGAGCCAAAGCCCTGCCCCCCAAGCGTTTCCCGCATATGCCTTCATGTACTTCTTCAAGAGCCAAGCGAGCCTCATCAGGCCTGAGACATCTTAAGTAGGGAACCACGAAAGATCTCTTATACAGAATTCCATCTATCAAAGAGTATCTTAGTGCTCGAACAGCCAATTTTCGCGCTTCAGTAGCATCATTTGGTAACCAGCCGGTTTGAATGTGAGCCTTAATGGGATCAATCCATGACGTCCCCAGGCCTATAGGAGCTATAAGCTTAACATCAATGCTCCGTGTTTTCAAAATGCGATAGTATACACTTCCAGAACTTTCTTCCATCTCAGACGAAACAAACTTTGAAAATGCATCTGCCTTAGCATTTTCCTCCCTTGGAATGTGCTCAACATGGCATTCATCAAATTGGGTCATCACAGCCCTTACTAGGCGGACATACATAGCCATTGTATCATCCCTTGCCTCAAACTCTCCCTTCACCTGGGATATGACCAACTTCGAGTCTCCACATACTTTTAAGTTCTTTACTCTAAGTGTCCCGGCTATGCCAAGACCAGCTATCAGAGCTTCATATTCTGCCTCATTGTTTGTGGTTGGGAAGTCTAGCTTCATGGCATACTCAATTAAGAACCCATCAGGGCTTTGTAAAACCAAACCTGCTCCACTTGAATTCGTTTTTGATGCTCCATCAAAATAGAGAACCCAGTATTCTTTTTCCTTATTAACCTTCTCTTTATCCCCCTTATCAACTTCCTTGTCTTGAGGTATGTTATCTTCCTGCCCCCCGACTTCTTGGTTGGGTATGGTACATTCCACCACGAAATCAGCTAATGTCTGGGCTTTTATTGCCGTTCGTGTCTTATACTTAAGGTCGAACTCTCCCAGCTCTATTGCCCACTTGATCAATCTCCCACTAGCCTTGGGACTGTGAATGATATTTCTCAGGGGCTGATTCGTTAGCACCTCAATCTGATGAGCCTGAAAGTAAGGTCTTAACTTTCTCGAAGCCATTACCAAGGCTAAAGCAAATTTCTCAATAGTTGAATAATTCAACTCAGCTCCATGCAGAATTTTGCTGACATAGTATACGGGTTTCTGGACTTTCAGTTCCTCCTTAACCAATATAGCGCTTAAGGCACTCTCTGAAACAGCTAGGTACAAGAGTAAAACTTCATTCAAAACTGGATTGGCCAATAACGGGGCCTGCGCCATATATTTCTTCAATTCTTCGAAAGCCTTCTGGTTTTCCTCACTCCATACAAAGTCCTTAATGGTTTTTAGTGACTTGAAGAATGACAGGCACTTGTCTCCTGACTTGGAGATAAATCGTCCCAGCGAAGCAACCTTTCCCGTGAGTTTCTGAACATCCTTGATAGTTTTTAGTGGTTCCATGTCCAGGATTGCCTTTATTTTATCGGGGTTAGCCTCGATCCCTCTCTTGGAGACCATCAATCCCAAAAATTTTCCAGATCTTACTCCGAATGCACACTTTGTAGGATTTAACATCATTTTGTGGTACTTCAGTACCTCAAAAGCTTCCCTTAAATGGGCTATATAGTCAGTCTTCACTAGACTCTTGACTAACATGTCATCAACATAGACTTCCATAGTCTTGCTAATAAGATCCTTAAAAATTTTGTTTACCAACCTTTGATAGGTGGCTCCTGCGTTCTTGAGACCAAACGCCATAACAAGATAACAATAAACACCAAAGTCAGTTATGAATGATACCTTTGGAATGTCATCCTTGTGCATCTTGATCTGATTGTATCCACTAAATCCATCCATGAAGATCAGCATTTCATGCCCAACAGTGGCATCTATCAAAGTATCGATCTTTGGTAACGGAAAACAGTCCTTAGGACAGGCATCATTTAGATCAGTGAAGTCCACACACATCCTCCATTTTCCATTAACCTTCTTCACCATTACATGGTTTGCTAACCACTCTGGAAATTGATTCTCCTCAATGAAACCAGCCTCCAAGAGCTTCTCCACTTCCTGTTTTATAGCTTCTTGCCTTTCTGGAGCAAAACTTCTTTTCTTTTATTTTACCGTCTTCCGGTTTGGGTCCACATTCAGCTTGTGAGTAATCAGTTCCGGGTCTATGCCTGGCATATCAGCTGCTGACCATGCAAACACATCACTATTTTCTTGCAAAAATCTCACCAACTTCCCTCTAAGGGGCTCCTCTAATGTGGCTCCAATGAAGGTCATCCTCTCAGGATTCTTGGGGTCTAAAGGAATCGACACCAAGTCTTCTGCTGGCTTTCCTCTATTCTCATCATTTTCTCAGACATCCATATCTTCAATAGGAAGAACCCGCCCCCAACTCCATCTGCCCTCAGAGAGGCTACATAACAGCTTCTAGCCATTTTTTGATCTCCTCTCTCTTCTCCAATCCCGTTCCGGGTGGGAAACTTCATAACTGAATGGTAGGAAGAAGGGATTGCCTTGAAGGCATGTATCCCTATTCTTCCCATGATAGCATTATAAGTTGAACTAGCATTTACCACCACAAAGTCCAACATCTGTGTTATTTTCCTTGGTTCCTGACCTATGGTGGTTGGCAACTTGATTATCCATTCCACAGGACATTCCACTCCCGCAAATCCATATATTGGCATGTCAGTTGGGGTCAATTGGGAGTCGTTATACCCCATCCTTAGAAAGGCGTCATGGAGTAAAATATCCACTGAAGCACCATTATCCACAAGGACCCTCTTGACCGGGCTATTTTCTATTATTGGTGTTATGACCAGCGGGTCATCATGAGGAAATTTCACACCCTCTAGGTCAGAATCATCAAAAGCCAATGCTACTTCTATCCTGGCCCTCTTCGGGGCTTCTCCGACAATATGCATAACCTCTCTACTGTATGCTTTTCTGGAGTTTTTGGACAATCCAACAGCAGTTGGTCCTCCAAAGATTGTGTTTATTACAGGCCCTCGAGGTCGTGGCCCTCCATAAATTATGTTTATAACCGGTCCTCTAGGCTGGGGATTCCGCCCCTGATCGTCTTGATCCCTCCTATGATCTTCAAAGTTCTTCCTTCCATTGTTATTTATATCCCCTCCTTCTCTAGTGTATTTGTTCAATCTTCCTTTTCGAACGAGGAACTCAATTTCATCTTTCAGCTGCCTACACTCATCGATGTCATGACCAACATCTTTGTGAAATCTGCAATACTTGCTCTTATCTAGCTTGCCAGGATTAGCCTTCAAGGGCTTAGGCCAACGAATATCTTGATCTTTCTCGATTTCCATCAAGATCTGGCTTCTAGGAGCATTCAGCTTAGCGTACTCGGTGAACTTTTGCCCAGGTCCTCCCTTCTTGGGGGTTGAATCAGGGTTTTGCTCGGTTCTAGGATACTTGTCCTTAGCGATATACTCCAGATCAGTTTTCCGCTTCTTGCCTCTAGTGTGCTCATTACTTACTACGGTCTTCCTCATGCTTTCTTCAACCTTGATATACTTCCCTGCCCTATCCTGGAGCTGCAACATGCTTTCAGGGGGACGTTTGGCCAAGGACATCTTAAAAAACTCATCCTTAGTTCCTTGTTGCAGTGCTATCATGGCTACCTTATCATCCAGATCTGGGACTTTTAAAGCCTCCTTTATGAAACGATTCAGGTAATCTCTCAAGGATTCCTTTGTTCCCTGCACAATGCTCATAAGAGATGCTGAACTTTTCTCATGAACTCTCCCACTGATGAATTGCTTAATAAAAGCCTGACTTAATTCTCTGAACGACCCAATAGAGTTTGGGGAAAGCGACTATACCACCTTTGAGCCATACCCGACAGGGTTTGAGGAAAGGCCCGACACTTAATAGCATCATTCACGGGCTATAACAGCAGTGCATTAGAGAATGTTCTAACATGATTAGCGGGATCTCCCGTACCGTCATAAGCTTTTATAGTTGGCATCTTGAACTTCCTTGAAATATGGGCATTCATTATATCTTCAGTGAAGGGTGGAGTAGGATCATCAGGATCTCCAAGGGGAAGAAGATTACTTGGATCAGCCCTTGGGACAACATCCCTTCTCTGCACTGGACCATCCAGGTCTATGATGGGAGGAGGATTTCTCCCCCTAGGAGGTGCTGGGGGTCTGGTGGTCTGGTGCGCCTCCAGGTCGCGCCTCAGCCTTTAAATCTCAGCCTCGTGAGCCCTGATTCTTTCCTACACTTCTTGGGGATTCGTCCCTTGGGTGCTTTGAGGGTGTTGACTACCATCAACCATCGGCTCTTTGCCAGCACGTCTCCTTCTTGGGGCTACTTCATCATTCGAAGATTCAGAGTCTCTCTCAGTGTAAGGACCAGAAAATTCCTGATCCTCAGGGATAGGAGCCAAACCTCGTATGTATGGGGGTGATCGCCCTTGTGCTTCACTCCGCCCAGCATGTCCGCTTCCTCCAACCTCGGGGTAAAGGGGCATCCCATAAGGGGGGTTAGTGTTGGATTTTTAAACGCAGCGGGGCGTGGAAAAACACTTTTACACATACAAAATCCAAATAAAAGCATATAAATCGTGAATAAAAATTCGAGGGATCGACTCTAACCTTTTAAAAATAATTCGGAGACAACGATCAGAGATCCTTAGCAGTTGCTCCTCAAGTGTGAAGCACTCCACCGGTATCCACCAAGAAAACGACTTTTAGGAGGAGGAGGAGGTGGAGAGAATTTGGTTTTCTAAAACTTTTGGGTTTCTGGGGTTAGAATAAAAATAGGGTCTATAATAGTGTATTTATAGGCAAAATTTTCAGCTGAAATTTTCCCATAAATATTATTATTATTATCCCATTTTTTATTCTCATTAATAATTAAAACACCTTTTAATCATTAATCCTTTTTCTAAACACTTTAGAAATAATTCTCTCTCTTGATTTAATTTCCAAAAATTAAATCCTTAATTAATAATATTAAGAACTTTTCTTAATTAATTTATAATCAATTAAATCTTGTTTAATCAATTATTAAATTTGCCAGTTAATTATTTATTTCACAAATAAATAATTATTAGCCATTATTAATTAATTCCTCCACCATAAAATCATTCTCTTTTATGGTGTGACCCTGTAGGTTCAATATTAAGTCGGTAGTAGAAATAAATAATAATAAAACTATTTTATCATTATTTATATAAATTCTCTAATTTATTAAATATGATTAATTAATTAATCATATTTATTCTACATCGTGAGTGATGCTTCTCAACATATCGCGACTATCCGGATAATATGAATTCACTGCTTAGAATACCAAGAACCTGTCAGTGAATAGTTACCGTACAATAAACTCCTTCTACCCTACAATGTCCCGATTAAATATAAGGCATGGATCTCGTGTCAAGCCTATCTAATTTAATCACTTGCTTACCTTTTATTATGCGTAGTTCTATGCAAATCAGAAACTCCTTTCTAATTTCATTTACTCTGGCCAGAGATTCCTGAACTAGCATAACTGGATCAGCCTTGAACATTCACTTCCTTCACTGGAAGGGGTAGATCCTTTATTGATCATACACTATCTTCGTGTACAAATTCCTATACCCAGTAGAGCCCTAATAATTGTCCCTGGAGACTAAGAACTAAACCAAAGCATAGTTCAGTGTACACAAGATGACTATGATGACCTCAAGTCTAAGGATACTTGTACAACTATCACTATGTGAACAACTGCTGACACGTGAGTGAACTCCATCAGTTGTTCAGCTGGGCGAGTCATGTTCAGTGAACTTATTCTATAATAAGCACCTACATACTAGCTATAGTGTCACCACACAAATGTCTATGTGAACAGACATCCTTCATAATGAAGCTAGCATAGTATGTACCGATCTTTATGGATTATTAATTACCAGTTAGTAATCCTACGACCAGGAACTATTTAAGTTTAGAGTTATCATCTTTTAGGTCTCACTATTATGATCTCATCATAATCCATAAAAAGCTTTACTCTAAACTATGGTATATCTTATTTAAACACTTAAATAGATAGAGCCCGTAATAAAAACAAAACAAGTCTTTTATTAATATCAATGAAATCAAAACAGATTACACAGGAAGTTATTCCTAAATCCTAATTCATGATTGGACTTAGGACATATTCCTTTCAATCTCCCACTTGTACTAAAGCCAATCACTCTAGTATCTAATACCCATCTTGTCTTTATGACGATCAAAGTGACTTTCATAAAGTAGCTTTGTGAGTGGGTCTGCTATGTTGTTATATGTGTGAACTCTAATTCAATACAATATAAGAAATGTTACCGCGCTCCCACTAACCCTTTTGTAGACGCATGGTTCATCTACGTTTTTGATAAAATCAAACTCTTTGATTGTCTCATCAAAACGTATGTTCCATCTACGAGAAGCTTGCTTTAAACCACTTATGGTTCGCAGTAGCTTACACACTAGGTTTTCATTTCTCTTGGAAATAAAACCATCTGGCTATATGCCAGATCACATAGTCGTAGTAAGCAGCAATCGCAAGCAAAATCTGAACTGATTTTAACAGGGCTACAGGAAAAAAGTTTCATCAAAGTCAATCCATTGCCTTTGTTTGAATCCTTTTCCAAAAGCCTGGCCTTAAAGGTCTCTACCTGGACATCTGCTATAATCTATCTTTTGTATACCGTATACATAGATTCCATTCCGGATTTCATGGCACTCTGCCATTTCTCTGAGTCAACACTACTCATAGCCTCATTATAGGTCACAGGGTCGTCATCATCAATGATCGACAACTCATTGTCATTCTCAATGACAAGGCCATATTACCTCTCAGGTTGACGAGACACTCTCCCTGATCTATGAATGGGCTGTTCCACAAAAGGTTGTTCAGTCAGAACAGGTGTTTCCACTTGATCCGTAGTAGTTTGTGCTTCTTGAACTTCATCAAGTTCAATTTTGCTCCCATGTTTCCTTCAAGGATAAACTCCTTTTCCAAGAAGGTAGCATGTCTGGAGACAAACACCCGATGATCGGTGCAAAAGTAACACCCTAAAGTCTCTTTAGGATATCCCACAAAACTACATTTTACGGATCGATATTCCAGCTTAACTGGGTCAACTTTCTTGACATAAGCTAGACATCCCCAAATCTTAACGTGTTTAAGACTCGGTTTCCTTACTTTCCATATCTCATACGGAGTTTGAGGAACATATTTGGAAGGCACCTTATTCAGTAAATATGCTGAGGTTTCCAATGCATAACCCCATAGGAATACTGGAAGATTTGCGTAGCTCATCATGGACCGAACTATGTCTAAAAAAGTTTGATTTCTCCTTTCAGATACCAATCTGGAGGAGTCCACTGGGAGACTATACCATTTATTTTGAGATAATCTAGAAACACTCCATTAAAGTATTCACCACCTCGATCTGATCGAAGAGTTATAATACTATGTTTGGTTGTTTCTCCACTTCATACTTATATTCTTTGAACTTTTCAAAGGCCTCAGACTTGTGTTTCATCAAACACATATCCGAATCCAGATCTATCATCTATGAAAGTAATGAAGTATGAAAATCCACCCATGGCTTGCGTAGACATTGGTCCACATACATCTGTGTGTACCATTCCTAGCAAATTTGCAGCCCTCTCTCCATGTCTACTAAATGGAGACTGCAATGCCACTATAAAGTGAGATTTTCATCATCCCTTTTCTTTTATTAGTTTGTTCAATCTGAAGTAAATTATGTCACATATATACAGACCATTATTTAAAGTACCACGTCCATAAAGAATATTATCTCTAAGAATAGAACATTCATTATTCTCAATAATAAATGAAAATCCATCCAAGTCTAACTTGGGAATAATATTCCTCACAATCGAGGGAACAAAATAACAATTATTTAAAACAATAGTCTTGCCCGTAGGCATATGTAAATGAAATGATTCTACATCTTTAGCAACAACTCTTGCTCCATTTCCCATCAGTAAAATCACCTCCTCTTCCTCAAGAGTCCTACTTCTCCTTGGTCCCTGCAACAAATTGCAGATATGAGAACCACAGGCGGTATCTAATACCCAAGTAGAAATGACATTCACTTCTATCATGAACATACCTGAATCAGAAGCGGTAGTCTCACTACCCTTCTTCTTCTTCAATTCTGCAAGGTAAACCTTGCAGTTCCTCTTCCAGTGCCCCACCTTGTTACATTGAAAGCAAACAACTTTGCTCTTGGGGTCTTCAGCTTTTGGTGGAACCGGCGTTTTCTCACCCACTTTCTTCTTCTTGGAAGAGTTCCTCTTCCTTTTCTTAGGATTGGAACCTTCACCAATTAGAAGAACAGAACTCTTCTTAGGGGTAAAATTCGATTCCGCAGTCTTCAACATGTTGTGGAGTTCAGGCAGGCTGACATCCAACTTATTCATGTGAAAGTTCACAACAAACTGCGAGAACGAACTCGGAAGCGATTGCAAGACCAAGTCTTGGCTCAGCTCCCCATCCATGGCAAAACCAAGTTGTCCAAGACGTTCAATCAAATTGATCATCTTAAGTACATGGTCATTCACAGATGATCCCTCAGACATCCTACAACCGAACAACTCCTTCAATATCTCATATCGAGCTGTCCTCCCCGCCACATCATACAACTCTTGTAGATCCATTAGGATAGTGTGAGCATCCATATGCTCATGTTGCTTCTGTAGCTCAATGTTCATGGAAGTTAGCATGATGCATTGAGCAACATTTGCATCATCTATCCACTTACGATACACAACATGTTCATCATTATGTGCATCACTAGCAGGTTCAGTAGGCTTAGGTGAGTCAATCACGTATTCCAGCTTCTCAATCCTGAGAACAATTCTCAAGTTTCGAAGCCAGTCAGCATAATTAGGACCAGTCAATTTGTGAGCATCTAGTATGCTCCTGAGTGATAGTGCAGAAGAGATAACGTACAAAGTAAATCTGTAAATGATAAACACATAACAACACTTAGCAAATATTCAATTTCATTTCAAAACACTATATAAATCGGGTCTTTATTCATAAGTGGCTCCCACTAGTTTTCTTAATTTATTCAACCCCCTACGTGAAAAATTAAGCATTCATAATGCTAGTGAGAATAGGGATCCTACATTCCATTACACGACCCCGGCTGTAGCACGAACCGCCATGCAATGTTCAATAGGCAGACAACTCTTGTCAATTACATCTCATGTTATTCCCTAATCAAACTTTAGCCTCTTGAATAATTGAGTCTCGGCTGTAGCACGACAAACTCAATATTCTAAGTCAAGTTTAACCCAACATTCCGTATAGTTGAATCAGTCCCCAAAGGCCCACGGCTGTAGCACGTACCGACCTTTAGATTCTTATTCAATGTACACATCTCTATGTAATAGACAAGTATTTCTTATTTCGAAATCAAAGCCCTCGGCTGTAGCACGAACCGACAATGATTCAAAAATAAGAACTACTTTTCTATCATGTTGGAAGGCTATGACCGACACAAGCCCGTTGTATCATTGGCCAATTTCTACTTGATATTATTTAATTTTAGAGGGATTATATTACGTTACAATCATAATCATATTATAAAGAGATTCTTCCTTTTAAATTAAATATTTCAAATCAATAATCAATAATCAGACGATTCCCAGATCGGGTGGAGCATTGTCAAGAGGCGTCACTTAATAACCCTTTCTTACAGATAGAAATCTGTTGTTGACAGAATCATCCTTTCTCTCATATCGAAAATTCATATTCAATTATGTGTTTCACAAACACAAGAATCTCATGATTGTATTCATAATATTATTCTTAAGGTTATGAAACAATTTCACTATACTAGGTTGTCTAACAAACGCCTTATGTTCATTTAAGTTCACCTAAATCTATCATCGCATGATAAACTAAGCATATATCACATATATCAACATGAATAAACATCAAGGTAGGCATGGTACATCATCTAGCACATTGGTCTAAGCAATATACATCTCTATGTATCACATGAAGCATTTAAAAGCAACTAAAATAGTCAAAAACAGCTTTAAAACACTTCATGGAAATATAAACAGTTCAAAACTTTTATATAAACTAAAATTGATCATTCCATTAGATCCGTCTCGGAAAAACGAATCCAACGATATATTGCACGCCTAAAACGGAGTTACAAAACTCCCAGAAAATCAATTTTAAAATTAACAGACGGGCTGTAACGCATTACAGGAACGCGTTACAAGCCCTGTAACGCATTCCGGTGATGCGTTACACCCCTTTTAAGCCATTAAAGGGTGTAACGCATTCCGTGAATGCGCCACAGGTGTGTAACGCATTCCCGGAATGCGTTACACCCCTATATTTTTTTTTATTATTATTTCAGCAGCCGACAACAGCCACTCGATCAGCGTGCCTGGCACATTGTACCTTTGCATCTGTTTTGCCTTTAAATCCGAGCCAACACAGAAGACACAGCAGCAGATATATTCTTTATACATACTTACAATTTTTATATATATGAATATATGTGTTATGGATTAAAACTACTATATATAATTGCTGTATTTAATACTAAGGAACGTGAGCTTCGAGGCTCGATGTGACTGCTCTTGTGTTTCGTGACTCAATCTGCCTTAACAAGATGCCTACGTACCTTGCTGATTGCCAAGGATCAAGTCAAAAAACGTAGTTCTGATTGGTGGGGGTGAGACCCCTTATATAGATGTGGGAGTCCTTGAATTGGACTTGGTATAGGAGACTTGGTGGATAAGCCTCTGAATTAGGATAGACTTAGGAGTCCTAGGAAGTAGGAAGCTGATTCCTTATCCTTTTAGGTCCCCTTGAGGCTAATCTCTAAGGACTTATATCCTCATCGGGACTCTTTTCAACATCTGATTTCTCCCTTATTAATTAATTACGAAATTAATTAATAATCAGGGCTTTTTGGGCCTTTTTTTATTCCACCAGGCCTGATCTGGTCCGTCAGGCTTAACCTTTCTGGTCTGAATATTATACATCTTATTATTGGGCTTAGCAGCCCATTAATTATAAAATCAGGACTTATTTATCCCTATCATTTGCCCCCCAACTTTTGGGAAACATTGATTAGGTTTCGCAGAAGTTAAATCTATTCGTTCCCTTACAGGGTTTCGTTTTTGCGTAAAGTGTGGAGCGACCTACACATTTACAACGAATCTTCCTTTTATTCAGAAATTATCTTAATTTCCAGGAATTTTTCCCTAATTTTCTGGAATTTTCCCTAATTTTCTGGGATTTTTCCTAATTTTCTGGATTTTCCCCTTAATTTCTGGGATCTATCCTAATTTTCTGGATTTTTCCCTTATTTCTGAAAATATTAATATTTTTCAGAAATTATTTAAGGAATTTCCTTATTTTTTCTGGATTTTTCCCTTAATTTCTGGGTTTTATCCCAATTTTTCTGGATTTTTCCCTTAATTTCTGGGATTTATCCTAATTTTCTGGATTTTTCCCTTAATTTATGGGATCTATCCTAATTTTCTGGATTTTTCCCTTAATTTTTGGGATTTATCCTAATTTTTCTGGATTTATTCCTTATTTCTGAATATATTTTTCAGAAATTATTTAAGGAATTTCCTTATTTTTTCTGGATTTTTCCCTTAATTTCTGGGTTTTATCCCAATTTTTCTGGATTTTTCCCTTAATTTCTGGGATTTATCCTAATTTTCTGGAATTTTCCCTAATTTTCTGGGATTTTTCCTAATTTTTCTGGATTTATTCCTTATTTCTGAAAATATTAATATTTTTCAGAAATTATTTAAGGAATTTCCTTATTATTTTTTTTTTTCTTTTTTTTTTTTTTTTTTTTTTTTTTTTTTTAATACAGTTTTCGACCAGGAATCCATTCGACCAGGATCCTGGTCGAATTAACCCCCATATTGCCCTGGTCGACAGCTTTTCGGGCAGGATGCTTTCGATCAGGAATCCTGGTCGAATTTCGGCCAGGATTTTTCTCTTAATTAATTTTTTTTTTTTTTTTTTTTTTTTAATACAGTTTTCGACCAGGAATCCATTCGACCAGAAATTTTGTTCCTTTCGGTCAGGAGTCCTGCTTTTTGACCGAATTAACCTTCATTTGTTGCCCAGGTCGATGCAAATTCGGGCAGGGTTAGTTCGACCAGAATTTTCCCTTGGTTTCTAGTCGACAAGGTTTCAGGCATGGCTTTCTCGATCAGAATTCTGACCCTTTCGGTCAGGAAATCATATTTTGACCGAATTAACCTTTCTCTCAGCCTTGGTCGATGCCCTTTCAACCACAACTCATTCAAGGAAAAATACAGTTCGTGCCTTGATCGAATTGGGTCAAGAACATGTTAATGCATATATTTTCTTAGGGTCATACGTCTGGGCTGGACTCTATTGGGCCCTTGATTTGGGCCTGGATTTTTTTTTTTGGGGCTATCCTCTGGGCCCATTGTTTTTTTTTTTTTTTTTTTAACTGGGCTTTTAGCTCACGGGCTTATTTTAACCCTATTCCAATATACTGGGCCTTTTAATTGGGTCCCTTTCAAAAGGATATTAGGGCCTCAAACAGGGCTTTTGTACCTGGGCCTTAGCTCTACACACTTGGATTTTCCAAGATTCTTATAAAATTGGGCCTTATCTCTAAGTCCAAATTCGAGGTTCTTTCTTCTAAGATTTTTCTGGATTCTTCTAGAATCTTTGAAAAATTAAAATTCTTTATTTGGTCCTTCCAGGAATTTCCAGGATTTTCCAGAACCTTCTCTTTGTTGGGCCCAAATGGGCTTTTTGAGGCCCAAACCACCTCTTCTTTGGCTATATAAAGGTGGGTGGGGGGGAGTGTTCAACTCACACTCTTCACTCCTCATTCCTTCCAACTTCCTACTCTCTCAACCTTTCTTCCCTAGCTTTCAGCCTCCTTCCAACTTCCTACTCTCTCAACCTTCCTTCCCTAGCTTTCAGCCTCCTTCCTTCCACAGTTTCCAGGCTTTTCCCAGCTTTACTAATGGCTGACAAGAGTTCTGAGAGGGCGGCCAAGATAGCCTCGGCTTCAAAACGAGGTAAGGATATCGAGATCCGCTCTTCATATATGTCTTTAATTGATATGATTAACACTAGGGGGGATGAATATCCTTCCACTGCACATCTCGACTCCTTTAATCACTGTAATACTTGGCATAACATAGATTTCAATAAACTAAATGCTCGTTATAACGTCCCTCCTCCCTTTAGACTAGTTCCAGTCTCTGGTGGTGACCGTACTTGCCACTGGAGGCCTGATACTCTCTTCATCTACACCGACGCCCTTAATGCTGGGCTTAGGTTCCCTTTTCATCCTTTTATCCCTCATCTTTTGGCTGACTTACAAATTAACCCGTGTCAGCTTCCTCCAAACGCCTGGAGGAATATTCTATGTTTTATGGTTTGTTGTCTTAGGGAGGGCTTTCCTCTTTCTGTAGCCGTTTTTAGGAAAGTCTTTCAATGTTACAATAGTTCTTCCAATATTTGTGGCTGGGTTTATGTCAAACAAAGGCCCAAAAGCAAACATATCTTTAACAGCGCCTCTATTCCGGATAATAATCCAAATTGGAGGAATAGTTTCGTCGGGTTACGTTGGGAGAATGGCGATTGGGGCACGCTCTTTCGATCTTCCTTCGGGAAGGTCAGTGATGGTAGCCTCAAATCCATTCACTTAACTCCTGAAGAAACTATCATTTATAATGGGCTCACTCAGGATGATGGCACCACCACCAGCTGGACTCTTTTAGAAGAGTTTTCCCTGATTCATGTGGGACTATCCTCTGTTTCTCAACAGGGTATTTCTCTTCCCTTCTCAATTTTTCTTTATTTCACGCATTATTAACATCACTTATTTTGTCTTTTGCTTTGTTTCAGCTGCTAAGGAGATTAACGAGGATAATGTCCCCTTGGTCGAGGAAACAGCTAGGATGAAGAAAGCTCGGTTAGCAGGCCTAGACACCAGAGGAAAGGCGACAGAGCCTATCTTCTTGAGAAAGCACAAGGAGCCTATGGGGGAGGCTTCAACTGAAGGAGCTGAGGGCCATAATGCTCCTATCACTGCTGCTGCCCCTGCTGCTGCTGCTACAGGCGCCTTTCAGCCTCTCTGGGGATTCCGCCGAGGGGATACCGTGGTTGGTTCCACGAAGCATGCTTGGGATTGGTCCTACCATAGCGTGACCCCAAAGGACTTTACTGATGTGGTGGCCACCCCTGACCTTGAGAGGATTAAGCTCATGGGAGCCCAATCTCTGGCTTCGGTATGCCTTCTCTTTTTTAAACTTATTTCTCGTTCTTGTAGCACTTTCTTGCCTTATACTTTGTTAATTGTTTTTGTTTCAGTCTAACGCCTACTTTCAAGGCGCTGTGAGGCAAGCCGAATCATGGAAGCGGGCTTCTGATAAGGCCGATAATGCCCTCAGGAGGCAGCAGAAGAAGTATGCTACCCTGGAGAAGAAGCTCAAGCGCAAGGAGGAAGAACTCGGAGAGTCTAACGCCGAGCTGGTGGTACTTCGGGCGGAGAAGGATAAAGCTATAGACAATTATCTGGACTCGGAGGAGTTTGCCCAATCCATGAGGATTAGGGATGATTCAGTCTTTCCCGAGTTTTTTAGGACTGGCTGGGACACGGCCCTTGGGACCGTGAACGAGGCTTGTCCTGATATTAACCCGGCGGACTATATCTGCCCTGACGATGAGGCTTTGCTACAGAGGTTTCGTACCCGAGTAGTTGTCTCGGATCATGTTCCTCAGGATCCACTTCTTCCTCCTCCCGAGTCTTTTTCCAGACCTGCTGAGGATGACAGCTCTTCCTCCTCCGAGACGACGGAGACATCTAGCGAGAGCGGAGAAGACGATGATATGGACGCCGAGGGCACCTCAGCTCCTTAGAGCTTTTTCAGCCCTGCGTGGCTTTTTTTATTTTCGAGACTTTATTTATCAAACTTTTGTAACATCTATCATATCTATCTCATTTATCACCTTTTATGCTTTGCATCCATGCATTTGATTTTTATTTGTTAGGCCACAATCATACTTTGAAGAACTTATGAATTTCATAAAATTGTCTGGGATTCGTCCCTTACACAAGTCTTAATAAATTTCGTAATAAAACTAAAACATATAAATCCTAAGCAAGCAAAGCTTCAAGGTGCTTTTCAACCTACTCGCCATCCTGACGAGTGAGAATCGTACTTCGACCATCCTACACGTAGTAAACCTTCAGGTTTTGTGCGTGCCAGGTTCTCGGGACTTCAAAACCATCCATAGTCTCCAGCTTGTAGGTTCCTCTACCCTGAACGCTCTTGACTCTATACGGCCCTTCCCAATTTGGGGCAAGCTTTCCTTTCTGTCCGACACCAGAAGCCTCTATTTTTCTCAAGACTAGGTCACCTTGTTTGAAAAACCTCTCTTTAACCCTTAGGTTGTAGTAGAATGAAGCCTTTTTCTGATATTCTATTATCTTTGCGTGTGCTTTATCTCGTACTTCATCGATTAAATCCAGGGCTAACTTCTGCCCTTCCTCATTTTCTTTTTCATCAAAAGCCTGAATCCTTGGAGAAGAATGTGATATCTCCACGGGAACTACTGCTTCCGCCCCATATGCCAACATGAAAGGAGTTGCATCTGTCGTGACTCTACAGGTAGTCCTATAAGCCCATAATATGGGAAGTATCTCATCTACCCAATTATTTCTCGACTTTTCGATCCTCTTCTTTAGTCCATCCAGGATTATCCGATTTGCTACTTCCGCTTGCCCATTGGCTTGCGGGTGAGCCACAGAGGTGAATCGTAACTCAATTTCATTTTCTTCACAATACTTCTTGAATTCCTCATTGTTGAATTGCGTTCCATTGTCAGTGACGAGGATACGGGGAATTCCATATCGGCACATAATGTTTTCCCACAGGAATTGTGCAACCTGCTTAGTTGTGATTTTGGCCAAAGGTTTGGCTTCGATCCACTTGGTGAAATAATCAATGGCTACAATCAGAAACTTCCTTTGTGCTGTGGCCATAGGAAAAGGCCCTAGAATATCCATCCCCCACATAGCAAAGGGAATAGGTGAGTTGATAGAGGTCAGCATCTCGGGGGGTTGTCTGGCGACTGGTGCATGCTTCTGACAACGATCACACTTCTTTACATATTCTTTGGCATCAGCCATCATTTCTGGCCAATAGAAGCCTAAACGAGTTATCTTATGAGCCAAGGCCCTGCCCCCCAAGTGTTGACCACAAATGCCTTCATGCACTTCCTCAAGAGCCAAGCGTGCCTCATCGGGCCTGAGACACCTCAAGTAAGGAACCACGAAAGATCTTTTATATAGAATCCCATCTATCAAAGAGTACCTTAGTGCTCGAACAGTTAACTTCCGTGCCTCAATTGTATCGCTTGGCAACCAACCGGTCTGAATGTGAGCCTTGATGGGATCAATCCATGACGTCCCCAAGCCTACGGGAGCCACAAGTTTAACATCTATGCTTCGTGTCTTCAAAACACGGAAGTACACACTTCCTGAACTTTCTTCAATCTCAGATGAAGCAAACTTTGATAGCGCATCTGCTTTAGCATTTTCTTCCCTTGGAATGTGTTCAACATGGCATTCATTAAATTGGGTCATCACAGCCCTTACTAGGCGAACATACTTTGCCATCGTATCATCCCTTGCTTCAAATTCTCCCTTTACCTGGGATATGATCAACTTCGAGTCTCCACGGACCTTTAAGTTTTTGACTCTAAGTGTCCCAGCTAGACCAAGGCCAGCAATCAGGGCTTCATACTCTGCCTCATTGTTTGTGGTTGGGAAGTCTAGCTTCATGGCATACTCAATTAAGAATCCATCAGGGCTTTGCAAAACCAACCCTGCTCCACTGGAATTTGTTTTTGATGCTCCATCAAAATAGAGAACCCAATATTCTTTCTCCTTGTCCCCATTGTCGACTCCCTTTTCTTGAGGTGTGGTATCTTCCTGCCCCCCGACTTCTTGGTTGGGTATGGTACATTCCACCACGAAGTCAGCTAGTGCCTGGGCTTTTATGGCCATACGTGGCTTATACTTGAGATCGAACTCTCCCAACTCTATTGCCCACTTAATTAGTCTCCCACTTGCCTTGGGACTGTGAATGATATTTCTCAGTGGCTGATTTGTTAGCACTTCAATTTGGTGAGCTTGAAAATAAGGACGCAGCTTTCTTGAAGCCATCACCAAGGCTAAAGCGAATTTCTCAATGGCTGAATAATTCAACTCAGCACCATGCAAAATTTTGCTGACATAGTATACGGGTTTCTGGACTTTCAGTTCCTCCTTAACCAACACCGCGCTCAAGGCGCTTTCTGAAACAGCCAAGTACAAGAATAAAACTTCACCCAAAACTGGCTTGGCCAACAACGGGGCCTGGCCCATATACTTCTTTAACTCTTCAAATGCCTTCTGATTTTCCTCACTCCATACAAAGTCTTTAATGTTCTTTAATGACTTGAAGAATGACAAACACTTGTCTCCTGACTTGGAGATGAATCGCCCTAGCGCAGCAACCCTTCCTGTGAGTTTCTGAACATCCTTGACAGTTTTTGGGGGTTCCATGTCCAGGATTGCCTTTATTTTATCGGGGTTAGCCTCAATTCCCCTCTTTGAGACCATCAATCCCAAGAATTTTCCAGATCCTACTCCGAAGGCACACTTCGTGGGATTCAACATCATCTTGTGGTACCTCAGGACCTCAAAAGCTTCCCTCAAATGGGTTATATGATCAATCTTTACTAGACTCTTGACTAGCATGTCATCAACATAGACTTCCATAGTCTTCCCAATAAGATCCTTAAAAATTTTATTCACCAACCTTTGATAGGTGGCTCCTGCATTCTTGAGACCAAACGCCATAACAAGATAACAATAAACACCAAAGTCAGTGATAAATGATACCTTTGGAATGTCATCCTTATGCATTTTGATCTGGTTGTATCCGCTAAATCCATCCATGAAACTCAGCATCTCATGTCCAGCGGTGGCATCAATCAAAGTATCAATTCTAGGCAGCGGAAAACAGTCTTTGGGGCATGCATCATTCAGATTGGTGAAGTCTATACACATCATCCACTTTCCATTAGCCTTCTTCACCATTACAGGGTTTGCTAACCACTCCGGAAATTGAATCTCCTCAATGAAACCAGCCTCTAAGAGCTTTTCCACTTCCTGCTTTATAGCCTCTTGTCTTTCCGGGGCAAAATTTCTTTTCTTTTGTTTCACTGTCTTCCGGCTTGGATCCACGTTTAACTTGTGGGTAATTAACCCCGGGTCTATGCCTGGCATATCAGCTGCTGACCATGCAAACACATCACTATTTTCTTGCAAAAATTTCACTAACTTCCCTCTAAGGGGCTCCTCTAATGTAGCTCCAATGAAAGTCATCCTCTCAGGATTCTTGGGATCTAAAGGAACCGAAACCAATTCTTCTGCTGGCCTTCCTCTATTCTCATCATTTTCTCGAACATCCATATCTTCAATAGGAAGAACCTGCCCCCCGACTCCATCTGCCCTCAAAGAGGCCACATAACAGCTTCTAGCCATTTTTTGATCTCCCCTCTCTTCTCCAATCCCATTTCGGGTGGGAAACTTCATGACTGAATGGTAGGAAGAGGGGACTGCCTTGAAGGCATGTATCCCTGTTCTCCCCATGATAGCATTATAAGTTGAACTAGCCTTTACCACCACAAAATCCAGCATCTGCGTTGCTTGCCTTGGCTCCGTACCTATGGTGGTTGGTAATTTAATTATCCCTTCCACAGGACATTCTACTCCAGCAAATCCATATATCGGCATGTCGGTTGGTGTCAACTGGGAGTCGTTATACCCCATCCTTAGAAAGGTGTCGTGGAGCAAGATATCCACAGAAGCACCATTATCCACAAGGACCCTCTTAACCGGGCTATTTCCTATTATCGGCGTTATGACCAGCGGGTCGTCATGGGGAAACTTCACACCCTCTAGGTCGGAATCATCAAAAGCCAATGTTACTTCTGTCCTGGCCCTCTTCGGGGCTTCTCCAACAATATGCATAACCTCTCTAGTATATGCCTTTCTGGAATTTTTGGACAATCCAGCAGCAGTTGGACCTCCAAAGATCGTGTTTATTACAGGCCCTCGAGGTCTCGGCCCTCCATAAATGGTGTTTATAACTGGTCCTCTAGGTTGGGGATTCCGCCCCTGATCATCTTGGTCCCTCCTACGATCTTCAAAGTTCTTCCTTCCATTATTGTTTCTGTCTCCTCCATCTCCAGTATACTTGTTCAGCCTTCCTTTTCGAATCAAAAACTCAATTTCATCTTTCAACTGCCTACACTCATCGGTGTCATGGCCAACATCTTTGTGAAACCTGCAATACTTGCCCTTATCTAGCTTGGCGGGATCAGCCTTCAAGGGCTTAGGCCAGCGAATATCTCTGTCTTTCTCAATCTCCATCAAAATCTGACTTCTGGGGGCATTCAGCTTAGCGTATTCAGTGAACTTTTGCCCAGGTCCTCCCTTCTTGGGGGTTGAATCAGGGTTTTGTTCAGTTCTAGGATACTTATCCTTAGCGATGTACTCCAAATCAGTTTTTCGTTTCTTGCCTCCAGTGGGCTCATTACTTACTACGGTCTTCCTCATACTCTCTTCAACCTTGATATACTTCCCTGCCCTCTCTTGGAGCTGCAACATGCTCTCAGGGGGTCGTTTGGCCAAAGACATCTTGAAAAACTCATCCCTAGTTCCTTGTTGCAGCGCTATCATGGCTACCTTATCATCAAGGTCTGGGACTTTTAAAGCCTCCTTTGTAAAACGATTTAGGTAATCTCTTAAGGATTCTTTAGCTCCCTGCACAAGACTCATAAGAGATGCTGAACTTTTCTCATGGACTCTTCCACTGATGAATTGCTTAATAAAAGCCTGACTTAATTCTCTGAATGATCCAATAGAATTTGGGGGTAGGCGACTGTACCATCTTTGAGCCATACCCGACAGGGTTTGAGGGAAGGCCCGACATTTTATAGCATCATTCACGGGTTGCAGCAGCAGTGCATTAGAGAACGTCCTAACATGATTAGCGGGGTCTCCCGTGCCATCATAGGCTTTGATAGTGGGCATCTTAAATTTTCTTGAGATATGGGCATTCATTATCTCTTCTGTGAAGGGTGGAGTTGGATCATCAGGATCTCCAAGGGGAAGGAGATTGCTTGGATCAGTTCTTGGGACAGCAGCCCTTCTTCTTACCGGACCATCCAGGTCTATGATAGGAGGAGGATTTCTCCCCCTAGGAGGTATGTGGGGTCTGGTGGCTTGGTAAGCCTCCAAATCACGCCTCAGCCTTTGGATTTCAGCCTCATGAGCCCTGATCTTTTCCTGCACTTCTTGGGGATTCGCCCCTGGGGTGCTTTGGGGGCGTTGCCTTCCATCGGCCATTGGCTCTTTTCCAGGACGCCTCCTTCTCGGGGCCACTTCATCATCCGAAGATCCGGAGTCTCTCTCAGTGTATGGACCAGAAAATTCCCGATCCTCAGGGATAGGATCCAAACCTCGTATATAGGGGGGCGACCGCCCTCGTGCTTCGCTTCGCCCAGCATATCCACTTCCTTGAACAGTCGGGGGAGTTGTCCCTTGTGGCTGAGGATGAGTTGCCCCTGTCTGGGCTTCCCCCTGAGTAGATGCATAAGTTGAATGGGGAGGAACCTCCACGGTTGATGAAATCACCTGGGTTGTCCCTGATGGTGTTCCCTCCTCCAGAGTGCTGGTTGTTCTTCGTGTTCTCGCCATGGTTGTTGTTGCGTAGTTCCCACAGACGGCGCCAAATGTTATGGATTAAAACTACTATATATAATTGCTGTATTTAATACTAAGGAACGTGAGCTTCGAGGCTCGATGTGACTGCTCTTGTGTTTCGTGACTTAATCTGCCTTAACAAGATGCCTACGTACCTTGCTGATTGCCAAGGATCAAGTCAAAAAACGTAGTTCTGATTGGTGGGGGTGAGACCCCTTATATAGATGTGGGAGTCCTTGAATTGGACTTGGTATAGGAGACTTGGTGGATAAGCCTCTGAATTAGGATAGACTTAGGAGTCCTAGGAAGTAGGAAGCTGATTCCTTATCCTTTTAGGTCCCCTTGAGGCTAATCTCTAAGGACTTATATCCTCATCGGGACTCTTTTCAACATCTGATTTCTCCCTTATTAATTAATTATGAAATTAATTAATAATCAGGGCTTTTTGGGCCTTTTTTTATTCCACCAGGCCTGATCTGGTCCGTCAGGCTTAACCTTTCTGGTCTGAATATTATACATCTTATTATTGGGCTTAGCAGCCCATTAATTATAAAATCAGGACTTATTTATCCCTATCAATATGATTTAATTAATTACGAATTTAATTGATACAACTTCAAAAATTCATAATAAAAAATTTATACATCCTAAAATTATGAAAAAAATACCCAGACGATCTACAACACTTGTAGAACCCAGATCAACATTCAAAATTATTCTGAGAAACGATTTCTCATCAGACAAAATTAATCCATGATATAACTTGTAAAAATCATAATTAATTCATACAAGCACATAAAATTCTGAAATTTTTACCACAGATCTATATGCATACAACCTATGCTCTGATACCATTGTTGGATTTTTAAACGCAGCGGGGCGTGGAAAAACACTTTTACACATACAAAATCCAAATAGAAGCATATAAATCGTGAATAAAAATTCGAGGGATCGAATCTAACCTTTTAAAAATAATTCGGAGACAACGATCAGAGATCCTTAGCAGTTGCTCCTCAAGTGTGAAGCACTCCACCGGTATCCACCAAGAAAACGACTTTTAGGAGGAGGAGGTGGTGGAGAGAATTTGGTTTTCTAAAACTTTTGGGTTTCTGGGGTTAGAATAAAAATAGGGTTTATAATAGTGTATTTATAGGCAAAATTTTCAGCTAAAATTTTCCCATAAATATTATTATTATTATCCCATTTATTATTCTCATTAATAATTAAAACACCTTTTAATCATTAATCCTTTTTCTAAATACTTTAGAAATAATTCTCTCTCTTGATTTAATTTCCAAAAATTAAATCCTTAATTAATAATATTAAGAACTTTTCTTAATTAATTTATAATCAATTAAATCTTATTTAATCAATTATTAAATTTTCCAATTAATTATTTATTTCACAAATAAATAATTATTAGCCATTATTAATTAATTCCTCCACCATAAAATCATTCTCTTTTATGGTGTGACCCTGTAGGTTCAATATTAAGCCGGTAGTAGAAATAAATAATAATAAAACTATTTTATCATTATTTATATAAATTCTCTAATTTATTAAATATGATTAATTAATTAATCATATTTATTCTACATCGTGAGTGATGCTTCTCAACATATCGCGACTATCCGGATAATATGAATTCACTGCTTAGAATACCAAGAACCTGTCAGTGAATAGTTACCGTACAATAAACTCCTTCTACCCTACAATGTCCCGATTAAATATAAGGCATGGATCTCGTGTTAAGCCTATCTAATTTAATCACTTGCTTACCTTTTATTATGCGTAGTTCTATGCAAATCAGAAACTTCTTTCTAATTTCATTTACTCTGGCCAGAGATTCCTGAACTAGCATAAGTGGATCAGCCTTGAACATTCACTTCCTTCACTGGAAGGGGTAGATCCTTTATTGATCATACACTATCTTCGTGTACAAATTCCTATACCCAGTAGAGCCCTAATAATTGTCCCTGGAGACTAAGAACTAAACCAAAGCATAGTTCAGTGTACACAAGATGACTATGATGACCTCAAGTCTAAGGATACTTGTACAACTATCACTATGTGAACAACTGGTGACACGTGAGTGAACTCCATCAGTTGTTCAGCTGGGCGAGTCATGTTCAGTGAACTTATTCTATAATAAGCACCTACATACTAGCTATAGTGTCACCACACAAATGTCTATGAGAACAGACATCCTTCATAATGAAGCAAGCATAGTATGTACCGATCTTTGCGGATTATTAATTACCAGTTAGTAATCCTACGACCAGGAACTATTTAAGTTTAGAGTTATCATCTTTTAGGTCTCACTATTATGATCTCATCATAATCCATAAAAAGCTTTACTCTAAACTATGGTATATCTTATTTAAACACTTAAATAGATAGAGCCCGTAATAAAAACAAAACAAGTCTTTTATTAATATCAATGAAATCAAAATAGATTACACAGGAAGTTATTCCTAAATCCTAATTCATGATTGGACTTAGGACATATTCCTTTCAGTTAGTAGTAACAACAGTTGAATATTCATACCCGAGGGGCGAGAATTCACATGTGCATGTACCTGTTAAACTTGAGGATTCGTACCTTGAGTAGCCGAGAGGATCGTCCCTTGTTTCTGAGGTTCAGTTGCCCCTATCTGGGCTTCTCCTTGCGTGGTTGCATAGGTTGAGTGAGGAGGCACCTCCACAGTTGAAGAAATCACTTGGGTTGTCCCCGTTGGTGTTCCTCCTCCAAGGGCTCTAACTGTTCTTCGTGTTCTCGCCATGGTTATTGTTGTGATTCCCACAGACGGCGCCAAATGTTGTGGATTAAAAACTAATATATATAATTGCTGTATTTATTACTAAGGAACATGAGCTCAAGGCCTTTAATGGCTGCTCTCGTGTTTTGTAGCTTAACTCTGCCTTTACGAGATGCCTACGTATCTCTATGAATTAGAGAATCAAGCCAAAAAACGTAGTTCTGATCTGTGGGGTGAGGCCCCTTATATAGATGTGGGAGTCCTTGAATTGGACTTGGTATAGGAGACTTGGTAGCCAAGTCTCAGAATTAGAATAGACTTTGGAGTCCTAAATAGTAGGAAACTGATTCCTTATCCTTCTAGGTCCCTTTGAGGCTAATCTGCAAGGATTTATGTCCTTATCGGGACTCTTCTCAATGACTGATTTTTTCCTTATTAATTAATTACGAAATTAATTAATATTAAGGGTTTTTGGGCCTTCTTTGTTCCATCAGGCCTGATCTGGTCCATCAGGCCTGATCACTGTGTTAACCTTTTTGGTCTTAATGTCATACATCTCCTTATTGGGCCTAGCAGCCCAAATCATGTATAATTAATTTAATATTTAATTACACAATCAGGATTTATTTATCCCTATCAGAAGGGGAGAGTGGGGTGCACGGGGAAGAAAAGGAAAAGGGGGGGAGAAAGTGAATTTATACACCACCAAAACAAGGGCAAATTTGTACTTTTCTAATTCCTTTTTATGCTTATTTTTTCCTTTCTTTTTACTCAAATGTAACAAAAATCAAATATAAAATATATCTCTTTCGAAAAGTCGGAAATTATTGCAAGTGACAATTTTAACACGTAGATCTCGAAATTAGCTTGTTAACCTTTACTCATAATAGATTTTTGAGCGGACGGTTGATTTTATATGAATTTCGCAAGCTCGTCTTAATAATAACGTTTTTCCACATAAAAATCAATTTAAAATGCAAAGACCACCAAATAAATCCACTCATCATTTTTAAAAATTTTCTAGGACTACTATGAAGATAACAAAACAAATCCCATGCTTTTATCTTACTCGGATAATTTTATAATAATACGCGAAGGTTAAATAAACCTTTATTTAAATCACCTAATTCCTTTAAATTCATAAAAATGTCACAGAGCACATAGTCATGCACACAGACAAGCAATCACACATATACGATCACATAACAACTCAGGTCTGATCATATAATTTATCCCTCTTTAATCTTTATCCTTTTCTATGCGTACCGGGTCACGTTCAGCCTGACGGCCCGACGTTCAGCATTTCGATTACGCTTCTCATTATCTTTACCAATCGACACGTCACTTAGGACGAAATACTTTATTTAAACACTCATTTCATGCAATCACACATAATTCACATTTTATATTCTTTAATTCCTTATTAGGACGGGTTCCGTTCTACCTGACGGCCCGACAACACAGCTCAACTCCTAAGCTGACTCTTTAAATTGGAACGTTTTTATTTACGCTCCTATATTCTTATATACAGAAAAGACAATTAATCAGCACTTAGTCATATAATTATAATCACATCACATAAAGCATACTTTATTCACTTAATTACGTCGCAAAATTCTCAATCGTTACACACTCTTTCCTCAGACCCTTTCTCAAGATATTACCCAAACTGGTAGTTTCAAGAGAATAGTCCATGGAATTGAGCAAGTTGAGCACATCAGTGTTAGTGTGTGCAGTAGTTGTGTTATTCTCAAGTATTTTAAAGAAAGATTGAATAACATCGGAGTTAACACAATACTTGGTACCTTTGAGAGTAAAGGTAATTGTCATGTTTGAAGAATTGAAAAGAGCAGATGACCACACTTCCTCCACAACTTCAAAGTAATCACCCGAGGTTCGAGCATAGAGTATTTCAGTTTGCAGTTGCTAATGAAGTCCATCATCTTGTGAAAGTCTTCAAAACCAACACTCTTCTTTACAAGTACGACGAAGTTATTTTTCTCATATATGAAACTAGACTGAGACATTATTTTGACTACTGGTGCCATTGTTGCTAAGTAAGCAGTTATAGAGAGAGAAAGGGATTTTGAAGATGAAGAGAGTAAAAGTTGCTAAGTAATTCAGAGAGAGAAATAAAAGTGAAATACATAAATGAATTGAGCTTTTATTATATCTCTGAGAAGAAAGACAAACAAGTAATTAAAAATAAAATAAAGTATCCAATGATATTTGCCAAAAATAACTGTTTAAAAATAAAGTAGACTGTAGAAATTTCAAAAAAATTATCCATCGATATATACATACACACTATAAGTAAAGTCAACGATTAGGGTTTAGAATTAACAGTTATGATGGAATCAACTTAACGGATACATGATGTGCTTTTATTCGTCGAGGGATAAAGTACCCAGAAATATTTTGACTTTCAACGAATAATTCATATCCATTGAATTCCATCAGTATTACCTTTAGCAAATCCTGATTTTAGTGTTAGGATCTAACAACTTGCAAATCCTGATTTTAATGCCAGAATCTGATAACTTGCAAATCCTGATTTGTATCTTTAGTAAAGTCAAACTTATTTCTGAATGCATCACAAATTACAAAGACATCAAAAATAATTAAGAATAATTAATCATACCTAACTCACTTACCAACCTAGTAAAAGTTGATTCATCAAGTGGCTTGGTAAAGATGTCTGGAAGTTGCTGCTCACTTGGAACAAAATGTAGTTCCACTGTACAATTTATAACATGTGACGGCCTCAACCCCGGGGTCAGGAGTTGACGTCACTACTAATATCAAACTACAAATATAATACAATCAACTCACTTTTACTTCAATATAAACAACCCCTTCACAAGATCTTTTCCAGGTTCAAGTATAACTTAGGTTACACACTTATTATAAACCAACTTATTTAAAACAACCTGACATGTCTAACTTACTACAGCAACTCACAGACCACACCTGGTCTGACACAACACACCCGGAGGAGCTCAATATAGGAGGAATTGGAAACTGGCCCTTCCTAAGACAGCACAATCTCCTAGGCATCTGCAATTTGAGAATATACAAAATATTTGCAAGAGTGAGCGATCAATCGCTCAGCAGTACCACTCTATGAATAATAATCAAAATAGTTTATGATAAACAATTGTAGGAACAGAAATCAATACTCATTTATAGACAACAATTAAAACAGGTAAAAATGGAAGAAAACCGATGATACTGATGAAAACTGGATATTAATAGCTAGCATGCTCTATAAAACATCTCATTAATTGGGTTGTGTGAATACCAGAGTTCAATTTTAGCATGCTATACTTTCATTTTCAAATCTTCTGTTCCACTACAGGAACCATAAAACGATTTATCCCGTTACGGGGACCCAAAATCATTTGTTCCACTACGGGAACCATAAACCATTTATCCCGTTACGGGGACCATAAAATCATTTGTTCCATTACGGGAACCTTAAAATCACGCTCAGATATAAAAGTATTGGATGATCCTTGGTGAGATAGCTGATCAGGCTATCTCCATGGGACAACTCTATCTTGGCCATCCTATGAAACTTGTTCCGGAACTCAGAGACTAGCTACGTCCCTATCACGCTAGGCTGGTGGTTATAATAGGGTGTGCAACCACTTCGCCTCTTACGCTATCTTCTTGGCCGTTACGGGCCCTTGCGTACGCTCATCCAATTATCTGATCAACTTTATCCAGTTTTCCAAATCACTTACCTATCTCTTTTCAGAATAATTCTATCACAACACATTTTCTAAAACATTTTCATTTTATTCAAAGTTTAGAGATAGGTACTTTCAGAAGTTACTTTTCCCCCAAAACACAAGTTAACAAAACAATTTGAACACAGGGGATACGTAACTTAAAACGTTATGTTCCGGTACGTAAATTAAATCAACAATTATTCAAATTTTACTAAACCATAAAGATATATTCAGGGGTACGTGCCTTGATATGCTTTAACAACTATCACGGACTAGCTTTGCACCAATCGGGAAGCTAGGGATTTCGACTGGAACCTACAGGAAGCGAAACACCCTAAATTAGACGTCTGAACATGCTTGACTTATCCTCACTAATATTCTACCCGTACATTAACAAAACCCGACTCGTAACATATTTCATATTATAATACACGTATCAATTAGGGTTCACGTCCTCGAGAGTCAGTTCGATGTTTATTTCTAGAAAATATGTATATTTGTCCTTTTACAAAATTAGGGTTATCGGTTTTAGCAAAGTATTTCATCACAACACATAATCAGGTTCCGTATAAAATATTTATATATAACCGATCGACGTTCTGATAGTCACTGAGTACGGCCCCGCATTTCCTTAACTTGATTTTTTGGAAATCGGGCAGAATCTCCTTTAATTATCGGCTAACCCGTCGAACATCTCGATGTCATATCAATCACAACCAAATTCAATCTCTGATCGCCAATTTAAACCAACCACAACAACAATTTTGCAAATTCCCAAACGCCACTTAAATAAAATTATTAATTATTAGTCATGTTTTTATGTTTTAATTCGTATTTTATAATTTTATTCGTAGGAGGAGAGGTGAGGCGGGAGAGGGAGAGAGTAGATTCGAGAGAGAAGAGATTGAAGAGATGGTGGAAAATGTTTTCTGAGAGAGAGAAAAACAAATGATAAGGTTAATTGTATTTATCCGGTTCCGCTCAAATATATCTGCTTCTGACCGTAACTCGCCATTTTCCAACGAATAACTTATGGGTAAAATAACCGGTAATTTACAAAAATAATTTTAAATCTCGGAATAAAAAAGGGTTAATAAAATAAAATTTCCAGGGTTTTTAAATCATTTTTAAAACGCAAATTGGACCCACATTTGACAATTGAACGAAACAATACGCGGGTTAATTTAATCCCAAAAATTACCAAAATACTTTTAAAATTCTCAAGATATTCCAAACTTAATAAAATATGAATTTCATAATTTTTGAAGAATTCTGGAATTAAATACTGATTTTCCAATTAAATGCAATCAGAAAATCATTTAAAAATAAATAATCAATAAAATATTGATTTCTAAATTTTAAAAACTCCTAAAAATAATAAATAAAATTATGAAGCAATAAAAATGAATTTAGAGATAATCCAAGTATTTATGGAAATATTTTGAATAAAATCACATTTAAATATAAAAATAAAATAACACAACTTCACAACTAATTACACAAGTGATCCTCGAACACCAATAATCACATATAATTAATAACAAAGTAACATCCAGCTGACATAACCCATACACATATTTTATTTATTTAATTATTCAATAATTACATATTTAAATAAAAATATACAAGTTGTTATATAACGTGTTCTCTAATGAAGTGGTACTTGATGTCTATGTGCTTTCTCCTTGAATGCTACACAGGATTTTCAGTGATTGCAATGGCACTTGTGTTGTCACAGAAAATTGTAATATTATCCACATGTAGACCATAATCCAACAGTTGAAATAGCTACTAATTGGAATTTTCAGTGATGGCAATGCCAAGTTTTGGTGTACCCATGAGATATTTGAAGATTCTCTTAATAGCTACTAAATGAGATTCTCTAGGACTAGCCTGAAATCTAGCACAAAGACAAGTAGCAAACATTATATATGGCCTACTGGATGTTAAATATAAAAGTGAGTCAAGCATGCCTCTATAGCTTGAAATGTCCACAGATTTTTCAGTAGTGTTCAATTCAAGTTTAGTGCCAATGGCCATGCGAGTTTTTACAGATGTGCAATCCATTAAGTCAATCTTCTTTAAAAGATCATGAATATATATGGTTTGACTAATGAATATTCCATCACTAACTTGCTTAACTTGTAACCCAAGAAAGTATTTTAGTTCTCCCATCATGCTTATTTTATATTTACTTTGCATCAATTTGGCAAATTTTTTGCAAAGTTTCTCATCTATAGAGCCAAATATAATATCATCTACATAAATCTGAACAAGTATACTAGAGCCATTAACATTTCTAAAGAAAAGAGCTTTATCAACAGTACATCTTATGAAATGATTTTCTAAAAGGAACTTTAACAAAGTACCATACCAGGCTCTAGGTGCTTACTTCAATCCATAAAGTGCTTTCAAAATATAGTAGACATAATCTGGAAAGTTAGGGTCTTCAAAACCTGGAGGCTGACTAACATATACTTCCTCCTCAAATCTCCATTCAGAAATGCACTTTTGACATCCATTTGATAGACTTGAAAATTGGCACGGGTTGTATAGGCTAGAGATATTCTGATGGCTTTAAGTCTTGCAAAAGGAGCAAAAGTCTCATCAAAATCTATTCCTTCTTTTTGACAGTAGCCTTTAGCAACCAATCTAGCTTTATTCCTTATGACTATGCCATTTTCATCCATCTTATTTCTGAATACCCATTTAGTTTCAATAGAATTCTTGCCTTTAGGTTTAGGTACCATCTTCCATACTTTATTCCTTTTAAATCGGTTTAGCTCTTCCTGCATAGCTAAAACCCAAACAGGATCTAACAAAGCTTCTTCTACCTTCTTTGGCTCTTCCTGAGACAGAAAGTTGCTGAATAGACATTCATCTTGAGTTGCTTTTCTCATTTGCACTCTTGAAGATGCATCACCAATGATCAATTTAAATGGGTGATCTCTAGTCCATTTCCTTTGTTGTGGTAGATTAGCTCTAGATGAAGAGGCCTCATAGTTGTCTTGCTGTGTGACTGAGTTTTGATCTGAAGAAGCTCCCCCTGAGTTTATGGATCTTTGATTTGAGGTTAGAGGTCTTTCAGTTTTTAATCTAGAATGACTTTCAGCTCCTGTTGAGGGTTCAACAAATAATGAATTTTGTCTTTAGACGGATGATACAGTTTGTCTGTCAACTGATGATACACTATGTCTTTCAATGGATGATGTACTTGATCTTTCAACGGATACAACATTTTATCTTTCGACGGATGTTAAATTTTGTGCTTCATTTGTTGATCTTCCTGCATATCCCTTAGAAATTATTTCTTGATCACTTTCATCATCACTGTCAACACAGTTCATCTCAACATTGTCAAATTTGAGGCTTTCATGGAAACCTTCATCTTATAGTCCTTCAATCTTTTTACCATCAAACACAACATTTACAGATTTCATAACAATGTTGGTTCTTAGATTGTAGACTCTGTATGCTTTTCCAACCGCATATCAAACAAAGATACCTTCATCTGCTTTGGCATTATATTTCCATTTTTCTCAGTTTAATTTCTTAGAATATAGCATTTGCAGGCAAAGACATGAAGAAAGTTTAGTGTTGGCTTCCTGTTCTTGAACAATTGACAATGAGTCATGCATTTTGCTTGATTTACCAAAGAAATGTTTTGAGTGTAGCATGCAGTATTGACAGCTTCAGCCCAGAAATATGTTAGTAACTTTGATTCCTCTAACATGGTTCTTGCAGCTTCAATTAAGGATATATTCTTTCTTTCTACTACTCCATTTTGTTTTGGAGTCCTTGCTACTGAGAACTCATGTATGATTTTATTTTCTTCACAAAATGACTTCATTACAGAATTCTTGAACTCAGTTCCATTGTCACTCCTAATTCTTCTAACCTTGACATCGGGATGATTGTTGACTTGCCTTATATGATTGATAATGACTTCACTAGCTTCATCTTTAGATTTAAGAAAATGTGTCCATGAGAACTTTTAAAAGTCATCCACAATCACTAGGCAATATCTCTTCTTTGAAATTGACAACACATTGACTGGTCTAAACAAATTCATGTGGAGCAGTTGTAGTGGTTCTTCAATTATTGATTCAAGCTTTCTTTTGAATGATGCTTTAATTTTTTTCCATTTCTAACAAGCATCACACAATCCATCTTTTGAGAACTGAACTTGAGGAATGCCTCTTACTAGGTCCTTCTTGACTAATTCATTCATAGTCTTGAAGTTCAGATGAGACAGCTTCTTGTGCCACAGCCAACTTTCATCTTGACTTGCTTTGGTGAAAAGACAAGTAATAGAATCTACATTAGATGAGTTGAAGTCAGCTAGGTACACATTTTCTTTTCTCACTCTAGTGAGAACCACTTTGTTGTTCTCCTTGCAGGTAACAATACATGCTTCAGAATTGAAAGTTACAGAGTTGCCTTTGTCACATAGTTGGCTGACACTCAAAAGATTGTGTTTTAGTCCATCTACTCGAGCAACTTCTTCAATGGTAACATTGTCTTTTGAAATCAATCAATATCCCACAATATACCCTTTGTTGTCATCTCCAAAAGTAATACTTGGGCTAGCTCTTTCCTTGAACTCAGTGGGCAGGATAGAGTCTCCAGTCATGTACCTTGAGCATCTACTGTGTAGATACCATAGAATCTTTCTATTTCCCTGCACACATCAAAATCAAATCAAGTTGATTTTGGTACCCAAGTTTCCTTGGGTCCTTCCTTGTTAGCCCTTTTCTTAGGTTTCCTAGGATTTCCACCATCAGACCTACGTGATTGTGGATCAACCTTAGTCCTAGGGGATTGATAGTGAATCCATAATCAATTATAGAAATATCATGCACTTTTTGATTAACATGATCTGGCATAGATTGTGCAAACATGTTATTCCAGTAAGGCATGTTAAATGGCATTTGTGGCATATTTAATGCAACATAATAAGGATTTTGTGCAAATGGCATGTTAGCAAATTGTGCATTTAAATTTTGTGCAGGCATAATAGGCATGGAATTCCTTTATAATATGGGCATGTTAGGAAAAGAGGGGGTGCAGACATGGGTGTAGGAATAACAGATTTATAGTTAGTAGATGAGTGATTAACTCTACCACATTTCACACAAATTTTTCTAGGTGCATATTTATCAGGTGTGTAGCTATTATGTTTGTTAATTCCTACTTTCCCATTCATGTTCTTCTTCCTTTTAGAATCTGCCTTGACCTCAATTTTCTCCAATATGTCACTCAACTGTTTTATTGACAGATGCCTCACATTTACTCTCTTTGTTTTCTTGACTCGACTTGATTCTCCTGTAACAAAGTTCTTAGATACTGATCCATATTTCTCATTTAGCTTAGCTAGCTTGGATTTGCTAATTGGCTTCTTTTCTATCGACGGATGTAAATCCTTCTCTTTCAACGGATATTCACTTTAAGCTTTCAATGGATAAGCTTCATCATCCATTGACTCCACATCCGTTGATAAGCCATCAATCAATACATGATCCAGTTTATTTTTGTCCTTTTTCCAGGCTTCTTCACAGAAGGATTTGATTCCTTGAACTTTGGAAATTTGGGCACTTACATTCCTTAATGATTTCCAAGCCTTGATTACCTCTTGCTCACGTTCAAGCTGCTTTCTTAAAATTTCCTCTTTCTTCAAAGATTCAATCAGTTCATCCTTCTCAATTTTGCACTCTATCTTTAGTTTCTCAAACTCAATGAATTGAGTTTCTAACACAGCATTTCTCTTACTTAAAAAGGGATTATTATCTTTAATTATATTGTTTTCTTTAGTGAATGATTTAAGTGTACCACGCAAGTGATATAATTCTGTAGACATGTAATTTATGGCATCATTACACCCATCTATAGAAAGGTGTGCTATGTGGTGCCCTAAAATCCGGGGTCAGGGATCTAGGAGGCCACTCCATCATAATCACTATATACCACATACCTCGCATCACAATATATAAATACTCACACTTTACGACCCCACACTTATCACAAAAACACACTTATAGGTTATTATCTTGGAAATGAACCATTCATTACTAGAGTAAATCAAACCACAAAGTGATAATTATTACAACCCAAAAGTAATTAAGTCTTACCGGGGAATAACCCTTAAGTAAGGCTAGTCCGTCGGCCAAATATTTGTTTCTTATTTATTACCTTACATAAGTCATACATATAAATAAGCCGAACAAAAAACAACTGAAAACCAATCCAGCTTATTCGGTCTACCTGTGGTGCAACATCAAATAACCTACGGAACAGCTGGCCGTTTCCTACCCGTTTCCTGGCTGTAAGTTTCATGATAGGTATCTTGATTCACTGTTGTGTTGTGTCAATTTAAGAAAACAAGTGTGAGCTATAATGCCCAGCATAATAATGTACAGTATGAAATGACTGTATGATAAACTCAAGTAAAACGTCATATATGATAATTATGTTTTATTCAAAAATAGTTTTCCTTGGTGATACACACCCTCTTATGAAAACAATTCTTTAATGGATTATTATCCTACGAATACCTTAATGGTAAACCCAGCACCTAGGCTTGGGTTACGGTATTGCATCACAATTCCAATTGGAAGAATAGGACATTCATTGGAGCCACCGCATACGATGATCAGTCGTACTACGAAAATAGTAACCTTTTCTATTAGTAGAGGGATGATACCTTCGTATCCCGATTATCACCCTAGCCGCATTTGGGCTTTATATGCTTCCCCATTCATCCCGGGTATATTTTGCATTCTTCGTATGTCCTTCACTATACATGGTACCTTCTCATACGAAAAATAAATATGGTAGTCTCCCCAGTCCACGAAGTACTGGATCTCTACCCCTCCCTTGTCCTTTTAAGAATCATATCATAGACTTGGAATCATCGAACTATATCGAAGTTTCCTCAACCGTTTTGCTTGTTGATAGGCACAGCTTTTCCTCATATATATATATATATGTACTTCCGAAGTTTTCGGAGGAAGTACTAAGGATGTGAGTTGACGGCTGTCAACAGATAAATAAATAAGGGAGTTAGTTTCTTTTGAAACTATATTCAAAATATTTAAAATACATCGAGATAATATTCTTTGACGATCTGAAAATATTAATATGAATTTCTGAAACTCTGAAAATATTTTAAATTAGGTTTCATGATTTTTAAATGATATTAAATCATTTAATAAATATTGAATAATTAAATAATAATTATTAAATAATTAAACCTCGAATAGTTCTTCTTTAAAAAAACACTGAAATAATATTCCTCAACTTATTTATGTTTAAGTAATATAATAATCTTTAATATTTAATCGAGTTTGAAATAAAATATAGTTGAGGGAATACGATCTTTGGAAATTGCTTTAATAAAAGTTCGAGGTGTTAATATTTTGTAAATGGACGTTGAGTCCCTTAAAACTACTATGGACTTTTAATCGTCATGTTCTATCTTCGAAATAATTCCCGGGTTTATATTTTGAAATCCCGACCGACTCTCGGTCTTATAATTATACGTCACGCTTATAGCGGAGTTAAACATTTTACGATATATGCTTATCGTTCAACATCGCTACATTATGCAAAAATTCAATCACTACGTATCATGGCAAGCATGGTATTTATGCAATGATAATAAAACAATCCTTTCACAACACAACAGTAAATGGAGTTGGGTTCATAAACTTTCCTGGGTATCTCGAAGTGAAGGATGTTCAAGGTTCCGCTCGGAAATCTATAATCATAAACAAAATTTGTTTTGTTAGGTCATGTTCTTAATTTACAGCGACTCGCACTTATGTGCTACTTATTATGCACCCTATCAACCTATATTACCCTTATCATTTATTTAAGTCCTTATTCACATTACGGTCATTTCCTTTTTCGAAGTGTCCTAAGTCCGTTTTCATTTTCCTCGTTAGCTCCGCTTATGGATTCTACGTTTTTCTAATCGCGCGGTCTCGGTTCCGATATTTTTATAAAATTGAAAATTCATTATTTTCACTTAAAATTTTTATGAAAGTTAGAAAACTCAATTTACTACTCTCTATAAAAATTTCATGATTTATGAACATTTTTAAATTGATTCTTTTTATTTTCAAAATTCGTAATTCGTAGCAGTTTTTGTCGCGTAAATAACTTTTAGTAAAACAGCCATAACTTTTGATCCGTAAATCGGAATCACGCGATTCAAGCGCCTAAACGATCCTTATAACATTTTATATCATAATCAAATGTGACTTTTGAGAAACTACAGTTTATATCTTCGGGACTTTCTGCAGAAACTTAAAGTTACGTGTTGTTCGTTTTAGCGGGGTTACGGTTACGATCTGAGTTTCGTGTATACCTTAAACCTTTATACTACCACCAACAATCAACATATCATCATCATCATCACAGTAAATCCTCTCAAGAACATCATGTTCTTGAGGCAACAACAATTAACCTTAAACTACTTAGCTAAACATCAAGATTACAATAATACTTCCACCAAAACTAGGTTTACAATTATGTTCTAAAAGAATCTTGAACTTAAATCTTAAGTAAGGATGGGTCAAAGAATTATACCTTTATTGAGAGCTTGAGATGTTTTCTTGATGATGGTGAAGTCTTGGGAGTGCTTAGTAGGGTTTTGGAACCTAAAACAACCATTAAAATCAAGAAACCAAATAAAAGTTACTATTTATACTATTCACTATCATCTTTCTTGAATTTATTTCACCCATCAAACCTTGATAAAAAGAGCTCAAAGATTTATCTTACCTTATTTTAGGTGGTATGAAGCTTGAGAATTAATGGGGGAATTTTTCCATGGCTAGAGCTTGGTGATTTGAAATTGATTTCTCCTTGTTTTTGTGTTTGGCCAAATGATGATGTTCTTGGGAGAGAGAGAGAATTTTTGTGCTTGCTTCTTGGTTTCTTCTTGGAAATAATGCTTGTGATATCTTGTATTTGATTTTTATTCTATAGTATAAGTCCTAGGATTGATTTTTGTTGCCAAATCTCTGGACAAATCTAGCTAGGCTTTTTAGATTACGAGCTAAGCTAATTAGCTTAGCCATTAGCTTCACTATTCTCTAACCCTAGTTGATCATCCTACTTCCTTAGATCACTATTTATTAAAGTAACCATGGTTAATTTTCTACCACGGTTAGTTAGTGCGTTACGTTTATTTAATCGTTTACGCGTTCGTTCGGTCGCTTAGACGTTTTCGTAATAATTTCTAGTAAACGGTTAGCGACGTAAATCCTTTCGTATTTATTCCTTATGTTTTGAATTATCGTACTTGGATATAAATCCATAGGGTTTTAAATTCGTAATTATATTGTGATCCTCGTAAACCTTGATGATTCGTAAATATGGTCGTTTTTCAAAGTTCGTTTCCTTCGAAAACTAATAGCGTTTACATACACTCATTTGATACGTATAATCATAATATCAACTTCGAAACTCATTTTCTCATGCACAACATAGTGTGGGCTAAAAAAATTTCCCCGTCTGCCAGGGTTACTATTCTTTAAACGTTTTTACAAAGTCTCAAAAATTTGAGTTATTACATGCTAGGTTTGTAGTGATTACCTGATTGCTTGAGGAACTGACTTCTGTTTCATCATATTTGGCTATTAGGGCTAGATTGACAAAGCTTATTTCTTCATCTTCATCTTCCCCATCAGCTGCCCAATCCTTTTCTTGAGTCAAGAAAGCCTTTTTCTTTTGTTTGAGCAATTTAAAATATTTCTTTATATAATCCAGTAGCTCAAACTTCCTTTTCTCAGAATTAGGCTTTCTCCACTCATTGGCAAAGTGATCACTCAAGCAACACCTGAAACATTTGAATTTTGACTTGTCCACCATGTTTCTATTTGGCTTGGTTGCTCCAAAATTCTCTTTGAATATGAGCTTGAAAAATCTTCTTGATAGGAAAGCCAGATGTTCATCTATATTCTTCATTTTATCCTGACTAGGATAATCTTCATTCTCAGCTATTAGCCCTTTTCTTTTGCCTTCACAAACCCTTGAGTTTCGTGCAGATTCCACATCTTCAACCTTCAACTCTATTCCTCTCTTTTGTTCAGCTACCAGTGCAATAGATCCACCTTTCTTCCTTCCACCCTCCAGTAGCTCATCCTTCTCCATTTCGAGCTCATAGGTTTTTAAGATATCTTTCACTCTCTCTAGAGTATACTCTTGAGAATTTCCGATTGAGACTGTCATTGGCTTCTATTTTTTTGGTAGAGAGCTCAGGAATTTTAGATTGAAATCTTTAGTTTGGTAGATCCTTCTATATAATTTTAAACCATTTAGCAGTTTTTGAAATCTACTGAAGATGTCGCTCAGTGACTCACCATCTTCAAAATGAAAATTTTCATATTGTTGTATAAGGAGTTGCATCTTATTTTATCTGACTTGCTCAGTTCCCTCGTATAATACTTGGATTTGGTCCCAAATTTCTTTGGCAGTATTACAGTTGATAACATTGTCAAACATATCGCCATCAAGATCATTGAACAGAATATTCATGGCCTTCTTGTCTTTATGAACTTGCTCAATTTCTTCATCTGTCCATTCCGACCTTTGGGACTATTTTCTCATTCCCAACAGCTCCTTCAGCATCTGTTGTAGCTCTACGAGGAACATGAGGACCTTTCTCTATGCAGTCAACATATCTTCATCTTAAAAGAGTAGATGAAGGTGCATCTTCACTTTCCAATGATGATAATTGTCTTCATCTAGAAGTGGGATCTTCACTCCAACGTCCTTTCTACTAATGTTGTTAGTTTTTTTACCCTTAAACTCTTAGTGTGTCAAGAGCTTACTCTGATACCAAATTTTATCCCCTTAACAATCTAACAACAGAATTTCAGAAGGGGGGGGGTGAATGAAATTCTGGATTTTTTTTTGGAAAATTCTAAAATCTCTTTTGAATGTATATATATAGCTGTGAATGAATATGCTAAGTGCGGATAAACTGTAAATGATATTCAACACAAAGTAATTAAACAAGACAGTTTAAAAACTTTCTGGTGGATTGATCTTTCCACCAGATATATATATATATATATATATATATATATATATATATATATTCGAGAACTTAGTGATGCAAGAATGCACACAGCTGCTTACAAGTGTTTTTACAAAGATGAACAGAGAGAATTTCTAACAGATGTTGTTTATCTATTTCTCTGTTCAACTCCTATTTCTTTTTTTGATTGATTAATAAAACACTTGTTCCTATTGGTTTATATACTTCCAAGTTACACGTGAATAAGACAAACAGTAAAAACAATAATTTAGGTCTCTTCACATGTTGCTTCATTTCTCTATCCAACATCTTTTAATATCTTCAATTAAGCATGGAAATGGAAATGTTTCTTTGTTCTCTGTTGAAGCTTTATCCGTTGATACTACTCCTTGAGTCATCCATTGAGTCTCGACTGGATTATCCGTTGAAAGTGTCTTGAGTCCTTTGTTGAAGCTTTAAGTTTATCCGTTGATGATGAATTTTTTAGCAGTTGACATTATTTCACTTATACAAAATTACAAGGCATCTTTTATTTTCAATTGGCCAACCTATTTTGTATATCTTTCGAGTAGTCAAGATGACTCATAATTCACTACAACTTCTAGACTACTAAGTTATTTGTTGCATACAGAAATGTGCTGCAAACTTGTTTAACACAAGCTACATCATCTAATAATGGATACAAAAATCATTTAACTTATCAACTTATAGCATTTCGTCAAGTTATTTTTGCACTTATTTCAACAAAAGTGGTGTAAACATGGTAGACGGTGCAGCTATAAAACAATAGAATTTATTAGGTTTAAAAATATTGTTGTGTGCTCTTGTTACGGGACGAGAGGTTGAAATCTCTTGTGGCTGGGAAATAGAGTGCGAAGACAATTGACTGTCAACACCAATTAATTCAGGTGTACTGTATGTTAATGGAGTAAAATAATTACTATCAGTAGTGCTCAAATGTGTTTCTTCCTGGTTTGCGGAAGTAGTAGGCAAGACAGTTGATGATTGAGTCTGGACCAAATAGGGAATGTGTTGAGGAAGTGGAATTGATGTTGGAAGAGAGGAGACTCCAGAAGGAGAGTTAGAGTCAAGAACATACTCGGATGATGACACATGAAGAGGCAACCAATCAAATTTGTAAAGGTCATGTTAGAAAACATATCTTTATATGGGAATTTATCTTCAAGAAAGATGACATCGCGAGATATATAGACACTACAAGAAAAATGTTAATAGACATCACACATTAGACATCTGTCACTAATGCCACTAATGTCTAAAGGATAATAAACATCATCATGCATTTATTCAATGTCTTTCTATTCTTAAGATATCGTTTATTTGAAAACCGATGTCTTAATTTTACTTTTTTAACGCACGACCTCCCTAATTCATTTGCCCCTTTAACCAAATTTTGACTGCCTCCCTAACCATTTTTCTTTTCCCCCTTTACATTCAGATACATTAAATAAAAACTAAAAACGAACACTCTCATATCATCTCTCTCTATCTCTCACAGCTCTCTCTCGATTTCTTCTCTCTCACAACTCTCTCTCTCTCTCTCTCAAATCTCACCATTAAAGACCATAAATCTGGTCTTCTACTCACCCAATTATTCACCTTTGTTCTCTCAACTTTTACCTCTCAAGTAATCATCCAAATTTTGTCATTTCAAACTCCAATTCGATTAGTATATAAGGTCGGTTGGTTGACTTGGCTGGATTGGTTACTTTGAACACGAATTCGGTGAGTAAATGTAGTAGATTAGCATTTATTAGTATATTTTAATTTGGGATTTTTTAAATCAAAACCCTAGTTTTTAAATTGGGGTTCTACTTGTAATGTATTATATTTGTTATAGGCATCATATTTTGAATAGGAATTAATTTGTCATTTTCACTTACTTTGATGTATTTTAATTTACTAATTTTCTGAATTTCTTTTTTATATAGGATCTTTGGTATATGAGATTGTAGCTATTATTTGAGGTAATATTTGATTTATAGTTGTGGATTTATATTTGTGGCTATTATTCGATGTTTGTGATATCTTCAATAATGGTGATATTATTATTTTGCAGATATCCTGGTGCACTATACCCTTGAACCTTGTAATGATGCAGATTTTAAGTTGTTTTTAATGTATAATATAATGGAGAGTGCAGCTTAGCATTGTTCGAGGTAATTCCTACCTGTAAACCCATGTGCACATTTCATTTTCTTTCGGTTTTGCTAACGCAAGTCAAATATGACTCTAGGCATCCAAGGAGGAAGAATCAGGGGCTGGTTATGTTCTTCATCTTGGTCCAAAACAGGTATAAAATCTTTCATATGTAGCTAGTTTATAGTCATAATCATTACATAGTTTTAAAATGATGTTACACGTAGTTTTTGAATATTTTTGGGTTGTTGTGTTCGATAAATTAGCGATGACTTTTTCTTGTGTTTTGTGATTGATTATGAACTGAAAGGAGGAGTTGAAAATGGTCAAAGAACGATTATAGTTTCTATATGAACTTACATATACTGATGATGCCTAATAATTAATTTGTCATTGTTAGAATGAGCCCCTAAAACTTCAAGCATATTCATCAGGTTTGCACCATAATTCGAGTATAAATAGAGGATAAGGTACTAACCTTCGATACCCCCTCTTTGCTTGAAAATGAGAGGCCCTGCAATTTGTACCAAGGTTATCTTCAAGTAAACTTAGACAAAATAATTTGGATTATTTCATTTTACGAGGTCTGCTATAAATTTTCATTTAGGCCCGAAGAAATAAACAAGTATGCATAAATAATTATGTCAAAAACAAAGTTAATAATAATACACGATCCTAAGCTCCCTTAATCTCTCAGTGGCATTAATCATAACAGGTTTGAAGTACTGTAAGATTTTTACCCAAGTGATCATATAACACTTACATTGTGCATGGTTTATTTTATACAACAATATTTATCCAAGTGCATAGTTTTTTTTATACAACAGTATTTATCCAAATCATATATGGAAAGTTTCCTCTTGTGCTGCAAGATCGTGTTCGTTGATTTGTTCAGTATAGATGGGTTTCCACTAGAGGAGTTAATGAAAAAGCTATCCTAAAATTCTTTCCATCAGGCCTTCGGCGTGATATCTAACGACGTCTATGCCTCAAACTTGTCCAACGTGTATGTACTCTTATTAGTCTATTAAATTAATTGTATGCATGACCTTAAAGTTACTAATTCATTTGAATTCACCCTATATTTACACTGATATATTTGAAAAATATGTTTGTGCAGTTGGTGATCGTGAGGTAGAAGTGCAGAAAATCTTACATAAGGAAAATATTGTTTCACAACACGTGGCCATGGAATTCAATTACTTGTATTGTCAATGTACTAGCAATTTAGTTATAATAGAATAGGAATATGCAAGTCATATTTGTTTTACTCACTAATGTGTAAATGATAATATTGGAATATTTGTTGTTAATATTAAATTCATTTTTTGTTGTTATTTTGGTCCAAAAGTAATTTAATTTTTGTATTGTGTAAGTAGCGTAATAAGAAAATATACATCACTTTTATTGTGTAAAAATTGATGTCTACCAATAAAATACAAATCAGTTTTTTAAGTGCAAACTGATGTTTACAAACTATATAGACATCAGGCCAAAGCGATTTCTAATTGGCCAGATAGAAATCAACTTTTCAGAATGAAATCTATGTCTGATGGGATAAAAGACATCGGTGTATGACCGATGTCTAGAATAGACATCACTGACATCAACATCGGTTAAGAAATAACATAGATATCGACCAGAAATTGATGTTTATTGACCAGATTCTTGTAGTGAGAGTTTGGAAACTGTAGGGTCAAAACACCGATGAGAGTGATATTTTACAGAAAAACCAAGATAAGCACATGGCGAAGACCTTGGTTGAAGTTTATTTGACGTATAAGGCCTAAGCCACGGATAACACAAACAGCCGAACACCCGTAATTTTGTATAATCAGGTGGACATTAAAAAAGAGACTCGTACGGGGAGGAATGTGGATTCTCTTGGGTGGAAAGACGATTAATTAAGTAAGTAGCATGATAGCATGCGAATGACCAAACTTTTGAGGGTAATGATGATTCATACAACAATGTTTTGGTAGTTTCAATAATCTTGCGATGACGACGCTCTACCATAGCGACTCGTTGTGGGGTGTATGGTGGGGACATCAAATGTCCAATCCCTTGTGAAGCAAGATATGAAGTCATGCCTTGAAATTCTCCACCTCCATTGGTATAGAATGAAAGTATTTTTGTGTCGAAGTGTTTTTCAACAAGAATTTGATACTTTTGAAAAAGTGATAACACTTCATTTTTATGTTTGACTATATATAACCACATGTATTTTGTAGAGTGATCCACAAATATAACATAATAATGTTTTTTGTCAATAGATAAAACTAGGGAAGGACCCCATAAATCACTATACAAAACTTGTAATGCTTTTTGACTTTGAATTGAACTATTTGAAAAGGATAAATGATGGCTTTTATTACATCAACAATCATCATATGAGAAATCGTTTGACTGACAATAAGGTAAAGAAAAATCTTTTAGGACTATTTTTAGGGTCCTAACATTTGGGTGACCAAGGCGTTGATGCCATCTAGACAACAGAAGTGAAACAAAAGCAGAAACATTATTTGTAGAAGATGAAACATTATTAGCAGAATGAGAGACTTTATTGGCTACATGATTTTTGATCGGAAGTTAAGACCACTCATATAATCCACACTTATTTGGGCCCCTTGCCAAAACAGCTCCCGAACTCAGATCCTTCATATAAAAGTAAGATGGAAAGAATTTAGTGGAGGTTTGGTTATCACAACCAAAATTTGAAATTGAAAGTAAATTTTGTTTGATATTAGTAGCACATAAAGAATCAAATAATAAAAATTTAGACTCAGAAGTGTTTAATTCAACTTTACGGATTTGAGAAATTGGAACCATATTACCATTTTTTAGTTGTGGGTCCCCACATACAAAACTTTCCAAACACACCACTTCATCTATCCCACTTTCCTCCCACCTTCCTCTTATTTATCTACCCCTACTTTACCACTTAATTACCCAAGCATGCCATTGCCTCTTCCTATAAATACCCTCCTCCCCCCACTTCACAAAATGCACCTTACTCTCTTCTATCCCTCACATCTTAAGTATATAGCTGCTAGATAGTCTGTCTAGTAGGAAACTTACCTTGTGGTAGTTTCAGGAAGGTCAGAATAGGGGGCCCTCGTGCTTCTCTCTTCTTTCATTTCGGGTGAGTTAATGTGAGTATTGGTCGGACTGTAGCCTTCAGAGTCTATAGCGGTAGGAGTTCGTCCAGGTTTTGCGGCTATAACAAGGGGAATTCTCTAGGTTATCCGGTCCAGTAGCAAAGGGACTGTTATGTCTAGGTTATCCGGTCCAGTACCGAAGGAATAGGGAATCTTTGTATTACTATTCGGTTGTACCTCAAGTGTTACTTCGTAAACTTGAGAAAGAATATTGTAACCATTATTATCATTATAGTGGAAACATTCGCAGTTGGTCCCGTGGTTTTTACCTCTTTATCTTAAAGGGGGGTTTTTTACGTATAAATCTTGGTGTTCATTTGTCTTGATTATTATTAATCTGTTCATATTATTGTCTATGATAATTCTCAGGTTCTATTTACGTAAAGACGGGAAACGGGAATTCCTAACAATTGGCATCAGAGATGGGGCCCACATTATTGGTGACTAGGAAAGTGCTTTGTGTGCAGTGGTTCTCTGATTCCCCTCCGTATTATACGGAAAGCTCCCTAAACACATCCACTTTCCTTGCCAACTTGTGCGGTTCTAAGTAACGATTCCTATAGTCTTTGGTAAATGGAAATGGGGAGTTCATCCAGTTTAATGATATATTTAACAGCTTTAAATTATCCGTTGTGGAAAATCAGAATCAAAGATCTTCTTTACAGTAAAGATTTATTTGATCCAGTGGAGTTGAAAGGGGTCAAGCCTGTAAAGAAATCTGATGGGGTTTGGAAGAAGATGAACATGAAAACTATCAGTCTTA